>NC_138769.1:255740983-256103483 GCF_965119305.1 Pelophylax lessonae
GAGATCTTGAGAAATTGGAAGACTCTGGTAAGCCAAAGAGAAGTGCGTACAGATCAGTAAATTCATAGACAAAGGTTGAAATTCATCTTTTTCCTGACTTGACTGAGTAGACAGAAATTTAATACTGCATGTTTTACATTATTATTAACCTTGAAATAAATGCACTGGAGCCCTCTGCCGTTTCCAATTAAATATTGGTTTTTAACTCCATAACTTGCCCTGATTTACTAAAGCAATAAGTTGGGCCCTGTTCTGTGCCACTTTAAAATCCCATTCCGTCCTCTCTGGAGTTACCACACACGTTTAGCAGAAATTATTTTGACCATTTAGAGCTGATTCACACCACAATTTCTGCATTCCGGATGCGTTTCTGCCTGCACGGTCTTGGTGCATTCTGGTGCATTTTTTCTTCATCTCAGTTAAGGACCAGTACCCTTCTCATGCATTCCGGTGCTTTTTTCATGCATCTTGCTATGTTCCAGATGCGCTTCCTACAGAAAAATTGCAGCATGTTCTAGTTTTGTTAACTCCACTAGAACACATTGCATTGGTATGAACTAGGGCCATTGGAATACATGGAATACGCTGTGTGCATTTTTTACTTAAAGAGGTTGTAAACTCGTTTTTTTTTTCCACCCTGCAAGAGAAAGACATAATGAGCTAGTATGCATCGCATACTAGCTCATTATGCAATACTTACCTTAGAACTAGCCCCCCCCCCGTGCCGCTCACTCACCTCTATGAAGGGTGACATGTCCAGTCTCCCGTCTTCCGTGATCGCGGCATCCGGCCATCTGATTGGCCGGAGCCGCGGTGACGTCACTCCCGCGCACGCGCGCGAGAGCCGACAGTCACGGCACGGGACTCTGAAGGAATGGCACCAGCGGCCGTTCCTTCAGAGCGCATGTGCCAGTGACGTCACTGGCTGCATGTAAGGTAAATATCTCCTAAACGATGCATGTTTAGGAGATATTTACAGTACCTATAGGTAAGCCTTATCATAGGCTTACCTATAGGTACAAGTTGTAGAGGAGGGTTTACTTCCTCTTTAAGACTAAAAATACACTGGACTGCATCTGGTGTGAACCTGCGCTTAGCATGCATTTCTTTTTCTAACTGCTTGCTGACCTTCCACCGCATACATACTGCTGCAGGCTGGCTCAGCTGCGCGAATCGCCGTACCTGTACAACGGTTCGCAGGAGCAGTCCTTGGGGCAAGCACGCACTGCGCGCTCGCCCCCACTAGGCAGCGGGGATGCCGGTCCACGGAACCAGTGGCACCAATTGCCGCCAGGCACCTGCGATCGCTCCCTGCTGAGAGAGAAGGAAGGTCTGCTGTTGTAAACACCGCAGACCGTTGTTCTCTCTGAAATGATCACAGAGCGCCTGTGAACCTCCTATTTAGGATCACAGGTCTCTATGTACATTTCACAAGTCCCTCCCCCATACAGTTAGAAAACACTCCCCTAGGCTCACACTGAACCCTTTGATTACCCCTAGGTTAACCCATTCCCTGCCAGTGTCATTATTACAGTAACAGTGCATATTTATAGCACTGATTACTGTAGTAATGTCACTGGTCCCCCAAAAGTGTAAAAATGTCAGTTAGGGGTCCAATCTGTCCTTCGCAATGTCACAGTCCCCGCTAAAAATCACAGATCGCCGCTAAATGACATAAATCTTCCCCTAGCGATAACTTTTGCAGAAACCAATCAAAATGCGCTTATTGGGATTTTTTTTACCAAAAAAATGTAGCAGAATACAAATTGGCCTGAAAGGATGAAAAAAAATGATTTTAACATTTTTTATTTGGGAATGTTATATAGCAGAAAGTGAAAAATATTGTTTTTTATTTCAGATTTGTCGCTCTATTTTTGTTTATAAAAAAAAAAAAGAAAATCGCACAGATGATCAAATACCACGAAAAGAAAGCTCTGTTTGTGGGGGAAAAAAATACATCAATTTTAATTAGGCATAGTGTTGCAGGGCCGCGCAATCGTCCGTTAAAATGCTGAATCGAAAAAAAATGGCCTGGTCATTAAGGGGGCAAATCGTTCCGGTCCAGAAGTGGTTAGGCCAATGCATCCCAATGTGAAAAACATCAGACAAGAACCTTTTTTGGGTATTTAGAGTAGACATAGGCTAAAACAGAAAATTCTCTTTTAGTGAAGCACCCCCCTAAAGAATAGCTTCACGGTGGATGTATTATACAGGCCATTCGTCATGAAATATATATATAGACTATTGACTTGTTCTGTATACTGCAGATATAAATTTGTATGTTAAATATGCTTTTTAAATGTTACCAGGGCACCCCTTTGTACTCTGTATAACTATATATAGTACAGGAGTGTTAGTGAGTTATTAGCTAGTGTGATCTCCTGCATTAGAATAAGGTACCCAGGCACAATTCTCTGTCTTTCTCTTATAGGGTACTGACTGATCCTATGCAAAACGCCTTCTTATGTAGGTAATATTGCTCTGACAATCCTTGGGGAAAATGTGAGACTGAAGATGAAATTCCTTTTCAGCACTCTGAACAGTACAGAGAAGATATTTGTACTGTAGCATTGTATACAGGCAATTGTTCTCCTTCACCGGTATTATAAGATATATATGTTTTTCTAAATAACATAGTATAAACTTCTTATATACTCACAGTAAGGCATCTTATGTGCTCTCTGTTTGTTTTCTTCACATTCTTATGTGTAGAAAAGATACAATATTAGATATTTTCCAGCTCACATTTCATATAGATAGATGGTTCATGGACAAACGCATACAAGCCATATCAACAAATTCATGTATTTTTTATGACTTTATGCTAACAGCTTGCAATATCTACATCAAATGAGGTAATGTCATATGAAACCTTTCTAGAATGCATTTTATTGGTTTTGATTTCAGCGGAGCTAGTCGGTAGTTGAGGTTGAGTAAAAACTGTGATTTGATTTAATTTTTATGCAAAAATGTTCAGACGCATTATATTGGGAATGGCAGAGTGACAGAGAAACTGATAGCATTTCAGGCCCATTCACACTAATGAGTTACAGCAACACGTGGTAAAATGCGTCTTTGTTACTTTTTACTGCATCACATATTTAACGCATGAACCAAGGTACACTGCCTGCAGTGACATTCATTTTACATGGTTAAATGGGACTGGGACCATGCTGCACTGGTTAGATTATTCAGTATGTTGTGGTTCTGCGGGATGAGTGGTGGTGTTAAATTGCTCTGGGGGTAAGGGCTGCTACCTTACTGGTACGACTGCAATGTAATTTCATTGGCAACCATTGTCAAATGGGGGGGGGGGGGGAGTGCCCAATGTCCAGAGTGATAGCACATATGTTGAGAGGATAACAACTGTGGCGGCTGGTGCTCCATCAGTCGGGGGGGGTGGCGTTAGGCCGACCCGCCTCAATATCACTCCAGCCTGCACCACCACATCTCTCTCCGCCTCCCCGCCGCCCACCAGTGTACTTACCTTGCTCCTCTGTAATGACAGGCGGCAGCGGCCTTCCCCCCTCAGGCTCCTTCATGTCCCTTCTCGGTGGCTTTCTCCTCCCCCCTTCTTGGCCAATAGCATGCCTTCTCCTTTCGGCCAATCAGAAAACAGGTCTCAGGATACACTTCCTGATTGGCCAGGAGGAGAATCAGTGTGGCAATAGTGAATATTCATTCGCTATTGTCACACAACTGGGTGGGCTCAGGGCGCAGTGCTCTGTGCCCCGAGCTCACCATTTTTTGAAGCCTATTAGAGATTAGGGGGCCAGACACGTGGATAGGGGGGCGGCGCCCCTTCGCCCCCAATGGATGAGCTGCCACTGGATAACAATCATTTTTTGAAAGTCAAGAATGTATAAGTTAATCCAACGTGTTTCAGGGAAATTGACTCCCCTTTTCTCAGGGGTAACATGCATACTAAAACAACAAAAAACATAGAAACATAAACAAAAGTAATATACCATAATGTAGGATTAATGTAATCACCAAAAAAGCTCAGGCAGCGCTGAAAAGCTCTAAAGAAAGATGAATTATATTAAGATAGAGTTCATGCACAGTCCATAGATAAATGGTCAGAGTGAGTCAAAATGTGACGGGTGGTAGACAAAAAGTTGAATCAATGGCTTGACACTGAATAAATTCCGTCAGTGCCTTCACCACACCTCATGTGCTCCTCTCCCCTTTGAATAGAGAACTGACCAGATAATGGACAAAACTACGCCTTAATACAAAGCTGTATAGAGAACATCCAGCATCATAAATCCGTTTATATCCAGGATATACCGTATACATCAAATACTGATAGTATATCCCTCCCTCCCCATTCTAATTCTCACCTTCTGCAAGCTCTGCTTGCTCCTCCAAAACTTGTCATCCCTTTACCTACAATATCGCTCATCTCCTCCTCAAATCCTAACTAAATAATTTTAAGACCCCGTTCACACTGGGGTGAGCCGACTTTGCCGGGCGACCTGTGAAGTCGCGGTGCGCAGCTCGCACCGCGACCTCGGACCGGCCGGCACGGACTTCATAAAATTGAAGTCAATGCAGGTTGCTCCGGGTTGCCCCAAAGAAGCTCCGGGCCCTTTTTCTAAGTCGGAACGACTTGTGTCGCTCCTATTAGAACGGGTCCACAGCTTCTCTATGGCAGGCGACCTACGGCGACCTGTCAGGCGACCAGGTCGCCTGACAGGTCGCCCCAGTGTGAACCGGCTCTAAATGTTTCAACTTGCTCCTTAAATAAAAAAATAGTAATTAAAAGAAAGCACTTCCATTTGTATACGTCCACCTAGCAGGCCTTTAGCTTGGGTACTGTTTATGGAGTCTGTGCTTTCCTATAGCCTTCTGGAAAGGCAACATCACCAGAGACTGCAGCTTTCTGACGTCTACCTGCAGGATCAAGTGGCAAGTCTTTGCAGAAGGCCATAGAAAGGTATTGACTGTCACCAGTGCCCATGCTGAAGGCCTGGTGAGCAGAAATGAATAATTGTAAGTGCTTTTTTTTACTAAATACTGCAATTATGATTACCATTATACAGCTTTTCTAAAAGAGGAGTAGGGTGACCCACAAAGAGAATTAGTCAATATTGGGGTGAAAGGATTACTTTGATAGTGTTTCATCCATTGTGTTTTATGTATGCAGTAATTAAATTGATGTTCAAATCTGCTGTCTTTAGGGAAAAATAACTTTTTAAAAAGTTACCTTTTACTCTTTTGTGCTTGGCACATTTATAGATTTGAATTTCCTCTAAAGTGGTGCTCTTGTGTCAGAGCATAAAGCAGTCATTGCATTGTCTAGCCTGTTCTAACCCTGGTCTGTCAACATTTTTTTTCATATTATGATTATTTTGGACCACTGGGATAAAGGAACAAATATGTTTAAAGTTACAGATTAACCACTTAAGCTCCGGAAGGTTTTACCCCTATAATGACCAGGCAATTTTTTGCGATTGTAACTGCGTTTCTTTAACTAAAAAATTGCACAGTCGTGTGACGCTGTACCCAAATACAATTGATGTCCTTTTTTTCCCACAAATAGAGCATTCTTTTGGTGGTATTTGATCACCTCTGCGGTTTTTAGATTTTGTGCTATAAACAAAAAAAAGTGACAATTTTGAAAAAAAAAAAAAACATATTTTATTTTCTGCTATAAAACTTTCCCAATAAAAAATTTACAAAATCTAATTTTCTTTATCAGTTTAGGCCAATTTTTATTCTGCTACATATTTTTGTTAAAAAAAATCCCAAAAAGCGTATTTTAATTGGTTTGTGCAAAAGTTATAGCGTTTACAAACTATGGGATAGATTTTTGGGCTTTTTATTTATTTTTTTGTTTTTACTAGTAATGGCGGCGATTAGTGATTTTTAGCGGAACTGTGACATTGCGGCGGACAGATCGAACACCTAACTGACTTTTTGGGGACAAGTGACATTAATAAAGTAATCAGTGCTAAATAATATGCACTGTTACTGTAAAAATTACACTGGCAGAGAAGGGGTTAACACTGGGGGTGATCAAAGGGGTTAATGTATGCCTGTTGGTGCTTACTCAGTGTGGGGGGGGAGGTTCTTTGACAGGCACAGAGAGATCTGGGTTTCCCTGATCTCTCCCTGCCTGTGTGACAGAAGACTTGCCTGCTTTGTTTACATAGGCAGGAAGGTCTTCTTTCAGTTTCTCTGAAGATCACAGGAGACCGGCGGAAATAGCCGCCGCTCCTCGCGCGGCCCACCTCCTGCTGTCTCTAAACACAGCAGGAGCGCGGCTCCAGCGGTGTGCACACGGTGTGCACACGCCACCGAGACGCCACGGCTTGCACAAAATCACGTAGATCTATGTGATTTTGTGCAGCCAACTCGCCCTGCTGCAGTATATCTGCGGTGGTCAGTGGGCAACTGGTTAAAACTGGAAAAAAAGACACATGTCTTCAAGTCTAACCTTGACAAACTCAATACTTACTCAACCCCACAGGACAATCTAAATTTGTCCATACTATTGCCTATTCATTTTATAACTGTATGGGTATTGCACGGCCTAAACTTTTATGTTTAGTCACCCTCTTTTTCTGCTGGTGACATATGTAAAAAGGTGTAACTATACAAATCTCCACAGTGTGCACCACCACCAGTCTAATGCATTTACCCGACCAGATGGTTGTACATCATGTGAACAGCAAATGGGCACAATGGCAATCAACAGGTCTCCCCAATTCACACCTTAGAGAGCGTGCGCTTTAAGAAAATATTCTTCATACGGCACCAACCAGAAAGGATGTCACGTAGCAACCCCGCGGCAGATGGCAGGACTGTGTGGAACATGTGCTCATCAAAAGTGGGGCAAAAAAGAAGGCGTATAGTGTAGTATTTATTAAAAATATTGTTAGGCTGGGATTACATTGGTGCAATGGAAGACATCGCATGTGATTCACACCGCATTGCTGTGCAAATCACATGTGATGTCTGTGCGATGCGAATCCAGCCATACAGATTGTATGGCTGAATTTGCATCGCATTCGGACCAAAGTCATGTAGGACCCTTTTTGTGGTCTGCACCAGAATCGGATCACATGGGTGGACACACCCATGTGATCTAATTCCTGTCCAAATTGACAGTTCGCACTGTCATATGCATACTAACCTGGGGGTGTCAATAAGGTTGTATTGACACTCCCAGTGATTCGCATATGGCAGTGTAAACTGTCTGCGGGTTGGGTGCGATGCAGGAAACCCGCAGTGGATTCGCAGGGTTCCCGCATCGCACCAATGTGAACCTAGCCCAATAAAACAGGTTTCTAACCTTCCCTTTTAATAATTTAGTTGCCTATTTTTGTGATCTTTTCAATTCAAGCCCTCTTACAGTATAATGACAAAACTTGTACTCTATATTCCAAAAAGGAAACATGATTTTATACAAGGACAACATCCCATTATCTTCCTCTGTATACATCTGAGGATTTTATTGGCCTTTGCAGCTGCTTTTATTGCATTGATTTCTGCTTTTGCTTCCCCATTATTCTCAAGTCCTTCTCCAGTTCTTTTTTTCCCAGATGTATAGAGGGCAGTGTCAATAGCTCAGCCTAGATGCATAACTTTACATTTATAAACATTCAATTGTATCTCACAAGTTGCTATTTTGTCAGGATCATTCTGTAATATGTTACGGTCATGCTGAACTTTACTTCTGCATGGTGCTTGCCTCGGCAGCACATATACTAAAATTGGAACAATACTTCTGCATATTTTTTGTGTCCTAAACAAAATGGCAGTATTAGTAATTCTCTCACCATGGAGTCCTAATGCATAAAAAAAAAAATTAAAATACACAAAAAGGTGTTCCTTTTTTTTCCCCAAGGTTTCTGAAACTGACATTATGTTCAGATGAAAGGACAATGGTTTGATCTGCATGCAAAATCACTCATTTAAATACATTTCAAACATTGTAAAAATGTATTTTTGAATGAAAAGTGTAGGTGTTTTTTTAGGATGCATTTTTTACAGAAACTGCTGTCAGCACTCTTCAAATACAGAGCAGGACCCGGCTGTGAGTTATACTGGCAACATGGGTGTGGTGATGGGGGGGGGGCGAGATGCATAACTACTCCCTCCCTCCACCCCCTTTGTCTCTGCCCTTTCTTTCTCTCTCTGTCTTAGTACCAGCCATGAAGAAAATAAAAGTCCCTCTATATAATGTAATAAAGCAAGTTGTGAAACTGGGAGAAGAAACATACACATGCATGGGTCCCACTGGGTCCATCGGACCCAGGCAGAACTTGGAGAGGGGCGGCAATTTGACTTCCAAGATTTTTTTTCCAGCAGTTTTGTGTGTAATCAGTTTGCGGTGGGTTACGGGCGGCATTCCCCATTTCATACTGCCGCCCGTAGTGCAAACTGTGCAAACTGATGAGTCTTAAGCCCCGTACACACGCACAGATTGTTGGCCGTAAATTGTCGGTCAACGTCCGATCTGCCAATTGTAGGCTTGTTAGAATGATGCTTCCGACAACCAACTGCGAATTTTCGGGCAAAAGAAATCTGGTCTGCATGCTATAAAATTTTTGTTGGCCAACAAAGAATGGCCGATTGTTCCTCAGTCTGTACAGATTTCGGCAGACAAAAATCAGATGAGCAAGACTGGGCATGCTCAGAGAAGAAAAAACACACGGAAAGTCAACCAGAACATGACATCACTTCTGAAGTTGGTTTTTGTTGGCCAACAAAAGTCCAGTGCAAGTCTGGAGCACATTTCAACCAACAAACAACACTGGACAAAAGTTGGCTGATCAGTTGGCCAACAATCTGTGCGTGTGTACGGGGCTTAAGAAGGTGGAATGTCTCCTCCGGGGGAACGTCCCTCACATGATTGTGGTGTGTGCAATGACTTCAGACATCAGTACACTCCATCTCACGCAGGGCAGGCTGGAACTTATAGGGTGGGGGCTGCAGCAGACACAGGAGTGACAGGAGGACTGAGGACAGACAGTGGGTGTTTGATGGACTGGTCCAGGGGTAAGTTATGGAAGAAGATAACAGTATAAATAATTATTTCTAAATGTTATATTTATATAAAATAATGGATGTAGATGCCTTTTGTTGGGTGTGATTTTTTTTGGGGGGGGGGGGGGGCAGCATTTCATTATTGGTCCCAGACAGCACAATGTCTTGGGCCAGCCCTGTACGCATGCCATGACAGCATGGAGAGCATAATTTGTTGATTCCACCACCCGCTTCATACAGTGGCATTCTATTCTGTTTAAAGAAAGCAGTCTATAAACTGTGGGCAGGCAGACAAGGGCCCTGGTAGAATATCTTGGCAGCAGGCGGCAGCCCAGTCCAACTAGTGTAAATCCTCCGATGGTACCACATCTTTTTTTTGCCATTCTTAGAGACCCTGTCACCATCTTGCTGACAATTTTAGGAACACTAGTTCCTAGCCATCTCTAGATTGAACAATAAGGGAACAGAGCTAAGATAGGAGGATGCCATCCCCGGTATCTTGTTTTTTTTCCAGTGCAGCAAGCAAAACAATATCAATGGGAAAATCCCTGTTTCTTTGAGAATTGGATAGTAAAGATGTTAGCCATGAAGTGATCTTGGATAGGGGCATTTTTTTGGGGGCTATTTTACTCTAGCGTTAGCCCTTTAAAGAGAAGCCTGCAGTGGATTGCTTTTCAAAGGGTGTTTGACAGGCCGCAAATTGGTATGTCACTGTGTTACTGTCTGTTTTAACCCCTAAAGGGCCTGACTACTGCCCCACAACCGCGTGCGTTGCACATGGTTGCGGAGCATTTACGGCATGATCTCAATCAGATGTTTGAGGATGGGACTGCATGTCAAACAGGACAGAAGGGGGAGAATCAAATTCCTGCCTTGAAAAAAGCATTATCAGCTGTCTTTGCAGCTTAAGGGGGTGCAGTTGGAGGACAGTAAAAACATGGCTTAACCACGTGTTTTTACCGCTCCCTAACAGCAAGTGTGAATGTGCCCGTAGAGTGCTTGGCACAGTCAGAAACATGACCGTGGTATTTTCACATGCCATAGTATTAGGCCTCATTCACATGGGATTTTTATTACCAGCTGGATTTCTGCATTTGGATGCAGATAGTTGTGGCCGCTCCGCATATACAAAGCAATGGTAGGCTACTAGCAGCCAAAGTTGATTGGGGATAATCAAATGAAATTGACATGGAGTGATTACCTGCAATTAGAGACAGATAATTGCCCCCCAATGCAAGCTGTATGTGCTCAGGGGTGATCAACTGTCTCTAGCAGCAGGTATTCACTGCATGTGCACTTGAGGATGGCCGCTGTGAGCCTTTCATTGCTCTTTACAAGCTGAGCAGCTGCAGACGAGGGCTGACGAAACATTATTGGGTGGTGTTCTCGGGATACGTCATTTCCCGTAACTGGAACGCAGGTGGAGTGCAAACCTGCATTTCCACTACCATACATGCTGATTTTTACCTTCTCAGATGTAAGTGCAATATTGTTGGTTTTATAATAAACAATTCTAATTACTACACTATGAGAGCCCTCTCCTCTCTGCCTCTTTACTCTCATACAATATTGGTGTTTTAAAGTAAAGTTTCATCTAACAATTGGATGGATGTCAGCAGTGACTTGGATTTTATGTGGTGACCATAACTGTGATCCCTTGAGAACTTCCCTGTGATTCCTTAGGAACTTCCCTGTGATCCCTTGAGAACGCCCCTGTGATCTCTTGGGAACTTCCCTGTGATCCCTTGAGAACGCCCCTGTGATCTCTTGGGAACTTCCCTGTGATCCCTTGAGAATGTCCCTGTGATCTCTTGGGAACTTCCCTGTGATCCCTTGAGAACGTCCCTGTGATCTCTTGGGAACTTCTCTTATGTGCATTTTGTCTCCCTATAACAGTGGCCAACTGAGTCTGGTGAGTGTGTAGTGTGTCTGCATGCTGGTGGAGAGGAAAGGGACACCATCCACATTTGGGATTGATCTTGGATTTATTATGGACTTTATATTTTATATTTATGTTTTGAAATGTTGAAGTCTACTTGTTTGTTCACTGTGATGATGTTCAATTATTGATTTATACACATTAAGGAGTTTGATTTTCTTGATTTCACTATTTCCTAGAGCTGAACGATTAACCCTTTAAAATATCGCAATCTCAATTTACCCCCCCTCACGATCTTAAAATGGCATTTCCTCGATTCATACAGTGCAGAGCTGTTCGCTCCTCACTCACAGCCAAAAAAAAAAGAGTCTTCCACAAATGTGTATCATTATTGTTAAGGCTGCGAGATAACTGTAAACACAATGTTTTACAGAGTATCATTTTGCTCTTTTAGATCAAAGGAATGAACTTCCGTCTTTAAGTGCCAGTTCACATTTCTGCGATGCGGGAACGCTGCGAATATACAGCGTGTTCCCGCATCGCATCCGCACCCCTGGCAGTTGACACTGCGGTATGCGATACGCTGGGGGCATCAATTAAACGTTAACGACACCCCCAGATCAGATCGCATATCGCAGTGCGATCTGAAAGTTCTCACCGAATCGGATCACTAGTGTGAGCCACCATGCGATCCGATTCTGCTGCGGACCAAAAAAGGGTCCTGTGCATGTTTTAGTGCGATTGCGGTGCAAACTCAGCCATACAAACTGTATGGCTGAATTTGCACCGCACAGAGATCGCATGTAAGTTTAGGAGCAGTGCACTCCGAATTACATGCGATCTCTGTGATCGCACAAATGTGAACCAGCACTTAGTGAGGGCAGTTTTAACCTCTTAAAGACTAAGCCTTTTTCTGACACTTGTTGCTTACAAGTTAAAATCTGTATTTTTTGCTGGAAATAACTTAGAGCCCCCAAATATTTTATATATATATATATTTTAAGCAGAGACCCTAGAACAGGGTTTCTCAACCAGGGTACCTCCTGAGGTTGCTAGGGGTTCCTTGAGCAATGAGCCTTTTCTGCCTCTCAGATAAGTTCCCAAGGACACCATTGTTCCTTTTAGCTATCTGGAAGGGAATTCTTCCCAATGATGACAAGTGCAAGGAGCATTCTTCCCACTGACTATCACACTGATGTATCATGAATTGTAGATTTGTCATTTTTAGCAGGGGTTCCCCGAGACCAGAAATTTATTTCAAGGGTTCCTCTGTGTTGAAAAGGTTGAGAAAGGCTGACCTAGAGAATAAAATGGTGATCATTGCAATCTTAAAAAAAAAAAAATAAACAGTAAAGTTTGCCCAATTTTTTTGTATTATGTGAAAGATGATGTTACGCAGAGAATCGTGATCTTTATTCTAATGCCCCGTACACACGTGCAGATTATCTGAAGACTTTTGTCTTCAGATTTACCTTTTCTATGTAGTGCAAGGGCCTGCCGGATTGCATACAAATTGAAAGTGTTTAGGTTTGACCTCATATTATATGGTTTTGGTAAGTCTGCAGACTAAAGTCTTCAGATAATCTGCACGTGTGTACGGGGCATTATAAACAAAATTGTGATTCTCATTTTATCCAGAATTGTGCAGCTCTACTATAAACAGAAGTTTAAGAGCCGGTTCACACTGAGGCGATCCGACTTTGGGGGGCGACCTGTGAAGTCGCGTGCACCGCGACTTCGGAGCGACTTGCAGAGACTTCACATAATGGAAGTCAATGCTAGTCGCTCCCAGGTCGCCCCGAAGTAGTACAGGACCCTTTTTCTAAGTCGGAGCGACTTGTGTCGCTCCTATTAGAACGGGTCCTGTACTACTCAATGGGCCGCGACATACCGCGACTTGTCAGGCTTTCAAGTCGCCTGACAAGTCGCGCTAGTCTGAATGGGCTCTAATACACGTTACAAGGTGCAGCTCCCTTACCACTATTTATTTGTTTTGTTTTCACCCATCAAAGCGCTTCCATTTGCGCGGGGTAGGAGCCTATATTAGATTTTGTGTTTTTTACTGAGCAGCTGCAACTATCTGCATCTACCTATGAATCGTAGTTGGCGATAAAATGCCAAATGAATGAGGCCCTATTCAGAAATGACAGTAGGGGAAAAATAAAATACTAGTGGTTCATGGGAAGGTAGGAAAAAGGATAGCCATTGTCTTTTACACATGCTGGGAATAAACCCTGAACTCTAATGAACTCTGAAGAAAAACACTGTACACTGAGTCACTTAGTCAGGTTGGACATGTTTGGACCGAGAGCAATGTTTTGTAACAAAAGGGAAATCCCAGTGCTGTACCTACAGTATCTCACAAAAGTGAGTACACCCCCTCACATTTTTGTAAATGTTTTATTATATATTTTCATGTGACAACACTGAAGAAATGTCACTTTGCTACAATGTAAAATAGTAAGCGTACAGCTTGTATAACAGTATAAATTTGCTGTCCCCTCAAAATAACTCAACACACAGCCATTAATGTCTAAACCGCTGGCAACAAAAGTGAGTACACCCCTAAGTCAAAATGTCCAAACTGGGCTCAAAGTGTCAATATTTTCTGTGGCCACCATTATTTTCCAGCACTGCCTTAACCCTCTTGGGCATGGAGTTCACCAGAGCTTCACAGGTTGCCACTGGAGTCCTCTTCCAGTCCTCCATGAATAGCTGGTGAATGTTAGAGACCTTGCCCTCCTCCACCTTCCATTTGAGGATGCCCCACAGATGCTCAATAGGGTTTAGGTCTGGAGAAATGTTTGGGCAGTCCAGCACCTTTATTCTCAGCTACTTTAGCAAGGCAGTGGTCGTATTGGAGATGTGTTTGGGGTCGTTATCATGTTGGAATACTGCCCTGCAGCCCAGTCCCCGAAGGGAGGGGATCATGCTCTGCTTCAGTATGTCCCAGTACATGTTGGCATTCATGGTTCTCTCATAAAACTGTAACTCCCAAGTGTCGGCAGCACTCATGCAGCCCCAGACCATGACACTCCCACTCCATGCTTGACTATAGACAAGACACACTTTGCACTCCTTACCTGGTTGCTGCCACACACGCTTGGCACCATCTGAACCAAATACATTTATCTTGGTCTCATCAGACCACAGGATATAGTTCCAGTAATCTAGTCTGCTTGTCTTAAGCAAACTGTTGTGCATCATCTTTAGAAGAGGCTTCCTTCTGGGATGACAGCCATGCAGGCCAATTTGATACAGTGTTCTGCATATGGTCTGAGCACTGGCAGCCTGCCCCCCCCCCACCCCTTCAACCTCTGCAGCAATTCTGGCAGCACTCTATTTCCCAAAGACAACCTCTGGATATGACGCTGAGCGCGTGCACTCAACCTCTTTGGTTGACCATGGAGGGGCCTGTTCTGAGTGGAACATGTCCTGTTAAACCCCTGTAACCCACCGTGCTGCAGCTCAGTTTCAGAGTCTTGGCAATCTTCTTATAGCCTAGGCCATCTTTAGGTAGAACAACAATTATTTTTTCAGATCCTCAGAGAGTTGCCATGTTGAACTTACAGTGACCAGTATGAGAGAGTGAGAGCGATAACACCAAATTTCATTCACACCTGAGACCTTGTAACCCTAACGAGTCACATGACACCGGGGAGGGAAAACGGCTAAATGGGTGTACTCACTTTTGTTGCCAGCGGTTTCAACATTAATGGCTGTGTGTTGAATTATTTTGAAGGGACAGCAGATTTACATGCAAAACAATGTACCGCTTTTAGTACAGAAATTCTGACATAATCAGACCACCAGGGAGGTTAATGGCTGTGTGTTGGGTTATTTGGAGGGTACATTAAATTTACACTGTTATACAAGCTGTACACTCACTACTTTATATTGTAGCAAAGTGTCATTTCTTCAGTGTTGTCACATGAAAAGATAAAATAAAATGTTTACAAAAATGTGAGGGGTGTACTAACTTTTGTGAGATACTGTATATATACAGATCAGACCTGACTAGGTCTGATTTTAAATAACCAAAAACCATGGACATTGGCATATTTGCAGGACAGAATTCCTGCCACAATAAATCCTCTCAAAAAGTAACATACGAAAAAATCAGCTGGCTTCTAAAACCAGCTCAGTCAGCATTAGCTGCCTATGAGTAGGTTAAGTTGCAGATATTTCTGTTTAAATCGCGTTCAGAATCATACCAGCTGATATCAAGTAAATTCCTGCTGTTTTGTCCATTTTGCAGGTACTTTTGGGGATTCCAGCCTAATGCATGTCTATACTGTGCAAGAGAGAATGTGAATTTTAGGATATGAGGTTGATAAAGAAGCTGAATTGCTTTGAAAGGCATCCCTGTTACCAGGGGAGCATTGCAGTGCGCCACAAGTAGTTTTCTAAACGGTTCCTGGACCCCGGCAGCTCCTGGCATCTTTTCCCGCAGCGTTGGTATCTCCAGCAGCAGCCATTGTTTCTCCCCAGCCTGTGGCCAAGGCATGGACTTCATCAGCTCCAGCACCCTGCTTCCCACCACACACCCCCCCCCCCTCATTGTTTGGGAGTGTAATATTTCTTATTAGTTTTCATTATTAAATCTTTCTCATGGCACTTCACTATGAGATGTGCACTCCCTTTTTTTTTTAGTCTTGTTCCTCTGGGTGTTTCAAAGGACTGTTGGTTTGTCAGTGACGGCATATCACTATTTAACCACTGCTGTTGAAGTTAAAATTCCATATCTGCATGTTAGGAAACTCAGCTAAATTCTTGGCCACGACAAATAAATGTTTGTTGCCACACGGCTTGCCTTTTTTTTAGTAGATAACATACGCAGACTGTCAAAACGTCATCCAATTTTACCTAGCTATTATAAAATTCCTTAAAAGCTGGATTCACACTATTGCTAGCATGCAGTGGTATTTGGTAACAAACAGCCATGCAAATTAATGCACTAGTTTGTTTTGGCATGCACTGAGTTGCTACAAATGGTGCATGCACCTTTTTTGTGTGGTCTGGTGTATTAGGTAGCTAATTCATGTTAATGGGCTGCCTTATCACAACACATGACTTAGCATGCATGCATCTATGCACCACGCAGGTCTAATGGTGCTTTTCCACTGCATGGAACCGAATGGTTCGGCTCACTTTTGTGCTTTTCCACTGCTGGTACCGCATGGTACGGTGTAGGTACGGTTCAGTACGGTACGGTACGGCAGCGCTTTTCCACTGCATGGAACCGAACGGTACGGCTCTCAAAAACAGTACCACCTCGATTGTGGTTCCAAGAGGTACCATACCGGTACCATATCCCACAATCCTTTGCATGCAGTCACTACTAGCCAGTGATTGGTCAGAGAATCCCACCCACCCACCCCGTTGTTATCCCACCCACTTAACTTTAGTACTACTTTAGTGGAAAAGCAAACCATACCGTACTGTTCCAACACCGTACCATGCGGTACTAGCAGTGGAAAAGCAAACCGGGCCAAGCAGGGCCGAGTAGAGCCGAGCCGGTACTTGCAGTGGAAAAGTGCCATAAATGGGCCCAAGATAGAAAAAAAAAATGTCAGCACACACTTTCCAACATGGGATACAGGATACAAGGAACAATGGTCCCATTTTGTTGTGATGCAGAATATTTTAAAGAAACAACAATTTGCCTTGTGACGTTACAATGCTTTTTATAAAGTTCCAGGATCTGTATTCAGTGTAGCAACATAAAGTCTTATGATTTTGCCTATTACTGGCTTTCCAGTCTTTGGCACTGGAAAATGTTTGTTTTTGACATTGCCCTTCGCATAAGGATTTATGTACAATGCTGGCCTATGAATTTATTCATACTGCAGGGCATAGAAAAGCAAATCATGCTTTAATAATACTAAGCAAAACAATTGGTATTCCCTAGGGGGGACAGCGCTCTTTGAGTGTGTTTATTAAGTCTTTCCTTCTTGTATCTCCTCCATTCTATTACCTTTCCCTCCAAGGGAAAACTGTAGATGTACTGTTCCATCGTTAATTTCTGGTTGAGGCTTTCTAAAAATACTGAACTCTGAATTTGATACAAATGTGAAGAAAATTGCATATGACTGAAACTAATAAACTTTAAGCGTCTTATTAGTGTGTAACTGCTTTGATCTTTTGTAGGAAAAAGGCCATATTGATGAACTAAAAATGTCCATAAATTTGTCTTTTAACCTAGCCACATACTCTTACCAATCTGATGATTATTTTATTTTTCTTTGCCTTTCTAACCAATTAATAATGTGTTATCTCCTTTTCTAACCAAATAATTATGTGCCGCCTAACATAAGACCGTACTATTAAATGTTGGGAACTGATTTGGAGACCCTCAAAGCCGCAATAAATAAAAACGAATATAAGTTGCCTTAAAGGACAACTATACATTATCCATTAAACGGTGACCCTTACATACATTTCACTTATATCTGTCTACTTTCTACTGAGATCTTTGCTGTAAAAGCCACTCCATGGAAAGTATCCTTGAATTATCCTGGAGTGCAGTGTCAGGCCATCTAATTCACTGTGCCTCTGACTGCTAGTTTCACAAGATTGGAAGTGAGATTTAGCGATGTAGTTACCGAGCTGCTCACTGTTCTTGCAGCAGAGAAAACTGTAATGGAAGTCTTGTAGAAGGCCCCTTTCACACGGGCTGGCAGACTCTGTTTTGCTCAGCAGGGATGGAGCAGGCAGATGACAGGTCTGTCTCCGCTCACTGTGCAGAGACAGACCTGTCAGAGCCCTGCTCTCCTCTATGGGAGATTGGATGATAATTCGATCCTATCCGATCCGATCCTCCAGATGGATGGAAAATAGGGTTTCCATCCATCTGGCTTTCACGGGCAGGATCAGATTGGATAGTGGCGGGTGTCAGCCGACATGTCACCGCTGACATCCGCCGCTCCATAGGGATGCATGGAGCATCCAATCAGGTCCACCTAAAAAAACTGACAAACGGACCTGATCGAAAAGCCTGTGGGAAAGGGGCCTAAGGTTTATCCCCAAGTCTGTATTACATGACCAAGAAATCAGTTGGTAAACAGAAAAATAAAAAAAAACTGATTAACATAGACAGTCACAGTAAGGCCCCTTTCACCCAGGCGCACTGTCCGGCGGAGTCCACTATGCTCAGCGGGGGATCGATCTGCCGATCCCCGCTGAACAGGCGGATGACAGCTCCATGTGCGGAGACGGAGCTGTCAGATCCCCGCTCTCCTCTATGGGGAGATCGGATGAGAACAGAGCGCCTGTCCATTCTCATCCGATTCCATCTGATCCGAGCCTCCAGACGGATGGAAAATAGGACAGGATCAGAGACATCTCCGCTGACATCCGCTGCCCCATAGGGATGCATGGAGCATCCAATCAGGTCCGCCTGAAAAACTGACAGGCGGATCGGATCGCCCATATGAAAGGGGCCAAACTCATTTTTTTTTTGTCCCTCAAAAAATCTCAGTTCCAAAATTTTCAGAAATCACCACAAAAATATGTTCAATCAAGTTTAAAACAATCATCAGTTGGCTGAAACAATAGGCAGAGCATAATGCAACTAATTAATTGGTTTAAATGAACCAAACTTATCTTTAACTGCACGTTCCATTAAAGTAAGAAAACATTAAAAATACAAAGCAATCCAAAAAAAAAAACAAGATGGAGAGCATGCCATGGGTAAGCACTTATCAAAGACAAAATTTCCATCTAAATGAAATCCTAGAGAGTTAAAAGCTTGAAGATGAATTACCAAGAATCCAAAGCTGACTTGATATCAGCTTTAGCTAACAAAGAATTTTTACCCAAAGGTCTGATCTTAGATAATGCTTCTTCAAAAGTAACATAAGAAACTGAAGCCAGCTCAACACTTATTTCATCATTTAGAGATCCCCCTTTTCGAGAAGGACAAATGATGTATAATTCTACAAGTATTAGGCTCCTGCTTTGGCATAATCCCCAATGGTGATAAGTGAAAACTGCCAAAAGGACGAGCCACCCACCCTCTAGCAATCGCCTTAAAAATTGTTTCCTGACTACATGCTTCAGACTATCAACAAATTTGAAATATTTAACCCCAGAACACCCAAAACCCCAAAATTGGTAACCTAAGTGCCTAATTACACTATAGGCCATAGTATTACACGCTTTGTCGCAGCACACAGCAATGTGCGTTTGTGTGGTGCCCTTCATTCTGAATAGCACACCATTCCAGCTTGTCAACAGACTTGCATTTTAGCACACAACAACGTGCAGTATTGCACTATTATGCATTGTACTGCACTACAAAAGAATACTGCATGAACTTTGCATTTTAGTGTTAGGCAGTCTATTCAGATAAATGGGAAGCATTACCAAAGCACATCCTAACTCATATGAGCTGATGCAGCACTGTAGTTTGAATGGGCCCTAAAACATGCATCTAAACCCTCAGTAGTTAAGCCATCTGCATAATTTAATAAACCTGTAGCCATCACAGAATTATTTCCAAATTTATCAGTGCCTAAGTTTATAGGAAAATTATTTTTCTTCTTAAAAGCTAACTTTTTAATCATCTAACTACAGGGCATGAACTCAAACACAGGGTACACTAATGCTTATGCTTATAAATATTTGGCTGTATGCATTGGTCCTGATGAACTGATGTTATTTTTTTTTTTTTTGCATTTTTGACTTGACTCTGTAACTATGGCTTCATGTACACAGGACGTTTGAAAACCTCTTCTGAATGCCGAAACTTGACAGCTAGTAGCTGACGGTTAAAAACATCCGTTCTGCCACTTTTACAGGCTGCGTTTAGCGTAGTTTATGAGCGGTTGCGTATAAAAGCGCTTTTTACAGATAACCTTAGTAGACCCTCCCAAATGCCCACAATACAGGTAAAATCCCTCTCTCTCTCTCTCTCTCTCTCCCCCTCTCCCTCTCCCTTTGTCTCTGTCTCTCTTGGAAAGTCTGTTTTTTCCCCATTGTAAATGGTCAGAAATGATTCCCTATTAAAAATGCCTATAAACGAAAACGCATATAAACACAAGTTACCACATTTACGCGCTGTTACAAGCATTTGGCGATTCAAATGCCACTAAACTACCATCTTGAACGTGATTTTTTGCTTCTAACCTCAACTGCTTCTAAACTACAATAAACGCCTGAGTGTACATGTACCCAGAGGTTAACATTGAGCAGAGTTCAGGGCTGCTGAAAAAAAATCGCCCAAATGCTCCTAAACGTCTGTTTACCAGCTGCAGTGAACGTGAGGCCTATGTGATTTCCAATGACAATTTCTTTTTTAAAAAAAAAATTCATATAGCTTGTAAATTATTAATTTGTGCTGTAAAGCTAACAGCAAATTTCATCTTAAGCTTATATCCCTAATACACTATTTAAAGTGCACCTGTGCCTAGACAGTGGACATTAAAGAATAACTTTAGGCAGATGTAAAAGACACAAATGAATGCTGTTCTGTAGTCATTAACACATCCTTAAATATATTTTTAAATGCAAGCAGTGAGGGTACCTCATTAGTATAAGCCTCTTGCGGTCCCTGGAAGCAGCACATAGTCAGGTATGTTGTGGTGCAGGAAGATGATGAGAGAGCCGAATGACAAAGATGAGCTCATCAGTTTACTGCTTTTTGCATTCAGTATTTAGTCACAAATTGAAACTGCAGCAGAGAGAGATTTGGTCCCCTCCCTTGCCCGGCCGGACTGTGCTGTGTGGTAGAATTTTGTAAAGTTCTGTACACATACTGGTTAGCAGGAATGCAGGTTCCTGGTAGCAGTTTGAAAAGCGCCACTCACATGCATCTCTGCGTGTCGTGCACAGGGCAGCCCATTCACTTAAATAGGCTGCCCTGTGTGTGTTTGTCATGCTAAAGAATCACAGGGACCAAATTTTGGCCTTGACCTAGGTGTGTTTTTTACATTTGTCTGTGTGTCTCCACAATTGTCACACGGCAAAATCGCATTGCTTTTTAGGTGCCTTTCGGGATGAATGGCCCCCCAAACATGTGTTGCACCTTTTGCAGCGAATTGGAAGCGTGGGCAGAATTGCACCGATTTTGTCCCCGAATCCTAATCTCCCAAATGTGAACGGGGCCTAACTGTCATGGCTGGATGGACAGAAATAAAATCTTTTTCATGGGTGAAACAAGTTTAGCTTTAATGTTTTTATATATTGATACCAACAAATAAAGCAGTAAAGTCTTTTTTTTACAATACTCCCTGATTGACTTTTCTACTGCATGTACTGTAAAATAATCCATTCTAAACCATTAGAATAAACCATTGTAAAATTCATCCAAAGATGACAATAGAGACTCTGAAGTCTAGTTTCGATCAGTTTTTTGGGCGACATTCATGCTTGCAGTTAGGGATATATTGCACATTCTGGCAACAAGATTATGAGGCCTTCTATGGTCAGAATAAAAGGTGTTTGTGAATAGCAGTTGTCCTTAACTGTTTAGGTGTAACTGGGTGAACATCTGTCCCTAACTACAGCTAAATGTTTAATGTGCAAACAGTAACGGACTTTTGTGGCAATTGTGAGCCTGTCATTGCTTTGTATAGGCTGGGCGGCTGCAGCAATTCGCAAACACCTATAATTCTAACTGAAGGAAGCCTCTAAGTCAGCCTTTCTCAACCTTTTCAACACCCCTGAAACAAATTTCTGGTCTCGGGGAACCCCTGCTAAAAATGTAAAATCTACAACTCATGATACATTAGTGTGGCAGTCAGTGGGAAGAATGCCCCTTATAGATAGCTAAAAGGAACAGTGGTGTCATTGGAAACTTATCTGAGAGGCAGAAATTGCCTATGGCTCAAGGAACCCCCAGCAAACTCAGGAGGAACCCTAGAGTTCCACGGAACCCTGGTTGAGAAGTCATGCCTGCCTGAATTTGCACTATAGCCCTAATCACACTAAGCCCGAACCATTTACAAGTACCTGTTTGCTTACATTAGAAGGCTGGCAGACTTTCAAGTTCAGCTGCCATAGAAAATAAAGGGAGAGGAGCTTTGATTTTGGTGCTTCTGTTGTGAAGATGCATTTCCCCACAATGCATACAGTAAGAGGTCAGTCAGAGCTTGTTAAGACTAACCATCTTCGCATGACACGTTTGTAATGAAGGAACCACTTCACTCCCACAAAATGTTGTAGTCCTTAACAGATTTATAAGAAATGTAAATCTACATTTTGAAGCATCCACCTTCCCTTATTTTTTTCCATAACATAAAAAGCCATAAGTGCCTGCAGCCAATTATTAAAAAGGCTATTGGCTGGGTGGACTGGTTTTGTATGTACCTTGTCCATGCCTATCCTGATCATCAGTCTGTTTCAGTCATAGCTCCATTTACCTGTCTGGGAATGTAGACTCTAGGATCTGCTTGTCTATGCCCATTATGACCATCAATCTACTGACTGCTGTTTACTCTGACCATCTGTCTATAGATTTACACTGCTCTAGCACCTGTCCTGCCGCATAGTTTACTGTCTGCTCTGGTGACGCAGTGGGTCCACCGACACGTGTAGATTCTTATCCATCATGTAGTGCTGTTCGAGAGGCATTTGACAATGACCCTGAAGACCCCGAAAACCTGGTATGGTAGTGGAAAGAAAAACAATGAATTGTGTAATAGATGCTATGTCCCCCATAGGGCCTTGATTACCAAGCCAGTCTGGTAAATGTTGCAGAGATATAAGAAAGTAAGACAACCAAAGTCTTTGGCAGAACAGTGGTAAGTTCTCCAGAGCATGATGGTGTAAATTGTCCCTTTGGTTACCAGAGTTCCTGGAGATTTAATGCTAGAGGACGATATTTATTTTAAATAAATTAAACTATTCAAGTGCCTAGTTTTGCACAATATGTATATGTGTAATATTGTACATACTGTACGTGTGAAATAAATACACATGTGATATATATATATATATATATATATATATATATATATGCCAAAGGCAGTCCAACACCATATTTGGTAACAATTTTGTTTGTTTACCTGGTGTTTCCATAATTTTGTCCAACCCCTGTATATGTGTGTGTGTGTATGTATGTATATATATATATATATATATATATATATATATATATATATATTTATTTTTTTTTTTTTTTTCTTTGCAGTACACAATTTTCCTGCAGTTCTGGATCAGCTGTATCTGTGGTTATGAATAACTGCTAAGACATGATTGCCCCAGTTCCTGATAATGGCAGAGCGCATTCAAATTTATTCAAATCAGGCAGGGTAGAGGTCATTATCCAGGATACAGTGGAAACACAAATTTGTTTAAAGAATTATTATACATTATGTGATAAGCTCTGCCATGCAAATTGTTCAGTGCCCTGGAATTCAATGTTATGCTCTGTCAAAGAAACAATCTTGACATTTTCAATTGAAATCCATTATTTGTATTATCAGTTTGCTGCGAGCTGAGTTTATCATGTTCACTATCTATTGGATCTTTGTGCAGCTGTTCAGCTTTCTATAATTCAACCTTGCGGCTTTGTCTTACCTTTTGTGATTGTAATCGAAATAATTTTAATATGCACGGCTAATCAACAACAAAGCTGCATTTACACTGTAGAGTTTCATAACTGCGTGCAAAATCGTGCCGTGCTTGCGCGGTGCCATTAATTGTTTACGGCACGCAAAACGCAGCAAGCGAACGCCTGTTTATGTGTACAAATGCATGGCAAAACACGCAATAACAAAATGTGAGTTTTAAGCTCAGAAAGGTGTGCAAGCTACTTGACTAGGCCCAAAAACAAAGTTACCATAGTAACAAACACCCCTTGCCTCCTCCCTATATAAAAAATGACACTTACCACGATTAAGTTGGAAAGGGCAAGGCCATAGCTTTTATTTAGTTCCCAATACCAAAACCAGTACATGTTTAGACCAGTGCCAGTCACAGTTGTGCTGTGAGCACTCTTAGTCATTAACGACTTAAATTCCAAAAAGGGTAAGGGGGGAGGGTCTGTCCTTACCATCAGTGCCTGACAGACAGTCTACCCCCAATTTACAAATAAGGGCATAACCCATTACCGGAACTTTAACTGCTCGCAAGGTCAAAAACCAACACGAAAGCTGTGACAGACCGACCGAAAAAACAGGGCTTCCCTGGGGAAGGTCCTCTTACTAAGCTCAGGCCCAGCCCCATACCTATGGGCTCCATCCAAACCTTTTTTCCCATGTAGCCTCCTGCTTGATCCAAGCTCTTGGCCATGCCCCCATCAGTCAAGGCTCTCTTTTCCCAAAGGGGTCAAGAGGCCTTCGTTATAGCATTTGTTGCGTAAAGGGCAGCCCAATGAAATAAATGTTCAGTCCATTCAAAAGACAAAAGGTTTGTAGCAGAACTGCACTTATTTCTTTGCACCAGTTGGAGAGCTGAAAGGATTCTATTACGATAGAAACCTGGTAGTTGTCACTGCTGACTTGTTTGTATAGGTGGGCTGTCATTTTTATCCTTTATTCTTTGGAGAATGACTTCTCTGTATATATTATTGTCTAATGACCTGATATGTTTCTGGCTTCACATTTGTTTTGGATCAGAGACTCATTAGACACTGAAGCCAGGATTAGGATGACAGCCCTGGGAGATGCATTTGCAACCATTAGCAATGGCAGTTTACATATATTTCGCTTTAAACCAATTGATAGTTTCTTATATTTCTATCGGACTCTGTTGCAGAGATCTCTGCACCCAGGTTGCTGTCTTCATACCTACTGTGGCCATTATAAAGAGGTTCCATGCTCCCATTAGTGTTTTAATTACATTATTATTATTGAGAGTACAACAAGAGGAACTGGAACATGCAAAGGAAGGCCAGACAAAGTAGGAAACTATAGTAGGGAGATCTCATTGTTGAAATATCCAAGACATATTTTTGGTATTTCATATGTTTTCAGTGTCTGACATGGCCCTCCAGGCTCTCCCTGTAATTAACAATAAAAATTAAAAAGAGCTACTGCTGTATCCTAGATAATCCTTTTTGAAAGTTCCGGCTTAAGAGCTTTTGGTTAGCCATAGTATGGTGGCACCATCTGCACTTTCAGATTGTCTCCCATTTTAACTCTTGTAGTATGAGAGAAATTACAAAGAGGAAAGGTTTGTATGCTGACGCTGGCAGACCAGCATAATCTGGGGGAGATTTACTTAAACTGGAGCACTCAGAATCTGGCGCAGTTGTGCATGGTAGCCAATCCACTTCTAAGTTCAGCTTGTTCAATTACGCTTTGACAATAAACCCCGGAAGCTGATTGGTTTCTATGCAGAGCTGCACCAGATGTTGCATGCTCCAGTTTTAGTAAATCTGCCCCTCTGTTTTGTACTTAACACATGCCCATTGAGACTTTAGGTTTCCTTCTGATGAGGCTGAATAACTTTATGGCATTGAAATCCCCTCTGAGCTACCCCCATATACGCCCACCTCAATGTGTAAACACTAACATATAAGTAACAAAACTTCTACTTTTTGACCTTGAACCACGTATGTTTGGAGTTCGTGTAAGCCCCTTTATCAGTGTGACAGGTGACTTTGTTGAGACCTGAGGTTGGTGCGGATAATGTTTCTAGTTTGCCATAGTTATCCCTATACTTAAGCTACTAGACTAGGCCTTGATTATAGTAACACCAAAGTTCTCAGGAAACTTGGCGGCAGCGCTCAGTCCTTGGCAGGGAACATTTGTCAGAAAGCAGAGCTTCTTGTTCACAAACATATTCTGCTAAGTGTTTTACAAACAATCAGTGGCTGGATGATCTCTTCTCTATATGAAGAAAACATCCTGAAAATGCATTTATTGAGCCCTGAACTTCTTGATAGCCTCTAATTATTCTCTGATAAATTGAACTGGACAAGCTCACTTTTTGTGGAGTCGTCTGTGTCTCACCTTAATAAGGGAACAGTTATCCTAGTTGTCAAGTCTAAAACAAGCCTTTCCTTAACCACTTGCCGACTGCTCACAGTATATTTACTGCTGCAGTTAGCCCCTCACAGGCAGAGTGACGTAGATCTACGTCGATAGCCTGTGAGGCTCTGGGGAGCACGTGCGCGCCGCCGGAGGCGCGCTCCCACTCCCGCGCGGTCACGGACCCCCCGCACGCGTGACCGGCGGACCCAATGTCCGCCGGTCCCTCGGCGATCGTCGGTGGAGAGGGAGAAAGGCAGGCGGCTAGTGTAAACAAGCCGACTGTCATTCTCCTCTGTGTAGGAATAGTGATCATACGGTTCTACTGTGTAGGACCGATGATCATTGTTCCTACACCTCAAGCCACAGCCAATCACAGTTAGAATCACGCCCCTAGGGACACACACCACCCCTCCCTCTCAAATAAAGTTAACCCCTTCACCGCCAGTGTAATTTTACAGTAACAGTGCATATGTATAGTAAACGTCAGTCAAGGGTCCGATCTGTCCGCCGCAGATCGCCGCATATACGCGTTAAAAGAAAACAACAAAAATGACAAAAATCTTTCCCTTTGTTAGTAAACGCGATAACTTTTGCGCAAACCAATCAAAATACGCTTTTTGCGATTTTTTTTACCAAACATATGTAGCATAAAACAAATTGGCCGAAAAATTTTAAGAAATTTTGATTTTTACATTTTTTTGGGGGGGAATTTCATATAAAAAAATGTGAAAATATTGTTATTTTTGCAAAATTGACTCTATTTTTTTGTTTATAGCGCATGATCAAAAAATCGCACAGGTGATCAAATACCACCAAAAGAAAGCTCTGTTTGTGGGAAAAAAAGGATGTCAAATTCGTTTAGGTACAGCGTCGCACGACCGCGCAATTGTCCGTTAAAGTCACGCAGTGCCGAATCGCAAAATACCCCCTGGTCAGGAAGGGGGTAAAATCTTCCGGAGCTTAAGTGGTTAAAAACACCATTGGGAGGGGAGGGGGCTACCATTGTCAATCTCATTGTAAAGATGCTAACATACTGACCAACTGGGTACAATTAAAGTTTGATTCACTGATCTGAAAGAGTTTGCATATCAGAGGAATGCAAACACAAATGGTGAAGACAGAGGGTGTAAATATGACAGACAGCATTTGCAGAATGAGCAGTCCTAATGGCAGCCCTGTTTCTCACTAACAGGTTTCCTTCAAGTGATTGTAAAGTCTCATTTAAAAAAAAAAATAAATAAATAACAAACATGTTAGTGTCCATTCACATTGATCCAACTTGTCAGGCGACTTGTCTGCCTGACAAGTCGCAGTCCTCACGCTCCCACTGTGTAGTACAGGAGCCGTTCTAATAGGAGCGACACAAGTCGCTCCGACTTAGAAAAAGGGCCCTGTACTACTTCGGGGCGACTTGCATAGACATTCATGTTATGAAGTCCGTGCAAGTCGCGCCGAAGTCGTGCTGCACTCGACTTCACAGGCCGCCCCCTAAGTCAGAATGACCTAATGATAACAGGGGCTTATACTTACCTCCTCTGTGCAGTTGGTTTTGCACAGGGCAGCCCAGATCCTCCTCTTTCCGGGTCTCTAATTGCTGCTCCTGGCCTCTCCCTTCAGTCGAGTGCCCCACAGCAAGCAGCTTTCTATGGGAGCACCCGAGCCGAGCTGCAGCTCCGTGTGTCTATTCAGACATGGAGCTGCTGTTTGGTCCCATCCCCTCTCTCTCTCCTGATTGGCTGACTGACTTTTATTGACAGCCGTGGGAGCCAATGGTACCGCTGCTGTGTCTCAGCTAGTCAGGAGAGAGAGTCCCAGAAGGCCAAGGCACTGGTGAACATCGCTGGACAGTGATGGGGTTCAGGTAAGTATTAGGGGTGCTGGGGAGGCTGCTACACACAGAAGGCTCTTTTTCCTAATGCATAGAATACATTAAGACAAAAACCTTCTGCCTTTACAACTCCTTAAAGCGGAGTTCCACCCAAAAGTGAAACTTCCGCTTTAGGGAGTCCTGACCCCCCGACATGCCACGTTTGGCATGTCATTTTTTGGGGGGGGGAGCGGGTACCTAGTTTTGACAGGTACCCGCTCCCACTTCCGCTCGGAGCGCCGCGGCGCCCTGAGCGGAAGTTCTCCTCTCCCCCTCCCTCCCTGCAATCTTCTGGGACACGTCAGAGGTCCCAGAAGATTGCCGGCCAATCACGGCGCGCAGCGCGACTCGCGCATGCGCAGTGGGTACCCGGCTGTGAAGCCGCAAACTGTAACAGCCGGGTGCCCACAGCAGTGATGCCGGCGCCGAGGGAGAGGATCGAGGCTTCCGGCGGCCGCATCGCTGGACCGTTGGACAGGTGAGTAAATGGCTGGAACTCCGCTTTAAGTGGGTTAAAATCTGGAGATTTTTCCAAACTCTTTCTTTTCAGCCTCTCTTTGTTCATTGGTCAGGCCATGACAGAGTGGAACATTGGGGTTTATTTACTAAAGGCAAATCCACTGTGCACTGCAATTGCACTGCAGGCGCATTTGGAAGTGCAGTCGCTGTAGATCTGAGGGAAAGATCTGAAATGAGGGGAAGCTCTGCTGATTTCTATCATCCAATCATGTGCAATCAAAAATGCTGTTTTTTATTTTCCTTGCATGTCCCTCCCAGATCTACAGTGACTGCACTTCTAAGTGCACTTGTAGTGCACAGTGGATTTGCCTTTAGTAAATAAACCCCATCGTTTCTAAAGGCTCACCCCAGTACCTAAATAATATAGCAGATTAGTTGGTTCCAGGAGGCATAATAAATATGTGATGCGACCCTGAATGGAGAAAGGGTGATTATTTACATCAGAACTGCTCAGATCCCAGGTATATTCAAGGGTATGTCAACCCTAATACATTTCTCTGTTTTGGCCTCATTGCTCTGTTATATTTCAAAATGTTTTTAATGGAATATTTATGCTTGAAAAGGGTGGAAAATACCTGTTTCTGCTAGAAATCTTGTCCGCCGATAGGGTCTTCTGTGAATTTTTATCAGTTGACAGTGTTTCTGTTATTACTGAAACTACAGAACCCCTCCCCTCTATGGACAAGCGGAGAGAAGGAGAATTCTGTAATTCTTTCCTGTTTCTGTTCTTATACATTCAGTAAGCAGGTCAGAAAATGTGTTACTCACAAAATCACCAGGTAAGAAAAAAAACTTAAAGTTAAAAGTTAAGTTAAAAAACTCTCGGATATGATAAAGTTTGAAAGTATGTGTGTGGATATATATATACACACATACTTTCAAACTTTATCATATCCGAGATGTTATAAAGAAGAACGCACAGTAAAAAAAAAAATCATATGTAAATAGTTGGTTTGGGCTGCTTGTCCTTAGAGAGGTTGTAAACCTCAGAATTGTTTTTTTTTTAAATGAACACCTGAAAGACAAACACTTAATGAGCTAGTATGCATCACATACTAGCTCATTATGAAATACTTTCCTTAGAACGAAGCCTCGCAGTGCCGACCGCTCACCTGTCTCACGGGTGACATGTTTGGTCGCACTTCTTCCGGGTTTGCGGCATCCGGCCATCTGATTGGCTGGAGCCGTGGTGACGTCACTCCGACGGTCATGGCACGGGGCTCTGAAGGAATGGCACCAGCGGCCGTTCCTTCAGAGCACATGCGCCAGTGATGTCACTGGCTGCATGCAAAGTAAATATCTCCTAAACGGTACATGTTTAGGAGATATTTACACTACCTATAAAAGTACCTATTAAAAATGCTCAGTACAGCTTTTTTTTTTTTTATGAGCTAAAATAGCGACAATTCATTCTAATGTGCCTATGCACACAGCTGCGTAAATGAGCACCGCATATTCTTCAGTAAGAACAAAATAGAAAAATCTGCCTAATGTGCGCAAATAAGCGCAAATGCGATCAAATGAACGCACATGATCATACTGTTGATCTGGAAAAAAAATTTGCACATTCAGAGGCGCGAATTTGCGCGAACGCAAATGCATGAAAATACGCACAAATGCACGCTTTTTAATAAGACAAAAATTACGGCTGAAAAAGGAGATGCAAGAGCCCTTAGGCAGTAGGATTTTTTCACTTAGGGGATATGAATCAAAAATGAAACAAAACGTATAAAATACTATGGGTAATAAAAATAGAAATATAAAAAAAAAAAAAAAAACAACAGGAAGATAAGGCATCATTTAGGGTTGTTTAGGGTAAACTAAGGGTTAAATAGGAAAATGTTATCAAAAAAAAAAGGAAACTTTCTTTTTTTTTACTTGTCACATAACTGACAGCATCTGCAGATCTAAATGTATCTGTTTGATCTGAAGATGAATGAAACAGAGAAGATACAAAAGTAACAATGTTACTCTGTATTTGTGTAAACCGTGTTGGTAAGCACTGAGTCAGCTGTTAGAACTTTAGAACTACTGTATATGCATGGCAACAATTTTCAGACATGAAGTTTCCTGTCATTTGGGAGAAGGGGAACACAGCAATGGGACAGAAGGACTAGATTTTTTTTTATTTGGGGGGGGGGGTTGTCACATGTCCAGTTTCCTCAATTCAGTTGTCACAAGAAAAGGAATAGAGGGGGAATCTTGCAATAGGGACACTGTCAAAGAAGGCTTTCCTATAACTACTTGTTGTGTCTAAAGAACAGGAAGTGAAGTAAAATCTCTCCAATGGGACACAGATATAAAAAAAATGGTAAGGGGTTTTACCCTTTCCCAATGCTATACAAAATTAAAAAAGAAAAGAAAAAAATGTTTTAGATTTCACTATATTTTAAGGCTCCGTTTACACTAGTGACATTTCAGATGCAACTTGAGTCACACAGAATCTCATGACAAGGAAAATGACAATGTTTTTATTAATGGGGACCATTCAGTGGTGTTCCAGTACTACTTTGGTGCAATACCAGCATGTTTATGCAAGCCACTTCAAAGTAGCATCAAAGTTGCACTACATAATCACACTGAGTCCCTGTTCACACTGGGGCGACCTGTGAGGCGACCTGGTTGCCTCACAGGTCGCCGTAGGTCGCCTTCCATAGGGAAGCTGTGGACCCGTTCTAATAGGAGCGACATAGAAAAAGGGTCCGGAGCTTCTTTGGGGCGAACCGGAGCGACCGTCATAGACTTCAATGTTATGAAGTCTGTGCCGGCCGCTCCGAGGTCGCGGCGCGCTGCTCGCACCGCGACCTCGGAGGTCACCCCTGGAAGTCGGATCGCCCCAGTGTGAACGGGGCCTGAATGTTAGATCAGAATCGGATCGCATCAGTGTGAACTTAGCCTAAAAGTTTTAACCAGGTAAAGTAATAAGTATTATTTTAGATATGTTATTTCACTGATATATATATATAGATATATCTATATAGATATATATATAGATATATCTATATATCTATATTTTTATCTATATATCTTTCTATATATCTATCTATATATATATATATATATATATATATCTATATATATATATATATATATATATATATATATATATCTATATATATATATATATATATATATATATATATACTGTATATGCGATTCGTTACATTGACAAATCAGGATGTACAATCAGGCGTCTTCAAACTTCGGCCCTCCAGTTGTTCAGGAACTACAATTCCCATCATGCCTAGTCATATCTGTGAATGTCAAAGATATACAATGCCTCATGGGATGTGTAGTCCCTCAACAGCTGGAGGGCCGTAGTTTGAGGATCCCTTATGTACATACTGTATATCTCTATTGAAGAAATAAACTGTGCTTAGAGGATAATTGTTAATTGAGTAGTAATGACAATTGCATCTGCTTATTTTGCCATGTACATCAAAAAACACGTACTTTCCAAGCATATGATTTCTCACTCATAGAAACACGCCATTTTTGACATGATGTTTTGTTTGCTTATTGGAGCTGATTGTTTTTTTTAAGATGCAGCCCCAGACTGTCAAACCTTAAAAAAGAAATCCAGATAAATTTTAATGGATTTCTTCCAATTCCCCTAGATGTCTGTAAAGTTAAACAAGGCATTCAACATATAGTATTTTCTAAATGAAAAAAGTAAAAGTGACTAATGTTGGTTTTTGGTGATGAAGGATTGATCTAAGGTCAGACCTGCATTAAACCTATAATCAGAATATAAAGCATGAGATGTATGACAGAATTACAGTGATATCTTGCAGCCACATTAGGAACATTTTTATAGGATCTGAATGTTCCCAGGACAGGAACCTTCAGCTCAGTGGAATAGTATAACATGTCAGTGGACAGAAGAGTAGGGAACATTAGGAAACAGTAGGGAGCAATAGAGGCTTTTTTTCTAAGCTGCTTGACAGCTTGTTCCCCCAGATTGTGTCTGGTCCGTGGTGACAGAAGCCTGTCATAGACATGGGATGATGGACTAAAATGGCTGGAAAAAGTTTAAATTAGGAAAACTTTCTTATTTCTTTGAGTAGTTTAGGAGGTCCTAGAAGCCATTGGCTGAAACATCAGCTGGCTTATAAACCAGACCTGTGAAGAACCTGGTCAGTTCAAACAGAGTATGAATATAACAAATGCATGAACAGAGTTTACCTAGGAAAAGTAAATATCACAGTAAACAGTAAATGCAGGTGTATAGACACCTGAGCTTATATGCAAATCATGGCTTACCACCTTCTGCCCACTCATGGTACCTTAACCTCTTCAGCTCCGGAACATTTTCCCCCTTAGTGGGCAGGCCATTTTAGCTATTCAGGACTGTGCTATTTTAAATGATAATTGTGCGGTCCCAAGCAAGATGTATTTAATTTTTTATACAAATAGAGCTTTCTTTAGTGCCCATTCACACTACCGCGACTTGTCAGGTGACTGGTCAGCCTGACAAGTCGCGGTCCATGCAGTGCTACAGGAACCGTTCTAATAGGAGCGACTCAAGTCGCTCCGACTTAGAAAATAGTTCCTGTACTACTTCGGGGCGACATCAGAGCGACTTGCATTGACATTCATTATATGAAGTCCGTGCAAGTCGCGCCGAAGTCGCGGTGCACGCGACTTCACAGGTCGCCCCCCGAAGTCGTGCCGCGGTAGTGTGAACCGGCACTTAGGGGGTATTTGTTTACAACTGAGTTTTGTTTGTTTTGGGTTTTTTTTTGCGACATAAACAAAAACTTACCATTTGAAAAAACAAAACAATATTTTCTACTTTCTTCTATAACCACTTGCCGACTGCCTAACGCAGATCTACGTTGACAGTCAGCCCCTCACAGGCAAAGTGACGTAGGGCTACGTCACTAGCTTGTGAGGGTCTAGAGAGCGAGCGCCCGCCCCCGGAGGCGCGCTCCCGCGTGGTCACGGACCCCCCCGCGTGTGTGACCGGCGGACCCGATGTCCGCCGGTCACTCGGCGATCGGCGGGGGAGAGGGAGAAAGTCAGGCGGCTTCTGTAAACAAGCCACCTGTCATTCTCCTCGGTGTACAAACACTGATCACACGGATCTACTATGTAGATCCGTTGATCAGTGTCCTTACAGATCAAGCCACAGCCAATCACAGTAGAAAGCACGCCCCTAGGGACACACACAGCCCCTCCCTCCCAAATAAAGTTAACCCCTTCACTACCAGTGTATTTTTACAGTAACAGTGCATATGTATAGCACTGATTACTGTAGAAATGTCACTGGTAACCCCAAAAGTGTCAAAAATGTCAGTCAAGGGTCCGATCTGTCCGCCCCAATGTCGCAGTACCGCAAAAAAATCGCAGATCGCCGCCATTACACGTTAAAAAAAAAAACAACAAAAATGACAAAAAATCTTTCCCTTTGTTAGTAAACGCGATAACTTTTGCGCAAACCAATCAAAATACGCTTTTTGCGATACCAAACATAGGTAGCATAAAACAAATTGGCCGAAAATGTTAAAAAATTTTGATTTTTACATTTTTTTGGGGGGGAGTTTCATATAAAAAAATGTGAAAAAATTGCTATTTTTGCAAAATTGACGCTCTTTTTTTGTTTATAGCGCGTGATCAAAAAATCGCACAGGTGATCAAATACCACCAAAAGAAAGCTCTGTTTGTGGGAAAAAAAGGATGCCAAATTTGTTTAGGTACAGCATCGCATGACCGCGCAATTGTCCGTTAAAGTCACGCAGTGCCGAATCGCAAAATACCCCCTGGTCGGAATGGGGGTAAAATCTTCCGGGGCTTAAGTGGTTAAACCTATCCATAAAAAATAAATAAATAACATTTCTAAGTTTAGCCCAAAAATGTAAAAAAAAAAAATCCCAATAAGTGTATATTGATTGGTTTGCGTGAAACTATGGTGTATATATATATATATACTGTTATTTTTTTTAAAACTAGTAATCACAGTGATCAGCAATGTATAGTGACACTATGATAGTGCGGCGAGCAATCTGACACTAACTGACTATCTGCCACTCACATCTCCAGTGACGCTAGTAATCAGTGCTATATATTATATATATTATACACTGTCACTGTACTAGTAAGACTGGCTGGGAAGGGGTTAACATCTATAGGGATCCAAGGGTTAACTGTGTGTCTAACAAGTGGTTAATGTGTGTACTGTTATTGTGTCTGTTTTTTCTAAGCAATGTTTACCTACTTCAAGGCCAATTTTCAGCTTTCAGCACTGTCGCACTTTGAATGACAATTGAGCTGTCATGCAACACTGTACCCAAACTGAATGTTTAATTATATTCACACAAATAGAGCTTTCTTTTGGGGGTATATAATCACCACTGGATTTTTAATTTTTTGCTAAATAAATGAAAAAAAACATTTTCTTTGTTTTTGTTTTTTTATAAAACTTTGCAAATAAATAATTGTTCATAATAAATTTAGCCCAAAATGTATTCTGCTGCATTTCTTTGGTAAAAATAACCCAAATCAGCGTATATTATTTAGTCTGTAGGAAAGTTTTAGAGTCCACAAACTATGGTATATATCTGAAAATTGATCAGTCCTAATGTACTGACAGCCTCATCTCATTTCTTGAGGCCCTAAAATGCCAGGACAGTAGACATACCCCCCAGATGACCCCTTTTTAGAAAGTAGACAGTCCGTGGTATATAGTAAGAGGCATGGCTGCTTTTTTTTTTAAGTTGTAATTTTTTGGCATAATTATTTGGAAAATGAAGAAATAAAAAAAATATTCACCATTTTGTTTTTTTTACATACTGTCACCAGTGCAGTACAGCGCCATCATATAACTGGTGTGGCTGTGATTAGGGACACTGAGTGGTGACAGCATTGAATTTTTTTTTTTACATTTTTTTTTTTTGTTTTTTTAACGATTTTTTTTTCACACACTCTGACCAGAGCAATATAATGTTACTATAGTAACATTGTACCACTCTTGGGAAGTAATCAGGATTTTTAGTTTTTTTACACATTGTTTGCTTATAACAGTGAATTGCATTGCTATAAGAAAGCATTCTACTGAATGACACTGAATCATTCGGTCTGTTTTGTTTGATGGCTGAATACTCCAGAAATGGCACCACTTGATATAATGTTATATAGAGCCTATTATGTTCTATATGGAATTTTTTTTTCTTTGCAAGGGAAAAGCTAGTAAGGTTGGCTTTGTTAGAGTAATGTATTTGAACCTATGTCGTGTGCATTCGAGTTATTTATGAATACCATATATGGTCTATACTGTTTGGGCAAATGTATGCTCTAGAATGTTGATAATTCTGGAAAAAATAAGATGTTTTTAACTACTTGCTGACGCCCACCGTAGATATACTATGGCAGGCTGGCTCAGGCACGGCGGTTTGCAGGAGCGCTCCTGGGGGCACGCGTGCGGCTGGAAGCGCACTCGTGCCCCCATTAGCCAGCGGGGAAGCTGACTTATGATTGCCGCTGGGCATCCGCGATCACACCCCGTGGGGAGAGAACAGTAGTCTGCTGTTGTAAACACAGCAGACCATTGTTTTCTCAGGAATCAGCACAGAGCGCCTGTGATCCTCCTATTTAGGATCACAGGTCTCTCTGTTGATTCCACAAGCACATCTCCCTCACAGTTAGAAAACACCCCATAGGCATGCACTTAACCCTTTGATTGCTCCTTCCCTGTCAGTGACATTAGTTAACTAACAGTGCATATTTATAGCACTGATTACTGTAGTAATGTCACTGGTCCCCCCAAAAGTGTCAAAAATGTCAGTTAGGGGTCCGATGTGTCTGCCGCAATGTCGTAGTCCCGCTAAAAATCGCTGATTGCTGCCATTGCTAGTAAAACTAATAAATAAATAAATAAAATGACATAAATCTTTCCCCTAGTTTCTAGATGCAATAACTTTTGCGCAAACCAATCAAAATACGCTTATTGGGATTTTTAAAAAAAATATATGTAGTAGAATACAAATTGGCCTAAAATGATGAAAACATTTAGATTTTTACATTTTCTTCTATTGGGAATGTTATATAGCAGAGTGTGAAAAATATATATATATTTTTTTTCAGAATTGTCGCATATAACACAAATAAAATAAAAATCGCACAGGTGATCAAATACCACCAAAAGAAACCTCTATTTGTGGGAAAAAAGGACATCAATTTAATTTCGGTACAGCGTCGCACGGTCGTGCAATTGTCTGTTAAATTACAGCAGTGCCGAATCGCCCAAAAAATGGCCTGCTCTTTAACCGCTTGCACCCCGCCCACCGTACATTTACTGCGGCACTCTGCCGCTGCTGGGCAAAGCGACGTAGCCCTACATCGCTCGCTGAAGAGACTGTAGGGGGCGAGCGCGTGACGCCGCTGGCGCGCTCCCGCCCCCGCTCGTTACCTGGGGAGCCAACGCATGTGACTGGCGGCTCTGATGGCCGCCAGCCACTCGTGATCTCCCGCAGCAGAGAGAGAAGGACGGACGGCTGATGTAAACACAGCTGTCTGTCATTCTCCCTGAAGTGATCAAAGAGGCTATGTGATCCTACTAAATAGGATTGCATGTCTCTGGGATTACATCACAAGCCACGCCCCCTGACAGTTAGAATCATGCCCCTAGGGACACATTAACCCCTTGATCACCAGTACAGTTAACCCCTTCCCTGCCAGTGTCATTTTTACAGTAACAGTGCATATTTTTAGCACTGATTACTGTAATAATGTCACTGGTACCCCCCAAAAGTGTCTAAAATGTCAGTTAGGGGTCCGATCTGTCCGCCACAATGTCACAGTCCCGCAAAAAAAAAATCGCAGATCGCCGCCATTACTAGTAGCAAAAAATACAATAAAAATTACATAAATCTTTCCCGTAGTTAGTAAACGCAATAACTTTTGCGCAAACCAATCAAAATATGCTTAATGTGATTTTTTTTTTTACCAAAAATATGTCGCAGATAACAAATTGGCCTAAAATGTTAAAAAATTTAGATTTTTACATTTTTTTTTTGAGAATTTCATCTAAAAAAAAAAGTGAAATATTGTTATTTTTTCAAAATTGTCACTATTTTTGTGTTTATAGCGCAAAAAATAAAAATTGCACAGGTGATCAAATACCATCAAAAGAAAGCTCTGTTTGTGGGAAAAAAAGGATGTCAATTTTGTTTGGGTATGGCGTCGCATGACCGCGCAATTGTCTGTTAAAATCATGCAGTGCCGAATCGCAAAATAGGGCCTGGTCATTGAGCAGCCAAATCCTCCGGGGCTAAAGTGGTTAAGGGGATAAAACCTTCCGGTCCAGAAGTGGTTAATTTTCTTGTTTTTTTTTTTTTTTTCGTCTGATTAATAAAAAGGATAAGAAAAGCCAGTGAAAATGTCACACCTTTAGTCAATAAGCGTTACATTTTGTAATTCACTCTTGTTCCTGTTTAATGAGGTGCTTAGGCCAAAGGAAAGATTGCATGGGGTGCCAGTGGGACAAATGTGTAATATTTCTAAATAACAACTCCTTTTTTTTTGGACAATCTTAGAGTTTCCTGTTTTGAAAAGATGACAATGTTTTGGCCCGAGGCACAGGGAAGGCATCATGACTTTGGCAAGTGACACATAGCTGACATATGTAAATTGAATTCCAGAGGCAGTGATCTTATCAGAGAACCACACCCTAAATTGAATTGGTTGTACATTGACAGTTGGCTGTACATAAAAATGTTCAGACTTGTCTAAAGCTCATTTTTTTCAGTTAATGGACAATTTTTTAACCACTTTGGTCCCAGAGCCTTTTCTTCCTTATATCCTATTTTATTGAAAATATGTATACATATATTTGTGTTTTCTAGGTTTTATTTAGGAAGACTTGATAAAAAAGAAAACAAAAAAAAAAACATAACTTCCTGCATATTTTCCTGTAACTTTAACATTATTTGTAAAACCCCAGTTTTTTACTGAAAATGATAATGAACAAAGACTTGTCTAAATATGTCACTTTTTTCTACATTTGTAACATAGCGGATAGGTAAGGTTGAAAGTGAAAGTTTCATTTTTTCAGGAAAGCTCTGTTTCCTCTTTCAGTGCTACTTTGTTCCACACACACAAAAAGTCATCATTTAAATTGTTAGCGTAAACTGGTTCAACTTGATGGTCGTGTCTTTTTTTTTTTCCAACCTGACTATAAAACAATAAGATAAAGTTTGAGTTGACAGAAATTAGTATGACAGTGACGTTTTCACAGAGTAAATGCAAATTTCATGTACAGTATTGTAATTGTTGGGATCTAGGCAAAAATATGGGGAGGAAATACTTTTATTATAATATATACGTGTACATTCCCCCATGAGCCATAACTTTGTGACCACCCACCTAATATTGAGTATGCCCCTCTTTTGCCACCAAAACAGCTTCTTTTACCACTAAAACAGCCCTGACCTGTTGCAGCATGGGCATTTCTAGACCTCTGACGGCATGCTGTGGTATCTGGCAACAAGCCGTCAGTAGCAGATCCTTTAGGTCACGTTAGCTGAAAGGTGGGGCCTCCATGTATCTGACTTGTTTTTCCAGCACTTCCCACAGATGCTTGGTTGGCTTGAGATCTGAAGTATTTAGAGGCCAAGTCAACACCTTAAACTCATTGTTGTATTCCAGAAACTATTCTTGAAAAAATTTTGCAGCGTGAGAGAGAATCTCACTGCCACCAGGGAATACCATTTCCAAAAAGGGGTGTACTTAGTCAGCAACAATGTTTAGGTAGGTGGTACGTGTCAAAGTAACATCCACACAAATGGCAGGCTCAATGTGTCCCAGCAGGACTATGCCAAACATCACACTGCTTCCTTCAGCTTGGCTACTTCCCATAGGGCATCCTGATGTCATCTCTTCCCCTGGAAAGTGAAGCAAACACGATCGGCCATCCACTTGATGTAAAAGAGAACATGATATATCAGACCAGGCCACTTTCTTCCATTGCCCCAAGGTCCAATCCTTATGCCATTATGTAACAAGATAATTAATTTTATTTACTTATTAATAATATTATACAGTATTTATATAGTACCAACAGTTTGCACAACGCTTTACAACAAGAGGGCAGACAGAGCTGTTACAATACAATTCAATACAGGAGGAATCAGAGGGCCCTGCTTGTTAGAGCTTACAATCTAGAAGGAAGGGTCAAGTAATACAAAAAGTAATAACTGTGGGTAATGATCTGATGGGGAAAATAAAAGTGTAGTTGTTAGGTGGGGGCTGGATAGGCTTTTCTGAACAGAAGGGTTTGCAGGGATCGTCTAGAAGTAGACAGAGTAGGAGATAGTTGGACAGATTGAGGTAGGGAGTTCCAGAGGATGGGAGAGGCGTGGGAAAAGTCTTGGAGGCGAGCATGAGAAGAGGTGACAAGGGAACTAGAGAGCAGGAGGTCTTGGGAGGAATGTAGAGAACAATTAGGTTGGTATTTTGAGACTAGGTTAGTGATGTAGCTGGGGGGGGGGGGGGGAGTTGTGAACGGCTTTGTAAGTGGTTGTTAATATTTTGGATTTAATTTGTTGGGTGAGCGGAAGCCAGTGGAGGGATTGACAGAGAGGAGTAGCAGAAACTAAGCGGTTGGTAAGGTGGATAAGTCTGGCAGCAGCATTCATGGTGGACTAAAGGCGGGTAGCCTGTGTAAGGGTAATCCTTTGAGGAGGGACTTGCAGTAGTCGAGGTGAGAGATGACCAGGGAGTGAACTATGAGCTTTGTGGTGTCATTAGTTAGGAAGGGGTGTATTCTAGAGATGAATGAGGCGGCAAGATTTGGACAGTGATTGTATTTTTGGCCGAAAGGAGAGTTCAGAGTCCAGGATTACACCTAAAACCTTGGCATGGGAGGAGGGGCTGATAGTTGTGCCAATGATCTTGACAGAGAAATCAGGGGGAGAGGCATGTGGAGGAGGAAAAATTATGAGCTTGGTTTTGGAGAGATTGAGCTTGAGGAAGTGGTGACACATCCAGACTGATATGTCTGTTAGTAAATTTGTGATATGCAAAAGCAAAGTCAATGGCCAATGTACCTCCTGTTGAGTCATACCAATAGCTCTCCGATAAAAAAATCGCGGTAAAAATCGCTGTAAAATCGCGGTAAAATCGCGGTAAAAAACGCTACGCTCAAGTGTGAATGCAGCCTAAAAGCTTAAGGTGTCACTAAACCCACATCATAAAAAAACCTATAAATAAAGGGTGTAATACATGCTGTTCATACTCACTCAGTCACTATTAGATTCATTTTCTGTATTCTTCAAAAAAAAAAAAAAAACTGGTTGATCCTACTTTCTATCTCCACCTTCTGTCCATGTCCACAATTAAACTAGGGATTTTGCAGCTTGTGACAACTCTGCACATGCTCAGTTTTCAAGGAGTTTCTATGCTGAGCATTTCCTCCCTATCACATCTGAGCAGCTCATGTGACTATAGAGTCGCACATGTGGGCGTATACACAGTGGTAAATGACAGCCCACTCCCTCCCTTCCACCTCCATGCCCACTAACCTGCTAAACACAATGGAGAGATATTACATGTAGATTGATGGAGGCTTCACCTCACTCATATTCTAAGACTCAGGCTGGAAGGGTGCGACTGGCAGAAATCTGCCCACATCATGTTATTTCCACAAAATAATTAAGATTTTATTTCAAATCCATATTTGTATGCCCATTAAATAAACGGTTATTTGGCTCTTGTCTAAACTGGCCCTGCATGTGTATGTATCGCTTCTCTGCCTTTTGCTAAGATCAAGTGTAGTATGTAGTCTTAGCAGTGTCCAGTAGGGGTGCTCCACCATTATTCCGGCTTCTTGGCTGGGATGGTTGGCTGTATAGTATCCCTGCTGGTATGATGAAATCTTCCTTGTGGGAAGGAATCAGAATTAAGTGACACTGGATAAGGTGGGGGTTGGTAGTACTTCCCTGGCATGAAGGATTCCGAAGGGCCCAATCCTGCTGAAACTACTGTACAATTGAACTTAAATTCAAGCCAGTTCTGGTAGGGGAAACACAGGGAACCTGGTGGCAGTAAGAAGTAGACTTGTACCCTTTTTAGAAATTTTTAGCAGACTAGTCCATAGATTTTTTTTATTTATGATCAATAAAGCTAAATCAAATTAATCAAGACCTTTTGTAACAAGCTTTTTTTTTACTCCATATTTGACTTTTTCAGTGATTGCAAAAAAATGCCTAAAGTAATAGAGATCAGCCAGCAAATTTGAGAACAAATTATACTTGTGTTTGCTAAAGGTTATAAGAACTGTGTGCAGCCTTGTTGCTCTTATTGTTGCTTTGATGAATAAGCCAGAATTTCCAATAAGAAGAATGACAGTTTATGGTAGAGGACTTTTCTTATTGTAAACATGGAGCAATGATGACTGCAGCCATTCTTTATTTAAACTCGTCATATAAACATTTTTTGTATTCAAGAGCAATAATGGGACAGTGTATGCAATGCCTGTCAATGAGTAAAATATTAATATAAAGTTTGGGGCCTAATGAAAGCCAAATAGAGCAATTTGTGTAAACTCCTAATTACATATGTATTTAAAAGGTAACTCCACTTTAGTGGGGAAAAAAATAGCAAATAAAGAAAAAACATTATAGCGTATACATTGGCGACACAAATCATATTGTAATTTAATGTTATTAAAAATGACCTTTCCTTTTCAATCTGCAGCTGTTGTAAATTTCTGAAAATGCAATATGGCTACCTGGAGGTGTTCTGTACACAGAATGTATACTGATCACACCCCAGACACATAATTTCCTGCTTGTGTGATTGGCTCACCAATTTTACCAGAAGTCTGCCTAAGATACAAATCAGATTTCTGGCATCCCCTGCAACAAAAATGTCATTTTTGGTGAGATACCCCAATAGGAACACGTCTAAAGAGATGCAGGCCCAGCAGATTTCCTCATTAGTGTCCTGCAGCTGCCACAGCTGATAGATAATTATGAAACCACTCCCATTAGATCAACTCAGCACAGAGAAACAAACAATTATTTCTTCAGAATAACAAAAGGTAGGAATGTGCAACATTTGTTAAAATCCCTGCAATGTACAGAGATCACCCAAGGGGGAATGTTTTTTCCTCAACAAAAGTGGAGTTACACTTTAATGTGAAGTTGATCTTCATGCAGTTGTGAATGTATTTATATTCAAGTCACTATACTGAATTAGTTGAACAGAATAACAATATTTACAGTATCTAAATTTGAGATTCTCTGTATTGGCCTTTTACATGTAAAAAAAAAAAGAGTAATGTATGTCTGTTTTATTTTTTCTCTTGCTGCCTCTAAGGTTAAAGTGTATCTTTTATGGGGAAAGAGTAGAACCCTATTAGGTTTTTCTGCTATCCAAAGCTCCGCTAGAAAGATTTTTCCTCACTTTCTTTTCCGGGGACAATGTTATACCAGCTGCAAAGTGACGGAAATCCTGCCACAGGGAAACACATAAAAAATCAGACAAGGGCTCTAATATTCCCCTACTTAAAGCCGATGTCCAGGAAGAAAAAATTGCTGTACGCTGGGTCCAGCATGGTTACTGCTTATTCTGGATATTCTACATCCAGAGGGTTGCTGGGAATGCTAAAAAATATTCATTGTATTATTCTGCATTCCACTGTCACCATGAGTTCCACCTTTCTTACAGCACTGATAGGGGGTCACTCGCTCTTTAACCACTTCTGGACCGGAAGGATTTGCCCCTTAATGACCAGGCCATATTTTGCGTTTCGGCACTGCGTTATTTTAATGGACAATTACGTGGTCGTGTGACGCTGTACCTAAATAGAATTGATGTCCTTTTTTTCCCACAAATAGAGCTTTCTTTTGGTGGTATTTGATCACCTGTCTGATTTTTATTTTTTGCGCTATAAACAAAAAAATTGCGACAAATATTTGTCACATTCTGCTATATAACATTCCCCCAAAAAAATGTAACAATCTAAATTTTTTAACATCTTAGGCCAATTTGTATTCTGCTACATATTTTTGGTAAAAAATATTTGCAAAAAGTGTATTTTGATTGGTTTGCACAAAAGTTATTGCGTCTTTTTTTTTACTAGTAATGGCGGCAATCTGCAAATTTTTGTGGGACTGCGACATTGCGGCGGACAGAGCGGACTCCTGACTGACATTTTTGACACTTTTGGGGGGACCAGTGACATTACTACAGTAATCAGTACTAAAAATATGCACTGTTACTGTAATAATGACACTGGCAGGGAAGGGGTTAACATTGTGGGTGATCAAGGGGTTACATGTGTAACTAGGGGCGTGATTCTAACTGTGGGGGCGTGGCTTGTGAAATGATCAGAGACCTGTGTTACTATATAGAAGGATCACAGGAGCTCTGTGATCATTCCAGGGAGAAGAATTGTTGTAAACATAGCTGACCGTTCTTCTCTCTCAGCGGGGAGCGATCACGGGCGTCAGGCGGCAATCGGAGCCGCCTGCCCCGCGCATTGGAGTCCTTAGCTGCAGGCACATGACCAACGTATACCTACAACGGTCCGTGCAGGAGTGGCTGCCTGCCGCAGTATAATTGTGGCGGGTGGTCGGCAACCAGTTAAAGTGGAAGTAAAGGCAAAACCTTACTAACTCTAAACCTACTCCCACCCAGCCTAATTTATCTAGCCTTGTAAAGAAAAGATTACTATACTTACCTATTCTGAAGCTGTTCTGTTCTGGTTCCAGGCTGAGCTGTCAATGGCAGCTTTAGTGTGTAGGGGAGGCAGATGACAACAGAAGCCCCATAGTAAGTATATGGGTGATGTCACTTCCCAGACTGTTGTCGACTTTCTCCTGCACATAGATGGCGCCGCTGGATACCGGACCGAAGCGACTTCAGAATAGGTAAGTATAGCGATCTTTTCTTTACAAAGTTACAGTAGATAGATTTGGCTTAGAATGGGAGTTTTAGTAGGTTTCGAGTTAGTTAGGCTTTGCCTTTACTTCCACTTTAAGGCTGGCCATACATGTTCAATCCTCTTGCCTTTAGATTTACCAAAAACCATATAATATGAGGTCAAACTAAACAGCTTTCAATTGTATCCAATTAGGCAGGCCCTTGCACTACATAGTTTAAGGTAAATCTAAAGAAAAATTGTACAAGAGAATTAAACATGTATGGCCAGCCTAAGTCCTTCGTTCAGAAAATGTCTTATATTCCTTGTGCTGAACACAAGGCTATCTCTGAATGGATAAGGGGAGGGTGGGTAAACATCTTCTCTCTCCAACAAAGTCTATGCAGTAAATCTTGACAAGTGTTAAAATCCTTCCCTGCTATATCCAAAGTTTTGGCTACAGATACATTACTTATAAAAACAGAATTCTAGGCATGTTACTTCATATAATGAATGTCTATGCAAGTCGCTCCGAGGTCGCCCCGATGTAGTACAGGATCCTTTTTCTAAATCGGAGCGACTTGTGTCGCTCCTATTAGAACGGGTCCTGTAGCACTGCATGGACCGCGACGGACCGCGACTTGTCAGGCTGACAAGTCGCCGTAGTGTGAATGGACACTTAGAGTTTTGCGTCCTAGCCAAGTAACAAGGTTTTATGTTAATTTTTCATTCATACTGAATGAAGGTCTAGTCCCCAACCTTTTCCCTTTAGTTACACCAACACTCCTAGCCTCAAACTAGCCTTAAACCTTTTAGCTGGGAATAGCCTGGAATTCCAAGGCCTCAGGCACACTCCACATCAAAAATGCCGCTTTCAAGGGAGTTTGACATCATTTTTTCTGCCTCTAAACACCCCTCCATGTTAGCCTATAGGGTTTATTTACATTTTTATTTTTTCTATAATCTTTATTTTTCATTTCTGCCAACATAATAAAAATACTTGTAGTGCACAGTGGATTTGCCTTTAGTAAATCAACCCCTATGTGTCCATGCACATATAGGTGTTACATTCCTTCAGAGGCAGAAGAAAACATCATTTGTGCAGCCAGGAGAGGAGCATTTTAGTAGAAAATATGCCCAACACGCCTAAACTCTAGGCGGGTTCGGCGTTGAATGTTCATTCATTTCACAGGCAAGGATAAATTAAAATTCTTGCCAAAGGAATGAATGAATGGCCAAATGCTTGATGCACCTAAACCCATTTGCAAAACACAACATAGGCACTTTTTTATGTTACTTATCGCCTGCCAGGAGAAAAGGCTTTTAGAAGAGATAAGCAAATGCCCAATGTGCATGAGGCCTAACAGTTTTACTAAAATGGATTTCAAAAACTTAATAGAACTGACATATGAATGTGCTTCACCAATCTGTTCTTGCTGGTTGGTGCATGATTCACCTCCGTACCATCTCCATGCATCTGCCCAGTTGACTGACATCCTCTGATGCTTATTACCTCTACACCATTATTACATCACCTCTAAAACCTTTTATCACCCAGCATTAAATAGAGGATGGCAGTGTCTGGGTCCAGTCTGTGGAAAAAAGCTTTTAATGGGTGAAGATCCATAACAGGAATTAGGGTTTCCAGCCGTCTGATTTTGATTACTGCTTTTATGCTGTGCTGAGTATCCAATTTGGGTCAAGTAACGATTACAACACAGGCATGACCCCTTAAATAATGCTAGATTAAGGGTTTGTTCCCACAGATAGCAACCCCCCCCCCAAAAAAAAAACCTATCTCAGCATGTCGAGTTATCAACTACTTGGCTCGTGATGCAGCGCAGTTTTTGAATGCAAAATCTCCCTTTGGTTGAAAGCAAAGAGCAAATAAAAAAAGTACAGGCTTTCAGGAGGTGGGAGTATCACCTCCTGATTGGCTGAAAGTCAGTGCTCCACTGCTCTCTGATAAGAGATCCACTGTGTATCTCTTTTCAAGGGGTGATAAAGACCACCAATGTGAATGAGGCATTAGGTTGGTGATAACTTTGAGTTTTAATAGGTCTCTATTGAGGAAAGCAGTAACTAGGCCACAATGAGGCATGCTATTTGCAAACAATTACACTGAATAATTTTCCATCACAAAACTGGATGTAAATTATAGCAATTTAAAAAAAGTATACCCCAAATATAAAAAAAAAAAAAAAAAAATGATCATCATATCAGAAAATGTGAATGAGCAGGTGATGTCTTGAAAGCAACAGTATGTGACTGTGAAAAATCCTTTTGAAATTATCGCCACATTAATGTGCATTCATGCATGCGTGAAGGTTGTAAGATACAATGGGGTTTATTTACTAAAGCTGGAGAGTGCAAAATCAGGCTCACTTCTGCATAGATAAAAAAATATAAGGATAATCTGCGCTCGGACAGCTTAACACAATATACAATCAATAAAAGCATGTATAAATACATAAATTAGTGAAGGCAGCCAACTAGATAGTGGATTACAAACTTAGTAGACATATAAAAAGAGATATAGTAGCGCCAAACACTGATTAAAACATCAATAAAAAGTGTCCATAAAAAGTCCAATATGTCCAATAGATTGGAGGAGGAATAATAGAGGCAAGATCCCAATTCCCAGTTGTGCAGATGAAAAAGAGCCAGCACCCAATCGTGATATATACACTATCTGCTTACCAGATACTGATAAATAAAGGGCGATGAATAGACTTAAACTGTGCAGCCAGGAAATGAAGGGTTCATTTCATATACTCATAACTCCAATGTACCTCGATGAAAAAAGGGAGGACAATAGTGCAGACTGCATGGATCAACATTTAATAGAGTACGATTCCTTTTCCTGGTTGCACAGTTTAAGTCTATTCATCGCCCTTTATCTATTAGTATCTGGTAAGCAGATAGTGTATATATCACGATTGGGTGCTGGCTCTTTTTCATCTGCACAACTGGGAATTGGGATCTTGCCTCTATTATTCCTCCTCCAATCTATTGGACATATTGGACTTTTTATGGACACTTTTTATTGATGTTTTAATCAGTGTTTGGCGCTACTATATCTCTTTTTATCAATTCTGCATAGAAACCAATCAGCTTCCAGGTTTTATTGCCAAAGCTTAATTGAACAAGCTGAGGCTAGAAGCTGATTGGCTACCATGCGCAGTTGCACCAGATTGTGAGTTCTTCAATTATAGTAAATCTCCCCCATTGTGTCACATTTTCAGTGGCACTAAAAGGTCTACCAACAATTTTCTAAGACAAATATTCCAGTATACAGAGTTTTCTGTCACTGTTACCATATGGCATTCAGATCATCTAACTACCCTCCTTTATCAGCAAGCACATGTATGTATGTATGTCAGGGAAAATAAGGAAGAGCATGTGCTGTACATATACAGACACATTTTACACGCACATTTTACACACACATTATACACACACATTTTTACACACACATTTTACACACACGTTTTACACACTCATTTTTACACACACATTTTACACACACGTTTTACACACACATTTTTCACGCACATTTTACACACGCGATTTACACACATTTTACACACACACGTTTTACACACATTTTACACACACGTTTTACACGCACATTATGCACACACATTTTACAAGCATATTTTACACACACATTGTACACACACATTTTACACGCACATTGTACACACACATTTTACACGCACATTTTACACACACATTTTACACGTACATTATACACACATGTTTTACACGTGCATTATACACACACATTTTATGAGCATATTTTACACACACATTTTACACGTACATTATACACACAGGTTTTACACGTACATTATACACACAGGTTTTACACGTACATTATACATACAGGTTTTACACGTACATTATACACACACATTTTACAAGCATATTTTACACACACATTTTACACGCGCATTTTACAAGCATATTTTACACGCACATTATACACACACATTATACACACACATTTTACACACACATTTTACACACACATTTTACACGCACATTAAAAACACATTTTACACGCACATTTTACACACACATTTTACACGCACATTTTACACGCACATTAAACACACATTATATACACACACATTTTACACACACATTTTACATGCACATTTTACACGCACATTTTACATGCACATTTTACACGCACATTTTACACGCACATTTTACACGCACACACAATCTCCCCTGTTTTCTCCCTTTAAAGATCCCGCATGTACATCCAGAATTCTACAGGTTGATGTGGCAAAGATTGCACTCCACCATCATTCCTGTTGTGTGCTCTGAACACACAGGAGTTTTGGACTGAAATATCAAGAAATTCTGTCAGCCCTGCCAAGTTGCATTTTGTTAAAGCAATATTAAACACAAAAGCAAACATTTATGATGTTGCAGCTTACCAACTCTTATATGTGATAGTTGCAATTTTATTATTTTTTTAGCCTTTCTTTCTTCTATTTTCATTCTGTTGACCCAGCCAATAGGTCAGTTGTTTTTAACAGAAAATTTGTTTCAGGGATGAGTCAGACCATTTAACACCGGGTGCTTAAAATGATCTGCTTTTATTTATGTGTGTAAAACCTTTATCCCAAAAGGAAAAAACAAAAGGTTTGCTGTAACTGATTATAAAGGGTTAGCTGGAGTTCAGCTTCAATTTGTTACTGTACTTAAAACTTCTAGTACTTCTAACGCTCCCCTCCCCCCAGACTGACAATGCTGCTGTCCTAATCTGGTGTTGTCTGTAAAGTACAGGAGGTGTTTTACTGGCCAGATCACCAGATAAAAACAGAGGGGAAAAAAGCCTAAAAAAAAGAAAACCAATACACCCACTACATCTAATGATTGATAAGCTTAAAAATATATTACATTTTTGGTTTCGGGCTTAAAGTGATACTAAACATAGAATCAACCCTTCTATGTGCTGTATCTCACAAAAGTGAGTACACCCCTCCCATTTTTGTAAATGTTTTATTATATATTTTCTGTAAAGATAGCTGGAGGAGGTTCTGTCAATCACAGGCTGTGTCATGGCCCTCCAGCTTTTGTCTATGGTTTATGTGTGCTGGGAATAACAGGGAGGTGAAGCCTCCATCAATTATCTTCTATCCTGCCCTCATAGTGTTTTAGCAATATGAGGACATGGAGGAAGAGGGAGGAAAGAGTTTAATTTACCCCTAATTCCCCAATCTATAGTCACATGGGCTGCACAGATAAGAAAAAGGAGGAAATGAACAGCTTAGAAGGCAACTGAAACGGGAGCATGCTCAGTAGAGGTTTACAGCTGGTCTACACAATCTCAGGCTGCAGCAAGGACAAAGACAAGGAGGAAGACAGTGTACAGCAGGATCAACCCAGATTTTTGCAGAATAGAGAAAACAAATACTCTAGTGAAGGGGTATTGAATTTAAATTCACCTAGGTCCGGTCAGTAAAATTTTCTTCTAGCAGAGGTCCGAATAGCATGTCGGTACCCATGGCGTCTTTTCGCTTGTGCCAACCCGCATGTTCTGCGCAATTTTGGGGGGAAAAAAGGCAAGGACATTTTTCTCCATATTTCTTGAGGGTAGTGCAGCCAATCAAAATAGGCAGACCTATCCATGATGTGTGCACCGCATGCACAGATCTGAGCCCATTCTTACATCAGCGTACTCTGTCTCCACTGCACATCACAGTCCCCTCCCCACTTTACATTAAGATCCCCTCTTGATAAGTGTCTTCAGGTCTCTCTGTACATCACCTCCCCCCCCCCCCTTTCACAGTAATGTTCTCACACTTCCTTGACAGTACTGTCCTCTGCCCCTATTTACATCATGCCCCACATTACTGTCCTCAGTTCCCCAATCCCCCCCTGTCACGGAACCATGAACCAGACGTACAACAACAGATAAGTGAAAATAAGAAAGCTTTATTGAAAAACAAGCTATAAAGCAAAAGTCCAAACGGATGGCGAAACCGATGCAGAGTCTTTGCGAAGCCAGGGGTCAGGAACCAGGAGGGTAGTCAGACGAAGCCGGGATCAGGAACCAGCAGGGTAGTCAGACGAAGCCAGGATCAGGAACCAGCAGGGTAGTCAGACGAAGCCAGGATCAGGAACCTGCAGGGTAGTCAGACGAAGCCAGGAACAGGAACCAGAAGCAGCAGCAGTCTTAGAAGCATGTGAACACAGGAGGACCAAGCAGGGAACTGAAGCCACAGACCTCCTATATATATGAGCTAGGCATCCAGCTCCTCCCAGTGGGAAGGAGGAGCCGCAGGGTGGGAGGCTACAAGAAACCCAGAAACCAAGATGGCCGCCAGCACATGTCAAACGAAGGAGAACAGCAAGAAGGTAAGACCATGACAGTACCTCCCCCTCAAGGGCCCCTCCTCCGCGGAGTAAAGAACGGTTTCTGAGGGAAGCGTGCGTGGAAGGCTCGGAGCAAGGCAGGAGCATGGACATCTGCGGAGGGAACCCAGGAACGCTCCTCTGGACCATAACCACGCCAATGAACCAAAAACTGCACCCGACCGCGGACCAGGCGTGAGTCCAGGATATTGCTCACCTCATACTCCTCACGATTGCCCACTCGGACCGGACGAGGCCGAGGAACCGAGGAAGTGAAACGATTACACACCAGTGGCTTCAACAGGGAGACATGAAACACGTTGGAGATCCGCATGCCAGGAGGAAGCGCAAGGGCATAGGCTACCGGGTTTACCCTGCGAAGCACTCGGAAGGGACCAACAAAGCGAGGCGCCAGCTTGGGAGTGGGCACTCGAAGGTTGAGGTTGCGGGTGGACAACCATACACGGTCTCCGGCCTGGTAAGAAGGAGCAGGCGCTCGTCTGCGATCAGCCTGGAGTCTCTGGCGCTGCGCAGAGACCTCAAGGGACTTCTGGATCTGTACCCAAGAAGCACGTAGGACGGAAAGGTGATCCTCCACAGCCGGAATATCCTGGGGAGAGAATACCTCCGGTAACACGGCAGGTTGGAACCCATAGTTGGCCATGAAGGGAGACGTCCCAGAGGAAGAGTTCACCGTCGTGTTCCTGGCAAACTCAGCCCAAGGCAGGAGGTCAACCCAATCGTCTTGGTGATCGGAGACATAGCAGCGAAGGAATTGCTCCAAGGCCTGATTGGATCGTTCTGCGGCCCCATTGGACTGAGGGTGGTAGGCCGAGGAGAAGGAGAGATGAATCCCCAACTGGGAGCAAAAGGCGCGCCAGAACCTGGACACAAACTGACTCCCCCGATCCGACACAATCTCCTTGGGCAAACCATGCAACCGGAAGACCTCCCTGGCAAAAATCGTGGCCAACTCCTGTGCAGAGGGTAACTTCTTGAGAGGAACACAGTGGCACATTTTGGAAAACCGATCCACAATCATGAGAATGACCGTATGGCCTCGGGATGCAGGGAGGTCCACAATGAAATCCATCCCCAGGTGTGACCATGGGCGCTCCCCGGTGGCTAAGGGTTGCAGAAGGCCCAACGGAAGGTGCCGAGGGGACTTACTCTGGGCACAAACGGAGCATGCCGCTACATATGCGGCGATGTCGGAACGTAGGGAAGGCCACCAGAACAGACGTGAAACAGCCCAGGACAGCTGATTCTTTCCAGGATGCCCCGCGGTCTTGGAGTTATGGTAGGTTCGCAACAACCGAGTGCGCAACTCCTCAGGCACAAAACATCTGCCGTTGGGTCTCCCAGAGGGAGCACCAGATTGAGCCGCCAAAATCTGCTCACCCAGGGGAGAGGTCAGGCTGGTGCGAATGGCGGCCAGGATCTGATTCGGAGGTATGACCGAAGTCGGAATCGACTCCTCCCTGGACAGGTCGGAGTACTGCCGTGATAAGGCATCCGCCCTGATGTTCTTGGAACCGGGTAGGTAGGAGACCACGTAATTAAAACGTGACAAGAACAGAGCCCATCTGGCCTGACGTGGTGTCAATCTCTTGGCCTCAGAGAGGTAGGTCAGATTCTTGTGGTCCGTCAGGATGAGGACCGGAACCACCGAACCCTCGAGCAAGTGCCTCCATTCTTTAAGAGCCTGCACGATGGCCAATAACTCCCTGTCACCAATCTGGTAGTTGCACTCCGCGGAAGACAGTTTTGGGAGTAAAACCCACAAGGAAGCAGAGGACCCTCTGGTGTTCTACGCTGAGACAGAAGGGCGCCTACTCCCGTCTCAGACGCGTCGAGGACAAAGGGCAACCCAGGGTTGGGATGCGACAGAATCGGAGCCGACACAAAGGCGGACTTTAGAGCCTCAAAAGCTCGGATAGCCTCGGGCGGCCAGACCTGGGAATTACTGCCCTTCCTGGTCAGATCCGTGAGAGGCTTGGCTAGCATGGAAAAGTCCCTGATGAACTTCCGATAATAATTGGCGAAGCCCAAAAAGCGCTGCAGGGAGCGAAGACCACTGGGCTGGGGCCACTGTAAGACAGCCGAAACCTTCTCAGGATCCATGGAGAACCCCTCAGCGGAAATGATGTAACCTAAGAAGCTTACCTGGGATCGGTGAAATTCGCATTTCTCAAGCTTACCGAACAGCTTGTTCTCTCGTAACCGTTGCAACACTCGTTTGACATCCAGAATGTGGGTCTCCATGGACTCAGAATATACCAAGATGTCATCCAAATAGACCACCACACACTGCTGCAACAGGTCACGGAAAACATCGTTGATGAATTCCTGAAAGACTGCGGGCGCATTGCACAGCCCAAAGGGCATAACCAAGGATTCATAATGACCGGTCCTGGTGTTAAACGCGGTCTTCCACTCATCGCCCGCCTTGATCCTTATGAGGTTATATGCCGCCCTCAGGTCGAGTTTGGTAAAGACCGTGGCCCCTTTAAGGCGATCGAACAGCTCGGAAATCAAGGGTATCGGGTAAGCGTTCTTGATCGTGATGCGATTGAGACCCCTGTAATCGATGCAAGGCCTCAACTCACCGCCCTTCTTTTTCACAAAGAAAAATCCAGCCCCTGCCGGGGACGAGGATTTGCGAATGTGTCCGCGTGAAAGCGCCTCCCTCACGTACTCCTCCATGGCCTCATTCTCCGCTACCGACAGTGGATAGACTTTGCCACGAGGAGGAACGGCACCAGATTGTAACTCGATGGCACAATCGTATGGGCGGTGCGGAGGTAAGGCAACCGCGCGCACCTTATCGAATACATCCCGGTACTCCTCGTATTCAGGGGGCAACAGAGAGTCCGAGGAAGTACACAGCAACTTGACAGGCCCATGGATGCAACTAGCCCCACACTGCGGTGACCACGAGAGGATCTCGGCCGATCTCCAATCGAAAATCGGATTATGCTTCTGGAGCCAGGGGTACCCCAAGACCACCGAGTAGTGTGGAGACGAAATAACCTGGAAGCAGACCGACTCTCTGTGGACGGCACCAATGGCTAACCCCACTGGAAGGGTCTCATGAGTCACGTGTGGTGGCAGAAGGGGTCTGCCGTCTATCGCCTCAAGAGCCAGAGGAGAACCTCGAGCCTGCAGAGGAATGGAATTGGCGGCAGCGAACACACTATCAATGAACAAACCACCAGCACCAGAGTCCACCAACGCCTGGGTCATCACCGAGCCCCCGACCCAGGAGAGGACAACAGTGATCAGTGGTTTGTCAACACGGGAAACCGGGGACGAGGAGACTCCACCCAAGATCTGCCCCCGACAGGATCTCAGGTGCGAGCGTTTCCCGGACGGTTCGGACATGCCAACCGAAAATGCCCACCGAGACCACAGTACATGCATCGGCCCTCGCGTCTCCGGAGTACCCTCTCCCCCTCGGACAGGCGAGCAAACCCCAGCTGCATGGGTTCACCCCCAGACAAGTCATCCCCAGGAGGCGTGGGAGGAGAGGGAGGCACGGGTGGGACAACAAAGGTAGGCGCCAATCTGTTAGGAGGCCTCCGCAGACTCTCCTTAAAGGAAGGTCTCTCCCTGAGTCTGGTGTCAATCAAAATCAGGAAAGAAATAAGAGACTCGAGCTCCACTGGTAGGTCCTTAGCTGCAACCTCATCCTTCAAGACATCCGAGAGACCATGAGAGAAAGCAGCGACCAGAGCCTCATTATTCCAGCCCACCTCTGCTGCCAGGGTACGAAACTCAATGGCGTATTCAGCTACGGATCGTGAACCCTGTCTGATGGACATAAGGAGCTTCGCAGCAGAGGCAGCACGAGCCGGCACATCGAATACCTTCCGAAGAGAAGCAACAAAACCGGAAAACTCGGCAACCACCGGATTGTTGTTCTCCCATAAAGGGCTGGCCCAGGCCAAGGCTTTGTCCGAGAGCAGCGAGATTAAGAAGCCCACCTTTGATCTCTCAGTAGGAAAGGCATGTGGCAGCAACTCGAAATAAATGCCCACCTGGTTAAGGAAACCTCGGCACTGAGTTGGCTCTCCCCCAAAGCGCTGTGGAAGGGGGGCAGAACCGGACATACCCCGAAACACCGCAGGCGCAACAACAGGTGTCGGGGTAGACTCTGGCGCAACAACCGGAGCGGCAGTAGGAGCGGGCCCAGGAGCGACAACCGACCCATCGGCAACGGGAGCGAAATGAGCCGTGCGTTCAAGCAGGGTTTGCAACGCCACGGCGAACTGACCCAACAGGTGATCCTGCTGATCAAGTCTGGCAACCAGCGTGGGTAGTGAGGATGGCCCTGTACCGTCAGAATTCATGGCCTGTGGTGCCGTGCGTTCAAGCAGGGTTTGCAACGCCACGGCGAACCGACCCAACAGGTGATCCTGCTGATCAAGTCTGGCAACCAGCGTGGGTAGCGAGGATGGCCCTGTACCGTCAGAATTCATGGCTTGGTCCTAATGTCACGGAACCATGAACCAGACGTACAACAACAGATAAGTGAAAATAAGAAAGCTTTATTGAAAAACAAGCTATAAAGCAAAAGTCCAAACGGATGGCGAAACCGATGCAGAGTCTTTGCGAAGCCAGGGGTCAGGAACCAGGAGGGTAGTCAGACGAAGCCGGGATCAGGAACCAGCAGGGTAGTCAGACGAAGCCAGGATCAGGAACCAGCAGGGTAGTCAGACGAAGCCAGGATCAGGAACCAGCAGGGTAGTCAGACGAAGCCAGGAACAGGAACCAGAAGCAGCAGCAGTCTTAGAAGCATGTGAACACAGGAGGACCAAGCAGGGAACTGAAGCCACAGACCTCCTATATATATGAGCTAGGCATCCAGCTCCTCCCAGTGGGAAGGAGGAGCCGCAGGGTGGGAGGCTACAAGAAACCCAGAAACCAAGATGGCCGCCAGCACATGTCAAACGAAGGAGAACAGCAAGAAGGTAAGACCATGACACCCCCCCCCACAAAACAGTCCTCAGCCATCCCGCATTAATGACCTCAGCCCACTTCTGTGCTTATTGCCCCCTAAATTACGGTCCTCAGCCTCCCCCAATTTAATGTCCTCAGCCCCCCCCACATACACACACACATTACAGTCCTCAGTCCCCCACTTTAATTTCCTCAGCTCCCTCCACATTACAGTCATCAGTCCCCCCACATTACAGTCCTTAGCCCCCATTTTTTAATGTCCTCAGCCCCCCTACTTTAATGTCCTAACCCCCCCCCCCACACATCACAGTCCCTAGCCCCCCATTTTAATGTCGCATCCCCCCACATTACAATCCTCAGTGCCCCACTTTATTGTCCTCAGCCCCCCCTCCCCCCACACACACACATCACGTCACAGTCCTCAGCCCCCCCACTTTGATGTCCTGAGTGCACCACATCACAGTCCTTAGCTCCCCCACTTCAATGTCCTTGGTGCACCCACATTACAGTCCTCAGGCTCCTCCAACTTTGATGTCATTAGCCCCCCTATATCACTGTCCTCAGCACACAGATTCCTCATTTTCAGCTTTTTACACTAGTGTCCTCACTCCCTGTAACTTCACCCCTTCCCTTACCTTGCTTACACAGATTGAAGATTGGAGGGAGGCGCAGGCACAGCATGTCTTGATGGAGGGGGTTGTTGCAAGATCGTGATTGGTTACTTGGACCGCCCTTCATCCTAGCAGCCAATGACCTGCTTGTTAACCTCGGGCAGCTCCACCCTCCATCCTGAACTGTCCTGCCTCCTGCTGTCGGCTCTGTGAGGATTACAGAGTGACGGCAGGGAGAAGAGAGGGCTGCTAAATGACGGTACTGCGGTGGTCCAAATGGAAACATGACGCAGTCTGTAGTTGGCCCATGGTCCGCCATTTAGTAATGCCCACTCTAGTGGATGAGTGAGTATGAACACAATGTAATATAGCATGTCAAAAAGTGTAAAGAAGCCTGCGCTTAGGAAAATATCAATAGAATGTGACTAACCAATTATGTGAAATATAGCATGTATTGACAGTTTTTGATGATTTGGGTTTAATGACGCTTCAAGTGGCGGTTCATATTGGTGCGATGCGGGAACCCTGCAAATCCACTGCGGGTTCCTGCATCAAACCCGACTCGCAGGCAGTTCACACTGCCATATGCAAACTGCTGGGAGTGTTAATACAAAGTTAATGACACCCCCAGATTAATTTGCATATTGCAGTGTGAACTGTCAATTCGGACAGCAATCGCATTTCACACGATACGATTCTGGTGCAGACCACAAAAAAAGGGTCCTGCACGACTTTAGACTGAATGTGATGCAAATTCAGCCATGTAATCTGTATGGCTGAATTTGCATCGCACAGACATCACATGTGATTTGCAGTGCAGTGCGGTGTGAATCACATCCGATGTCTGTCATTGCTATAGTGTGAACCGCCACTTATACTGCTATTAATTACTGCAACCTGTCCCCTCTCCTCATCCCCACATCGTTGTGTGGTCAAAGCTAATAACTGGAATTTCTGACAAGACACATTTTTTGTGCATTTATCAAGCAGATATAAAAATACATTTTCAATAGTAAAATTCCACAGAGTAAAAGGAAACAAAAAAGAAATAAAAGAAGTTGATTGTCAGGGACATACACTATAACAAAACGCTATGATTTGTGTATGATCACCATTTTACCTATTTTTCTCCAAGGGTGTAGGAGGTACTAAAGCATTCTACAATGGTACATGAGGATCTTTTAGAGCAAACAAAGATTCAAACATAACTCATCTGAAAATATGGGAGATGGGGTGGGGGGTTGGGATCAGTGCTTGTCTTAATAAAATGCAGCGCAGCTGCTGCTCAATGGCGTATAAATTGTTCCTGATATTTCTGCTGAGGACAACCTATGGTTTTTTTCCCTTGTTTCAGATTTTCCCCTTCTATTTCTTGTGCATAAAATGTGTGCTAATAATGTACTGCATGGTAGAATGACTGACAGCTGGAATAAGCAAAGACTAATAATGCTTCTCCAAACCTTACCAGTGACAGTTAAATGATCAGTCCCTGCCTGCTCCTTCAGTCTCTGCATTTTTCTTTCCTTCAAAAGGAAATCTCAAATCCATTTGAATAATAATCTTATAGCCTCCATTAAGATGACAGTGAAAGAAATCAGCAGAGACCCTCGATTACTCCTTCTATCCAGTAATTATTTAAATACCAAATAACTCCATTCAGCTTAATTGAAGCCTTTCAGATCCATCTCTGAGGCACACGCTTGTATGGATTGCTTTACTCGAACCGTTTTAGTAAAGTTGGGAGAGAAGCAAAATGCTAGCTTTATATGTATTGTGATTCCATGTTTGTTTCTCCTTTGTCCAGGTAGTAAGAGATGTGGCAGTGTTTGCAATCATAAAATGTGGCAATGACTAATTTAACGTTACTTGCATATGATATTATCTGTGTAATAAACTGTATTTCTGCCAAAGATGGCTCTATTCTATCTGCATTTTAATAGCAGGATTGCAAGCACTTATTTAGAGAAAAAAGCATATTTGGATACAGAAATGCATGATTAGTCAAACGCATGTCTTTAGCTCACCTATAGCCTAGATTCTGTGGATCTGGGTGCGCAGTGCCGCTTATGCCTCGTACACACGCAACGATTATCGGCCGACTGATCGTCCGACTATTGTCCAGAGTTGTGTTTTGTTGGTTGGAATGTGCCTAGACTGCACACGAATTTTCTCGGCCAACAAAAATCAACTTCAGAAGTGATGTCATGTGCTGGTTTACTTTCCGTGTGTTTTATCTTCTCTGAGCATGCCCAGTCTTGCTCATCAGATTTTTGTCTGGCGAAATCTGTACCGACTGACTGAAAATCGGCCGTTGTGTTGACAGCCAACAAAAATTTTATAGTCTGCACACCAGATTTTATTCGGCCGAAAAGTCGGAGTCGGTTGTCGAAAGCATCATACTAACAAGCCGAAAATCGGCCGATCGGACGTTGGCCGAAAACTCCCGGCCAATAATCGATGTGTGTGTACGAGGCATTAGAAGGTAAAGGGTCAGTCTACATAAAATTGGAGTTGTGTGTATGTCAGAGCATAGAGAAAAACATTCAGTTCATCTCTGTAATACATGCACACTTTCTCATGTTTTATCCATTTACGAACGCTGCAAGTACAAAAAAATACTTGATCTGTCAGAAATCCGGTGTGCTGCCAACTTCCCATTTGGGTTGACAACAGTATCTTTGCTACACTGCAATTCCAACAAGTGTTGTCCTCCTTGCCTGTTGGACTACAGCATGGATGAATGAGCACTTTTAGGCCCCTTTTACATGGGCCGGATCTGTTTTTCTCAGAAGGGGATGTCTGCTGATTCCCTGCTGAGCTGAGCGGAGTGGGCATATGACTGGCCCGTGTCCCCTCCGCTTAAGCAGAGCAGACATGGACACACACAGCCCACTCTGCTCTATGGACAGTCAGATGTAAATTGTATGTAAACCAAAAGTTTGTTCATTATATTGGAATCCAGGAGACTCCTAATGCCAGCTTTTGACTGCTCAAAAACCCATGTGTCATCAGTGGAGTGCATATGCATGGCAATGCTTTGACTAGACCACATGTGTCAAACACCAGGCCAGTGGGTTGTGGTCCTCACACCTCTCCTGTAGCTGCGGCACCCCCCCCCCCCCCCCCCCTCCCTTGCAGCCATAATGCTGATGCGGCTCTCTAAGAAATTGAGTTTGACACCCCTGGACTAGATCTTCTAGCTCATTTTTGGCAACCAAAAAAATGGATGGGGTTGTTTCAGTGCTCTAAAACAGTGGTCCTCAGGGCCCAATAACAGGCCAGATTTTAAGTATTACCTTGGGGAGATGCAGACTAGAATACTGCACTCACTGAGCAGCAAATTATATCACATGTGATGTATTTCAGTTATCTTGCAAACCTGGCCTGTTAGTGGGCCCTGAGGGCCAGGGTTGAGGACCACTGCTCTGAAAGAAGACACATGCATGTTTAGCCCAGTAAATGAGTCTGTTGGATATCTACTGTTGCAACATTATTGGCAAAATCATTTTTTTTGTGAGTGCTCTTCTGCTCATGTCTAGGATGCTTGTTATGTAGCACAATCATATTCAAAGGCATTCAACCTGTAAAGAGGTTCATACTGCTATGGAGGTATCTTCGATAACACCATTTTTCCTACTGTTATTTAAGCCGTGACACTCACAGAACCCAAGAAGAGACTGCATAATTATAGATACAGCTATTGTGTATAGTGGTAAGTTTGGAGGGAGAAGGGGAAGTTAGGATTGATACTGCTCTAAAGTAGAAAGAACATACTTCAAGTCATAGAAGAAAAGGAGTTTGGGACTTTAAATGAGATGTGCGAGAACAGCTGGCAATTGGTAAATGCATTAACATTTCATATATACACAGGTGGACTCATAATGCAGTGTAAGAAATATATACTGATGCTGAGAGCAGATTTTATTAAAAAGCTTCGTCAACAGGCAACAAGAATTATATAATTACAGCAGTACATACATGTAATAAAATGCGTTTGTCAATAATACTGTTGGATAATAACACATAATGACATATTGATTCAGGTTAAGAGCTCACTTGTATGTAGATTTGAAAAAAAAAAACAATACATAGTTGATACATGATAGACAACATTTTATATATAGTATCAGACACATGATTAAAATATAAAAATATGTTTTGCATCCCAAAAGCTCGACGCGTTTCGTGGAGTATTTTCCAGCTCAGGAGCAGATGCAATAAACATACCTGTAGAGCAAAGGTCTTCAAACTATGGCCCTCCAGTTGTTCAGGAACTACAATTTCCATCATGCCTTGTCATGTCTGTGAATGTCAGAGTTTTATAATGCCTCATGGGATGTGTAGTTCCGCAACAGCTGGAGAGCCGTAGTTTGAGGATGCCTGCTGTAGAGAAATATCAAAAAACAACATTGCAGTCTGATAATTTACCAGAGATAATAATAAGGGAAGGGGGAAAGATAATCCATCCCAATGCATAAATACCCTTCCCCAGTACACTAACAACTCAGCTCTCAATACAAAACATAGTGTTGTGGACAACGGGCCGCTAGGGGATGTCTGCAATGGGAGCTGTGGGAATACACTTTGTGAATGCCAAGGCACAAATGGGGACCTCACAGAGAATGCAGATCTCAATGTGTATTCAATGGTAGCATAAGTAGCAATCTCAAAAGGGTTCTATAAAAAATGTAGATTGAAACATAATTAGTGGGAGTAGAGTTAGCTCATACCAGATGAGCCTGGATTATGTGACTGCTAAATAGTTCCCAAACCAAAGAGCAGAGAAAGGAAACTCCAAGAGAAAAGGTGGACTAACATAAACTAAATAGAAAAAGTAATAGGAAGTATTGGTAAGAATACTAAAGGGCCAATTAGACCATAGGTGTGGAGTGAAGGATAAAAAAACGTGTATATAAGTATATTACCAATATAAGAGGGAGAGTAAAGAGGTATGGAAAGTGTAAAACGCAGGTGCAGTTATCGCATATAAAGCTAATGACATAGGTGCCAAAATAAGCACAACAAAGGGAGTAAATAGACAAAAATCACAAAATGTTACCTGGTACGTGATATGGACATGATCCAGATTGTAGTGCAAACTGTGCCAAATGGGTGAAAAAGGAAATTAAAGAAAGCAGAGTAACCTTAAGAAAATGTTTTTTGTACCTTAAGCTAAACCGCGAGGAGGGGATGCGCCACAACCTGGGCGGCTCTGACATTCAAGTCAGTCAAAATTTGTTATACAAAATGGATTTACTAATCTGTTACATTTTATTGCATCTCCAGCACATTTGAGAAAAATCTTTTTGTACTCAGAATTGCAGCTCAACAGCAGTAGCCAGGAACAGTTGTAGATGAGCAGTGCAATGGAAGTGACATTGGCTGGTATATAACTCATCATTCCTGAGTCTAGATCAATATGAGCCCAGTGTACTGAAAATCCAAAATGGAAAAGTTGGCTTTTCATGGATAAAGGAAATTGTAGATGTGCTTATTCAAAATCCATGCTTGAAAGCCCTTTACTGGAAATGGGTGATTGCATAACTGAGATACTTTATTACCAGACAATAGATAAATCAGTTTAACTCATGCATTACATAGATATTGGGAACACCTGTATTTTAGAGAAATATGGAGATTGCCTTTGCATTTATGATATATTGAATAAGTGGAATGTCGGTTGGTAAGCAGGGTATGATAAGGAGTTCTAGGGATTTCAGCTGTTGCGGAACTACACATCCCATGAGGCTTTGTACAACTCTGACAATTGCAGACATGACTAGACATGATTGGAATTGTAGTTCCTGAACAACTGGAGGGCCATAGTTTGAGGACTTCTGCAATATAATATCTCTTTCTGGATTTGTGTATTAAAACCAAGGTACATTATAATTGACTGTCAAAATTCACTGTCAGTTACAGCCATACATTTTCATTTTATTATTATTATTATTATTATTATACAGGATTTATATAGCGCCAACAGTTTGCGCAGCGCTTAACAAAATGAGGGCAGACATTACAGTTACAATACAATTTGGAACAAAAGGAATCAGAGGGCCCTGCTCGTTAGAGCTTACAATCTAAAAGGGAGGGTCAATTGATACAAAAGGCAAGAGCTGTGGGGAATGAGCTGATGGCGCAAGTGAAACAGCGTTATTAGTTAGTAGCCGGGTAGGCTTCTTTAAAGAGAAGGGTTTTCAGGGATCATCTAAAGATGGATAGATTAGGGGACAGTTGGACAGATTGGGGTAGAGAGTTCCAAAGAATGGGAGAAGCTCTGGAGAAATCCTGGAGGCGAGCATGGGAAGAGGTGACAAGGGAGCTAGAGAGCAGGAGGTCTTGGGAGGACCGAAGAGAGCGGCTAGGTTGATATTTTGAGATCAGGTTAGTAATGTAGCTGGGGGCAGAGTTGTGGATGGCTTTGTAAACTATTGTTAGCACTTTGAATTTTATTCGTTGGGTGAGTGGAAGCCAATGAAGGGATTGGCAGAGAGGGTTGGAGGACACTGAACTTTTATGAATTTTCAGCCATACATTGAACTTGAAAGCACTATTTGCATGCCTTGGTCCACAGAACGTATGTAAACATGAAAATGGTTTCTGAAACTCATTTTTAATTACATCACTGATAGAAGTTAAGCTGGCAATGCATGTTGCAATCTAATTTTACTTTTACATTTACCATGCTGGTTTTTAGACAGGACAATTTTCTAGCGATTTCAAGTTCTTCCTCCAGTTTTCACAAACAAATTGTTTTAACAGTTTTGGACAACCTTCCACTAACCATTTCTAGTGGTACATTTATCAATTAATGCCTGGTATACATCATGTGTTAAGCATAATATATACAGTGCTGCGCCTTGTCACGGTGTCAGAACGGTTAGCTGTCACCCACGGTTCTCATTGATCCAGGGTGAAGGTTCCAGGATGTCTGTTCTGAGTAGAGAATACGATTTTACATTTTTCTCCAGGAGTGGTAGCTTCTAGATTGTGTCAATATTTTACAGGAACCAACATCCTGATTGTTCAGGTGTGCACAGCGCTTTTAGACAAGAGGTGTCTATGATTCTGGGCTCCTTCCCCTGGAGATAAGCTGCTGCATGAGAAGCATGTGTGAACAGATACTGGGACCAGGCTGTCGTCTGAGAGAGGTATTAAGAGATGGTGGGGTTGGTTTACTAAAGCTAGAGAGTGCCAAATCTGCTGCAGCTGTGCATGGTCACCTATCGGTTTCTAGCTTTGGCTTTTTCAATTAACCACTTTATCACCGGAGGATTTTGCTGTCTTACGTCTGGGCCACTTTTTGCAATTCGGCACTGTGCGAATTTAACTGACAATTGCGCGGTCATGCAACGCCGTACCCAAACAAAATTTACGTCCTTTTTTTCCCACAAACAGAGCTTTCTTTTGGTGGTATTTGAATACCTGTGCAATTTTTGCTTTTTGCGCTATAACCCAAAAAATAGCGACAATTTTGAAAAAATAACAATATTTTTCACATTTTTTTATATGAAATCCCCCCCCCCCCCCCCAAAAAAAAATGTAAAAATCTAAATTTTTTATCATTTTAGGCCAATTTGTTTTCTGCTACATATTTTTGGTAAAAAAAATTGCAATAAGCGTATTTTGATTGGTTTGGCGCAAAAGTTATTGCGTTTACTAACTAAGGGAAAGATTTCTGTCGTTTTTGGTGTTTTTTTTTTTTTAACGCGTAATGGCGGCGATCTGCGAATTTTTTTGCGGGACTGCGACATTTTGGCGGACAGATCAGACCCTTGACTGACATTTTTTACACTTTTGGGGTTACCAGTGAAATTACTACAGTAATCAGTGCTATACATATGCACTGTTACTGCAAAAATTACACTGGCAGGGAAGGGGTTCATTTTATTGGAGAGGGAGGGGTTAATGTATGCCTGGTGCTTACTGACATGTGTGGGGGGAGGTGACTATGTGACACAGGGACAGATCGCAGGTTCAGCTATGCTGAACCCTGCAATCTGACCCTGCCTGTCACTTAGGAGATGTGTAAACAAAGCGGGCGGATCTCCAGACTCGATTCCCCGATGATCGGGGAAGAGCAGCAGTGATCGCCGTTGCTCCTCCCCTGGCCCGACTCCCGCTGTGACTGAATACAGCGGGAGCGAGCCTCCGGCGGCGCGCGTGCGCTGGCGAAAAGAGGGAGTATCTGGCGACGTAGGTCTACGTCGTCAGACCTACAAGAGCCACTTTGCCGCAGTAGAGCTCTAGTGAGCAGCGGCAAAATGGTTAAGCTTTGACCAAAAAAAAAAAAAAAACGGTGAGCTGACTGGTTTCTATGCAGACCTGCACTAGATATTGTACTCTCCAGTTTTAGTAAATCAACCCTGGTGTGTAATTAGGCAAGATCCTGCACAGCCCAAGTTGGCCAGTTTGTCACAAAGTTGAATGGGATAATGTGGTGAGTTTGTGTCCAGACACGTTCAGGGAATACAGACTGTAAAATTTCTATTTTTCATTGTGATGCTGAAAACCTTTTGTGTGTTTTGAATTTTAGTTTGTAGAAGTGTGCAGAAAGCCCTGAAGCCTACTTCACTGGTTGGACTTCAGTTCATGAAGTGGGCTACACTGGAGTGCACTCTCCTTAACAAGTACTAAGTGTGTATGATTGATATGATACGCAAACAGTTGCAATGTAATGCATTCCTAATGGTCAGCCAAGCCAGTTTATCAGTAAAAATGAAATCCCCCTTCCCTTTCTACATATGCTTTGGATGCTGTAAGGAAATAATCATATATCTGTCAAAACTTTTTTTTTTTTTTTTTTACGTTTTGAATATGGTAGGGAAGGCCTAGACCTCCTGTCAAGTCCTCATTGGGGTGATTCACCCTTTCTGTTTGTACTTGTGACCATTGTCACAAAACAAAGTAAAGGGAAATCCAAAATTTTAGATTTATAACCAAGACAGGAGACAGAGACTCTTAGCTTCTTACACAGATAGAAAGGGCTACATGGTATTGGATAGAGGATATAATGGGACATTTTCACGACCTTAAATTGACTGGAGTAATGGCACGCCTGGAACAGTAAAAGGGTGGGTAATTTTGAACCTGTATAGCACTACCACTGAAGGAGCCGCTTGGTAATTTTGATTTTCTGTTCTGCGCCTTGACTCCAAGAACCTCAGCCCCTCTGACCCACCTGGTTAAATGCAAGCACTTATAAGAACTCAAGTATAGCTTTAACTCGGCTGTAAATTAGCACCAGGAGATATACACAGGACTGTTTAGTGGTAAATGAACTCACTGTATTGGTACGGGTTAAAATAAATGGTGGTTTGAGTATTAATGAACACGCAGAAGGTAGGTTCAGACACAGTCTGTTAGACCATAGGTGCTCAACCTGTGGCCCTCCTGATGCCGTGGAACTACAAGTCCTATCATGCCTCTGCCTTGGAGAGCCATGCTTGCAACTGTCAGCGGCTTGCAATGCCTCCTGGGACTTGTAGCTGCAATATCTGGAGGGCCACAGTTTGAGCACCATGCGTTAGACAGTATATTCGGTAACTTAGAGCTCCGTACCACTAGACTGGGATTAACTCATAAATCAGCAAAGTCAGCAAAAAACTGTATAAGCAATCACTGCAGTGTGTATCAGTAGCGTCGCTAGGGGGGTGTGGGGGGTGCATACCACACCCCCGGATGAAACCCGCCAGAGGGGTGAAAGTTGTGGGCAGCAGCACCGCTAACACTGGACCCCTACATTTATCTGAGGAGGGTCACCACTGTGCATGTCTTGCACTGATCTGAGGTATGTACATTGTAATGCAGATGGACAGAGGAAGGGGACAGTAACCAGGAAGTTAAAAATAGATGGAGGCAGAGGAGTGATGGGGCGGGGGTGGGGTGTTAGGAGAACATGTGCTGGTGGATCGCTATGGAAGGGGAGAGGAAGGTCCTATGCTAGAAGTGGGGGTTGAATTTTAAATCCGACCCCCCACAAGAGCACAAGCCCTTTGTCCTCTCATAGCGCCCCCCCAGCACATATCCAAACCCCCACCTCCCTACTAGCACAAGTAGAGAGGGGGGGTCTATACTGATTGAAGGGGGTCTGGACTGAGGAGAGGGGGGTCTGCACTTAGGAGAGGGGGGTCTGTACTGAGGGAGGGGGGTCTGTACTGAGGAACGAGGTCTGTACTGAGAGGGGACTATATTTGAGTTTTTAGAGCCATTATCCTCAACAAATTACATAGTTTCACGTTTGTGATCTGTACTGAAATATGGTAAACCCCACCAGGGGAAATTGCAGGGGCATAAAGGAAAGAGGGACCAGCACAGAAGGTGGACCGTGGACTCGAGGATGAAGATCCAGTAGGATCACATACGGGTCCATTATGTTCCCCTATATAATGACCATGGGAAATAATTCCATCACCTCAGCAAAGGCTATAATGTATAAATACACACCTTGTGTATATATAGGGAAATTGACCTGTCCATTTATCTCATTTATATGTATGGCTATATATAATATTTAAACTGAGAAGCATCTATACCCATTTAATATGATAGATATACTGTGTGTATATATATATATATATATATATATATATATATATATATATATATAATGTTTTGGGAATTCATTTAATAGTATTAGGCTCGGTTCACATTGGTGCGATGGAAGACATTGCATGTGATTCACACCGCACTGCTGTGCAAATCACATGCAATGTCTGTGCCATGCAAATTCAGCCATACGGATTGTAGTTAAAAGGTGTCAAGCATTTGTGGCTGCCATACTCTGCTTAAACAACTTCCCCTTCCCACCCATAAACTACAGTGTCACTAAAATATATATGTCCAGACAATGTAATACTCCTATGTACAGTATCTCACAAAAGTAAGTACACCTCTCACATTTTTGTAAATATTTGGGCCCAATTAGCCATTTCCCTTCCCGGTGTCATGTGACATGTTAGTGTTACAAGGTCTCAGGTGTGAATGGGGAGTATTACTGGTCAGTGGAAGTTCAACATGGCACCTCATGACAAAGAACTCTCTGACAATCTGAAAAAAGAATTGTTGCTCTACATAAAGATGGCCTAGGCTATAAGAAGATTGCCAAGACACTGAAACTGAGCTGTAGCACGGTGGCCAGGACCATACAGCGGTTTAACAGGACAGGTTCCACTCAGAACAGGCCTCGCCATGGTTGACCAAAGAAGTTGAGTGCACATGCTCAGGGTCATATCCAGAGGTTGTCTTTAGGAAATAGATGTATGAGTGCTGTCAGCATTGCTGCAGAGGTTGAAGGGGTGAGGGATCAGCCTGTCAGTGCTCAGACCATACGCCGCACACTGCATTTAATTGGGCTGCATGGCTGTCGTCCCAGAAGGAAGCCTCTTCTAAAGATGATACACAAAAAAGCCTGCAAACAGCTTTCTGAAGACAAGCAGACTAAGGACATGAATTACTGGAACCATGTCCTGTGGTCTAATGAGACCAAGATAAACTTATTTGGTTCAGATGGTGTCAAGCATGTGTGGCGGCAACCAGGTGAGGAGCACAAAGACAAGTGTGTCTTACCTACAGTCAAGCATGGTGGTGGGAGTGTCATGGTCTGGGGCTGCATGAGTGGTGCTGGCACTGGGGAGCTACAGTTCATTGAGGGAACCATGAATGCCAACATGTACTGTGACATACTGAAGTAGTGCATGATCCCCTCCCTTCGGAGACGCAGGGCAGTATTCCAACATGATGAGAAGCTGAGAGTAAAGGTATTGGACTGGCCAAGCATGTCTCCAAACCTAAACCCTATTGAGCATCTGTGGGGCATCCTCAAACGGAAGGTGGAGGAGCGCAAGGTCTCTAACAGCCATCAGCTCGATGTTGTCATCATGGAGGAGTGGAAGAGGACTCAAGTGGCAACCTGTGAAACTCTGGTGAACTCCATGCCCAAGAGGGTTAAGGCAGTGCTGGAAAATAATGGTGGCCACACAAAATATTGACACTTTGGGCCCAATTTAGACATTCCTACTTAGGGGTGTACTCACTTTTGTTACCAGCAGTTTAGACATTAATGGCTGTTTGTTGAGTTATTTTGAGGGGACCGCAAATTTACACTGTTATACAAGCTGTACACTCACTACTTTACATTGTAGCAAAGTGATATTTCTTCAGTGTTGTCACATGAAAATATATAATAAAATATTTACAAAAATGTCAGGGGTGTACTCACTTTTGTGAGATACTGTAAATGCTGTGAGGATCCCCGATTGTGTGTAAAATAGGCGACAATCCATCTTAACTGGACACCAGCCTTGCTGCATACAAAGGCCCCGGGGCTCAAAACATTGCGTGATAACCGGTCACCAAGCTCTATAAGTCTGTTAATGGAGGAATAACTTAAGTAGAAGGCCTTATATTGATGGATAGAATGTCCAAGGATCATCAGTCAATGAATTCATTCCTCCAAAATGTGGTTTATGGTAGAACCAATTCCAAGTTTCATTAGCATCAATATCACTGGTCTCAGGAAGCGAGCTGTCTTACCCTATCCTGTTGATCTTTCTGCAATCCACGCTGTTGGACTTACTATTTGTTGTTAGACATACCGAATCTTAGGGGTTTGTCTCTGCTCTAACAACAGCGTGGATTGTAGAAATATCAACTGGATGGGGTAAGACAGTCAGCTTTTTTTCCTTGGACTGGAGTGGCTTTAAGCAGTGCCAGAGGCAGAAAAGGTGAGTATGTTCACTGTTCTTTCACAGGTGTGCATAGTGACAGGGTTGATTTAAATAATACTATTGGATACATTTCTCATAAATGCTTGTTTTGATTGTTTTAGTATTGACATCAGTAATAATAATGTATATTCTCTGATCATTAGTCACAGTAGGTTTGCCTGTAGCTGTAAACTTTATTCCATACTGATAGTTGATCAATATTGAAGGAAATCAATTTTTTTTGTCATTTTACATACACATTAATCAAACATACAACGCTTTGAAAATAAAATATTAATTTCAAGAGGAAAAAAAAGAGTTAGACATCAAAGTGATATTTTGTTTTTTAATTCAACATTTGTGGAAGAAAATTATCATAAGATAATGAGTGGAGTTTAAATACCTAATCTATCTAAATTAATTGAGGCAGTCCCCTACCTTCTCCTGTGTTTCTCTTTTGTAATTTCCGTTTACCCTCAGGATCACTTGAAAGTTCCGGCAATGACTACAACCAATGTTTTCCTGATTACATTATCATATACAGTATATTATGATAGGTTGTAATATTTGAAAATACATTTTTTTTTCTGAAAAAATATTGATGCTATCATTGCTGACCTAAAATGCTAGCTCCCTGGCTGTTCTGATGACCCCCTAACTTTAGTGCTTACGATTGGGGTAGGAGTACTCCCCCAAGGGTTTTGGAGTCTAGAAGTAATAAAAAAATTTTGTTAAGTCTCAAATATTGTCTTTTTATTTAGGAATTTATCATGTTATACATAACATTTCTGATGTCTTATACATTTCCATCTTAATACATGTTATACTATCTCTTCTTCTCCTCTTCTTGCTATTTCCTTAAATTCCCCTTTTTCTTTCTTTCCCTTCCCCTTCCCTTCCCCTTCCCTTCCCCTCCCTCTCCCCTCCCCACCCAACCGAAAAAAAAAAAAAAATTCCCTTCCTCTCCATCTCCCATCCTGTACTTTTTGCAGTCAGTGATGGTGGGGGACACTTCTCCTTCTCTATTTTTCTTTCCTCTTATTTTATTTTATTTTGCCATATATTGTTTCCCTTCTTCAGAGTTTATGAATTGATTCCATAATTCCCAAATTTTCCTATGTTTTTCTTGCCTATTCTGCGCCATGGCAACTAATTCTTCGAGCCTCCTATTATCCTCCACCCTATGTATCCAATCGGACACCGAGGGTGGTTGTGCTTTTTTCCAGAATCCTGGAATGCATGTTTTTGCCACGTTTATCAGGTAGGGAATTATCGATCTTGCATGTTTGTTTGCTGATATATCCGATAAGTTTAACAGTAAAAAACCTGGGTTCTCTTCTATTTCATATTCCGCGAATTTCTGGACTATATATTTCACTCCTGCCCAATATGTTTTTATCTTGGGGCAGCTCCAGAAGATATGGTATAATGTACCCACTTCTCTTCCGCATCTCCAACATAAACTAGATTAATTTGGGAACCAGTTATGAAGCTTCTTGGGCGTGACGTACCACCTCGTTATGAGCTTATAGTTCATCTCTTGTATTCTGGTACATCTAACTGGCCCAAAAGCAAACCTCAGTATCCTCTGGATCTGGTCGTTTGACAGTTCGCAATTCAAGTCTGTCTCCCACTTTCTCACCCACGGTAATTCTGGTTGTTTTTCTGGGTTCGTCAATAGACCATAAGTGATTGATAGGGTACGTTGTAAATTTCCTGGTTTCACACATACTTGCTCAAATTTTGTTAATGCTCTATCGAAGTATTGTTAAGTCTCATTACATTTGCACTACGATAGGATTATGTAAAAAGTATTTGGTGGAATTTTTGTCCTAAGTGTTGTCAAAGATAAAATTTTGTGTTATGCAGTATATAATGTGTGTATATATACAGTACTATATATACATGTATATGTGTTTTATCCAGTGGTAAAAGGATGTAGAACTCAACTTTTACGTAAGTTCTTGGGAACCTCTGTTCTTTTCCAGAGAGTGTAACATTTATTGGATAATACATATTTACACATACACATAAGCATGTCCAACTGGGTATACGCAAAATAATACAATAACGCAAAACACTATGGGGGTTATTTACTAAAGCTGGAGAGTGCAAAATCTGGTGCAACTTTGCATAAAAACCAGTCAGCTTGCAGGGTGTATTGCCACAGCTTAAAGTGATTGTAAAGGAAAAAATATTATTTAAAAAAAATAACAAACATGTCATACTTTCTTGCTCTGTACAGTGGTTTTGCACCGAGTATCCCTGATCCTTCTCTTCTCGGGTCCCCTGGGCCCCTCCCCCTTGCCAAGTGCCCCCATAGCAAGCTGCTTTCTGTGGGGGAACTTGTGCATGCTCACTCTAGAACTGGATCTTGCATCCATAAGACACAGACTCAGCCCCGCCCCTGCAGCTGCCTCACTGGCTGTGATTGACAGCAGGAGGAGCCAATGGTAGTCAGGAGGGGGAGACTAAGGAGAGCCTTGATTTTTGTGTACATCACTGGATCAAGATCAGGCTTAGGGGAGCTGGTCAGGTTTAGGGGGGCTGAGGGGGGGGGGGAGAGCTGCACACTGAGGGTTTTTTACCTTCATGCCTAGAATGCAGCCTTTATAACCACTTTAATTGAACAAGCTGAGATTAGACATTGATTGGCTATCATGCACAGCTGCACTAGATTCTGATTGCACCAGCCTTAGTAAATCCCACCGTAAGGCCCATTTCACACACGGAGTCCGTCAGGCGGACTCCATTTTTCTCAGCGGGGGATCGATCAGCCGACCCCCACTGAGCAGGAGGATGACAGCTGTGTCTCCGTGCTGTGAGCAGAGACACAGCTGTCAGGTCCCCATGCATCTCTATGGGGGAATCGGATGGGAACGGACTGTCTGACCGTTCTCATCCAATCCAATCCGCCAGACGGATGGAAAATAGGTTTTCCATCTGTCCGGTTTTGATGGATCGGATGTCAGCGGACATGTCTATGCTGACATCCGATGCCCCATAGAGATGCATGGGGCATCCGTTCAGATCCGCCAAAAAAACTGATAGGTGGATCTGAACGGTCCGTCTGTGTGAAAGGGGCCTAACAGTCTATTCTCTTCCTCTCATGCCATTAGCAATGACACAGACACCCCATACATCCAGCATATATTTACATCATATATGCACTTACAGTATATGTATTTAATGCATGTGCATGCATCTATATACCCATATACTGCATCTCAAGTAGCCGTTCATTTGATAATAGATGAATTAAAATAAACAGTTAAACACTTCCTCTATCTAGTGCTCTAATTCTTTTGAAGAAAGTTTTGTTTAGTGATTCAATTGTGTACATTCAGATTGAAAACGTAGGCCCAACTGGTCGGGGCCTTTATCTGAACAAAGACGTAGCTTTGGAATATATGATATATATATATATATATAAATATATGCACACACACAGTCTACTTATAATTTACAGACATCAAACAAATCCCCCATAACTTTATTATTAATGGTATAAAAGAATATAACAACACTGAGGCTGTAATATCTTGCAGATAGTATTTATCAGCACAGTGTGAAATATGCATGAGGATGTGATAACAGCAGGGGGCAATTAATCAAAGCCCCCTTCAAAAATTTTAGTAGATGTATTGTCTCCTAGTTGCCTGGAAGTGCTTTTATCTTTTTAATTGTTTGGCATTTCTTTATCACAGTATAACAACTGTGGTTACAAACAGTTTAATAACTCCTAACTCCCACACTTTGCAGTACACAATATAAATAATTCAAAAGATTGGTTGCACAGAAAGTATTGAAAAGTGTGTACCCCTTCCCCCGAAAGCCTTGGAATATGAAGTTCAATTCCCTTTGGGACCATAATGGTTCTGATATTCCTGTTTGGTCTTTTATTGTAATCAGTTCCCCAGTCACTAAGCATAGTTTCATATTTGTATCGCATTGCACTTTGTGAATATATGTGGCTTTAAACCTTTTTCTCCATGTTTAAAGATGCAATCTAAGAGCCGGTTCACACTAAGACGGTTCACACTGGGGCAAATCAAAGTCGCCCCGACTTTGAAGCCGCCCGTGCAGCACGACTTCATCGCGGCTTGCAAACGATTTCTCTAATAGAAGTCAATGCAAGTCGCTCCAACTTCGCCCCCAAGTAGTGCAGGAACCTTTTTCTAAGTCGGAGCAACTTGAGTCGCTCTGATTAGAAAGGTTCCATTGCACAGCATTGGGAGCTACTTGTCTGGCGACCAAGTCGCCTGACAAGTCGGAGTAGTGTGAACCGGCTCTTACCCTGTTAACTCTGTTTTGTGTGTGTGTGTGTTTGATTTTTTCCTTTACCCTAATTACTAAGTGCATAATTATTGGCCAGCTTGTTTGTAAATATTTGACGATATTGATTTTTCTTTTTTCATTTTTACCTTCATTATCCCCTGTCTGATACCTCAAGGACACGTATTGTGTTGGTGTGCGTTTCTTATGATTTCTTGCCTATCAGAGCATAGTACACCTTTTGTTCACTTATTGGCATAGCTGTGCTGTAGACACTTCAAGCCCCACTAATTTACCAGAGTCAATACTATAATTAGCTAGCCTTATTTGAAAAGAAGATTTTGGTTGAAAAATCAGGTAAAGCCATGGCCACATTTATCTAACTTTGTGAAAAATAGCACTAGAGAAAACACTGATTCATTTATAACATTGGAAAATGTATTCCTTATGATGATTTAGCAATATTTAGTAATATACCCCATATTCCCCCAGGTGTCATGTGTAGAGGTGTTGAAGCCTAAGGTTGTGTTTTGTTCTTTTCCTGAGGGTCTTGACATGACAGCACATCTAGAAACACTAGTTTGCTGTAAAATCTCTGCTTGGAAATGACTTTGCTGATGCAGGATTACCACTCTACTCTCACTTTTGCCATGGTGTGAGATATGAAGGTTAAGCCACAATCTAACCTTCATTTTATGGTTGTTCCTTATTCAGATGCATTCCCTCTAGACAGCTGTGTCAGTGGGTCATTTACCTAGAAAATGGTGCATGTTCCATGCCTCCAGCTGTGGTTGTTGAGCGTTATCACCTCCTGAACTTTACAGACACCGAGAAATAGGAAATTAATCTATACGGTACAGGGTAGCCTTCATGCCCATAGACAGAAGCTCAATCTTGGCAATGCTCCTGGCACTTAGTTGTCTGACACTAATTGTATTGCTTACCAATAAAACTTTATTTTGGAGGAAAAGGAAAAAAAACATTACAGCTTTTTGTAATATTTTTCAAATTGTGAGAGAATGTATACAGGGTCATATACATTAGCAATTTTTTTTTTTTTTTGCATTTTTAGGGGTGCTAAATAAGGCTTGCAAACTATTCAGCTACATTTTGCTGGCTGGCAAACAATAAGTTTTATTACTTTTCTCATAGTGAAATTGCCTTGTGGACCTCAAAGCCTTTTTCTGTTTTATCATGTAATTTACATGGAGGTTGTTTAACATTTCACAGAAATGATCTAATTCTAATGTATGCTTCTCTGTATTTAAAACATTGTCTATGCATTTCTGATTTTCTAGAGTACAAATTAATAGTCACTATTTTTACCCCTTTTTTCTTTATCTTTTAGAGCCATGTGAAGAAAGTTTAAATTCTTAGACACGGTGAATGCCAAAGGGAGCTCGGGTTGTATTTCTCTTTCCCTATTCCGTTGTAATGGAACAACAGAGACTAATGATTTGGACAGTAAATCCTGTCAGTCTCCAGCATCGAACAGCCTCTGCAATCTTTCTGGTTTTGGCCCTGTTGTCTCTGGAATTTCACGATGCTTCTCTTATTAACATATTCCATGCTGAGCAACGAGACTGGACTTTTAGTCATCTGACTGTGCATCGGAGTACGGGGGCAGTATACTTGGGTGCAGTAAATCGGATATATAAGCTATCAGGAAATTTGACCCTCTTGGTATCACATACTACAGGACCTGGAGAGGACAACAAATCATGCTACCCCCCTCAAAATGTGCAGCCATGTAGTGAACCTCGTACACTAACCAACAATGTGAACAAACTGCTGATTATTGATTATTCAGAGAACCGATTGTTGGCTTGTGGAAGTTTGTACCAAGGTGTATGTAAACTTCTCCGTCTTGATGATCTTTTCATTTTAGTAGAACCATCCCATAAGAAGGAGCACTACCTCTCTAGTGTCAATGAGACCGGAACAATGTATGGTGTGATTGTTCAGACTGAAGGACAGGATGGGAAACTGTTCATTGGAACCGCAGTGGATGGCAAACAAGATTATTTTCCAACACTTTCAAGTCGCAAGTTGCCCAGGGACCCAGAATCTTCTCATATGTTGGATTATGAACTGTACAGTGACTTTGTGTCATCCCTTATAAAGATTCCATCAGATACTCTTGCTTTGGTCTCCCACTTTGACATATTTTATATTTATGGTTTTGAGAGTGGCAACTATGTCTATTTTCTGACTGTGCAACCAGAAACTCCGGAAGGTATTTCAAGTAATTCTGCTAATGATTTATTCTACACCTCACGTATCGTAAGGTTATGTAAAAATGACCCAAAATTTCACTCCTATGTTTCTTTGCCAATTGGATGCACCAAGAATGGGGCAGAATATAGACTTCTGCAAGCAGCCTATCTAACCAAACCAGGGGCCACACTTGCTAAGTCTTTGAAAGTCTCAGTTCAGGATGATGTGCTTTTTGCTATTTTCTCTAAAGGTCAAAAGCAGTATCACAATCCACCCGATGACTCCACTCTCTGCGTTTTTCCCATCAAGACTATTAATGGACTTATTAAAGAGAGACTACAGTCTTGTTATCAGGGTGAAGGAAATCTGGAGTTAAATTGGCTTCTAGGAAAAGATGTGCAGTGCACAAAAGCTGTAAGTATTCTTTTTATTACAGAAAAATGTAGGTATTTGTGTCCTATTTTATTATTTTGCAATATCAACTGCCAGGTAAGGTTAGTTTATCACACCTGGCCAAGGGGGAAGGAATATTATGATTGAGGAATAACTAATTTCTATGAGTTTTGCTTCTAAAAGTATGTATTTCTGTGATGCAGTGTATGTTTAGTGATCTCCCTAAAAAATATGAGTATGTAATCAGAAACATTTCAGTCAGGCTGAAGCACTGGGAGCTATATCACATTTTGTACCATTAAGTGGCATTTTAAATTTCTTGTCACCACCATCTTACCATGGTAACAGCTGAGGCTGAGAGTACTGAGAGCCGATGTTAACCACCATGTAGATCAGGGTTTTCAAACTATGGCCCTCCAGTTGTTCAGAAACTACAACTCCCATCATGCCTAGTCATCTCTGTGAATGTCAGAGTTTTACAAAGCCTCATGGGATGTGTAGTTCTACAACAGCTGGAGGGCCGTAGTTTGAAGATCCCTGATGTAGAGTATTGCTCACACTGCACATGCTTTCTCCCACCATTCAGCCATGAGGAAGGAACTTCCTGATTCTAAGACAACTTGTTAGTTGTTCAGGCTCCAGCTTCTGAGCTACTGCCTGCCTACAGTGACTTGGTCACCTCTGTACGCTAGTAATGTTCTTGCAGGAGTTATAAATGCACTCTCGCACCTTCGACAAGTGAATCTAATTCTGACCCTACTGGACCTCCATCTCTTGAAGTGTGCCTGAGACTCCTATTACCATATCTTTTTCCATAAATTCTCTTTTAATGAGTGTTACTTTATAAAAATTTACAAAACAAGTTAGTGCAGCAGCACTTGTAAAAAAACTTGAAAGGAAAAAAGTTGTGCTCTACATTACCAAACAGACCATCGATGACATTTACAGTCTGAGGCAAGTCCACAGCAGTAATTCACAAACATGAGCTCAGGTCTATTTCACACATGATACAGAGAATATCAATTAATGTCATAAAGCCTCACAACCAGGGCAGCCATCAGAGATTTTGGGGCCTCTTACACTGGCGAACTCACTGAATTCATCCACTGAATATTCCACCAAGTTCTTCTGTACACCCATTTTTATTTTAACAATTCTACAACTTAATATACACTGCTCCAAAAAATTAAAGGAACTCTTTGAAAACACATCAGATCTCAATGGGGAAAAATCTCATGCTGGATATCTATATTTATATGGACTGGGTAATGTGTTAGGAATGAAAGGATGGCACAACATTTGATGGAAACAAAAATTAGCATCCTACAGAGGGCTAAATTCAAAGACACCCTGAAAATCAAAGTGAAAAAATGATACAGCAGGCTAGTCCATTTTGCTGAAATTTCATTGCAGGAACTCAAAATTGTACACAGTAGTGTGTATGGCCCCCACGTGCTTGTATGCATGCCTGACAATGTCAGGACATGCTCCTAATGAGACGACGGATGGTGTCCTAGGGTTTTTCCTCCCAGATCTGGACCAGGGAATCACTGAGCTCCTGAACAGACTGAGGTGCAACCTGGCACCGTCAGATGGACCGAAACACAATGTCCCAGAGGTGTTCTATTTGATTTGGGTCAGGCGAGCATGCGGGCCCTTCAATGGTATCAATTCCTTTATCCTCCAGGAACTGGCTGCATACTCTCGCCACATGAGGCCAGGCATTGTCATGCACCAGGAAGAGCCCAAAACTCACTGCACCAGCGTAGGGTCTTACAATGAGCCCAAGGATTTCATCCAGATACCTACTGACAGTCAGGGTGCCATTGCCTAGCCTGTAGAGGTCTGTGCATAACTCCATGGATATGCCTCCCCAGACCATCACTGACCCACCACCAAACTGGTCATGCTGAACGATGTTACAGACAGCATAATGTTCTCCACGGCTTCTCCAGACCTTTTCACATCTGTCACATGTCCTCAGGGTGAACCTGCTCTTATCTGTGAAAAGCACAGGGTGCCAGTGGCAAACCTGCCAATTCTTGTGTTTAATGGCAGATGCCAATCAAGCTCCATGGTGCTGGGCAGTGACCACAGGGTCCACTAGAGGACATTGGGCCCTCAGGCCACCCTCATGAAATCTGTTTCTGATTGTTTGGTCAGAGACATTCACACCAGTGGCTGCCTGGAGGTCATTTTATAGGGCTCTGGCAGTGCTCATCCTGTTCCTCCTTGCACAAAGAAGCAGATACCGGTCCTGCTGATGGGTTAAGGATCTTCTACGGCCCTGTCCTGCTCTCCTAGAGTAACTGCCTGTTTCCTGGAATCTCCTCCTTTGCTCTTGAGACTGTGCTTTAAGACACATCAAACCTTCTGGCAGTGGCACATATTGATGTGCCATCTTGGAGGGGTTGGACTGCCCATGCAACCTCTACAGGGTCCAGGTGTTGCCTCACGCTACCAGTAGTGACACTGACCGTAGCCAAATGCAAAACTAGTGAAAAACAGTCAGAAAAGATGAGTAGGGAAACAAAATGTCAAAGGCCTTCACTTGTAAAACCATTCCTGTTTTGGAGGTCGTCTTATTGTTGCCCATCTAGTGTACCTGTCATTACCTTCATTAACACAAAAGCAGCTAAAACTGATTAACAACCCCTTCTGCTACTTAACTGACCAGACTAATATCCCAGGAGTTTCATTGACTTAATGCTATACTCTGATTAAAAAGTGTTCCTTTAATTCTTTTGAGCAGTGTATATCAATAAAAAGTGTATTTCAAGTCTTCAGTGCTTTCAAAATTTAACAGTAAGGAATTATATTTTGGCAAAAAAATATGCATTCTTATCCCTCAATATTCTAACCTCATCATCCCCATCCCCCCTCTCCAATACCATCTTAATCCCTAACTTCTTTCTCTAGAATCATCCTCATCCTTTTCCACACTATAATCAAATCTTCCTCATCCTGGAAGTTTTAATACATATCCGACCTCATCCCTCTCCACATTGTAACTTCATCATCCTTATCCTTATCCTCAATGCACCTCCATAATTATCATTCTTGTCCCTCTCCACAGTCATCCTCATCCCCACATAATTTTTAAATTTCTATCCTCATCCTTTGCCACATTGTGACCTCATCATCCACTTCAATCTCCACAGTCATCCTCATGATCTTCATTCCTCTACATTTTTTCCCATCATCCTCATCCCTCTCCACAATGTAACTCCATCATCCACATTATTTTCCAAAACCATCTTCATCCCCAACTTCACTCTCCATCCTCATCTCCAACTTCCCTCTTCATAATCATCCCCATCCCTTTTCAGAATCATCCTCATTCTTCTCTGCTTTGTAACCCAGCCATCATCCTCGTCTTTGTATTCTCTATGTGCTCTTTCCTCAGTACTCTATGATGCACTACATGATCCATCTTTATCCCTCTTTCCATCATCATCCTCATCCCTTCAGCAGTCTCTATCCTTCCCTCTTTCCACAATCACCCATTATCCACATTTCCACTGTCCTTTTTACCATCATCTTCTTTATCCCTGTACCTCCTCTCTTTCCTTATGACAGAGGAGACTCTCTTGATGTCAGGGTGTATGCCTTTAGAGCAGTGTAATGTGGTGTATGATGTCCTGGCATATTAGTACAGTCAAAGTCAACAGCATACTTGCCTCCCTCCTGTTGCTCACTGGAGTTGTACACCAGAGAAGACGGGCTGGATGTGTTCGCTTCCAAGGCCGGCTACACCCCCTCCCCGTGTCCTGCCTAATCAAAATGTGAGCCTACCAGCAGGCTCTACTTCAGGGATTTTCTGAGGAGGAGTGTGTGCCCGATCAACTGCTAGGGGAGAAGGTGGGAGGAATCAGTGTCCCCAGCTTGTGTTGTTCTCTGACTGTGGCCTTGGTCTGTTCTTTTTTGGCTGCTGGCTCACCCTGGTGTCCTTACAGTTGCTAAAGCTACCTTATGCTGCTGGTTCCGGCCCTAGGCTCGGGCCCCTTGGGACACCCGGCCCCCCTCCATGTGTATGGGTTGTTCCTCCCTGATAGCGGCCGTGCTCACAATATCACAACAGCAAAGGATGTATTCCGCTCGCTGACAATAAATCTATGTCAGGGGGACTGTACCCAACAAAGAGGACAATGTGATTATTTAATAGGTTAAGCTGCATTATCAGGTGTAACGCTCCTGCGTTTTTGTAGTAGGCTGGATTTGCAGCTGCAGAATCTCCACTCAGTAGTCATGTAGAGATGTGTTGAATAACCAGATCCAACTCTCCAGACTCATCACTGTGGGCTTGTCAGCTTCAGCATACAGATATACACACTCAATAAGATGTTCCTGGAGTGATAGGATGTATATAACAGTATGAAGATGATGTGCTGAAAGGACAGGTGTGAACAGTGACAGAGATGGCAAGCACTTGATAGAAATGTTCAGGAGAGTATTAGATGGTATTAGGTAGAATGCAGATAGGTTAGTAATCGAGTATGGTAACAGGTGGTAAGGACAGCAGATGACAAATACAGGATAGACTAACCCAGTGCAAGGATAGATGGTAGTAGACTCAAGAGCTAGCAATCTATGTAACAGTGCAGATGATAAAATTAGTATGCATAGATAGTAACAGTCCTTATGTGCAGAGGTAGATAGTGTAAGTAAGGTTATGGAGGATTCCCCTGTGGGGTACTTATCACTAGTAAAGTTAGTAGTAGCAGGGTCCAGTAGTAAGGGAGTGATCCAGTAGCGAGATACAGGGATCGGTAGCGAGGTTCCGGTCTGTTTCCAAGTAAAAGGGAATAGCTGGAGGTTCCGGTAGCAAGGTAAGCTTGTAAGCATGTGGACACACGGCAGGTTGAATGAACGATGTGAGAGAGAACGCCGGCGGTTGAAACAGCCGCTCTGCGGCGCTCGGCGATGACGTCATCTGTCTTAAAGGTGTATGCGTACCACCTAATTAGAAAGGTGGGACGCATATTTGAAAGAAAAGTGGAAAATAAGGGTACCAGAGGTACCAGAATCTTACAGTACCCCCCCCTTAAGGCCGGCTCCGGAAGGCCTATAGCAATGGTTTCTCCGGGTATTTCGAGTGAAATCTTCGTATAAGCCTAGGTGCGTGAACATCAGTGGTATCCAACCAGGTGTCGTCTTGGGGTCCATAGTTCTTCCATCTTATGAGATACTGGAGTCTTCCTCTGTGGATACGAGAATCCAAAATCTCCTTAATCTCATATTCTTCTCCGCCTTCAACTTGTACTGGAGGTGGAGGCAAGATGGTAGGCCTTATTCCCTGATTAGGAACATGGGGTTTCAGTAGCGACACATGGAAGATGGGATGGATCTTGAGATCTGCTGGTAAGGTGAGCTGTACTGCACTTTTTCCAATAAGTTTCTTAATTGGGAAGGGTCCCAGAAATAAAGGTCCAAGCTTTTTGCTAGGGATCTTTAATCTTAAATTTCTTGTCGATAGCCAAACGAGGTCCCCAATAGCATACTGAGGAGAAGGTCTTCTACGTAGGTCGTAGTACTTCTTTTGTTGGCTATGGGCGTGTGAGATAGTGGTATTAAGTAAACCCAGAGTCCTTTATTTGGGTAAGATAGTCTGAGGCTACTGGGTTACTTGATGGTAGGATGCGTGGTGGAAGAAGTGTGGGATGAAACCCATAGTTCAAGTAGAACGGACTTTGCTTAGTAGTACTGTGGGTTGCGTTGTTATAAGCAAATTCCGCCAGAGGGAGAAGGTCCACCCAATCATCCTGTAGGTATGATGTGTAGCAACGCAGATATTGTTCTATACACTGGTTGACTCTTTCAGTCTGTCCGTTGGTCTGAGGGTGATAGGGAGAAGTGAGCTTTCGCTCAATCCGTAATATTTGACAAAGAGCTTGCCAAAATTTGGAGATGAACTGTGAACCACGGTCGGATAAAAGAGTCTTTGGTATTCCGTGTAACTTGAACACATGTTTCATCAGTAGTTCCGCTGTTTGTTTGGATGAAGGTAGTCTACGGATAGCGATGAAATGTGCCATCTTTGTCAGGTGGTCCACTGACACTAGAATGGTATTAAATCCTTTAGAAGGTGGTAGTTCTACTATAAAGTCTAAGGATACAACCTCCCATGGAACCTGGGGTATTGGTAGACTGCAGAGTAGACCAGATGGTTTTGTAGTGTCAATTTTGGACCTTGCACAGATGTCACATGAAGATACAAATTTTTGTACAGACGTCTTCATATCAGGCCACCAAAACTGCCTAGTAAGCAAATGAAGGGTTTTCGTCATACCCATATGTCCTGCCATGGGCACATCATGTGATAACTCCAAGATCTTGGTACGCATAGTAGGGGGTATGTAGAGTTTGTCGTTGTAGTAGAGGAAGCCTTCTGCATCAGTACTTAGTTGTGGTGGAGGTGAATCCAATCTTATACTGTGCAAAATCTCTTCCTTCAGGGAACGAACAACCCCAATAATACGTTCATAGGGTATTATAGGAATAGAAGGGATTTCAGCGCAGTTATCTTCGGTTAATCATGATAGCGCATCCGCTTTTTTATTTTTGTCTGCAGGTGTGTAGGTCACTAAGAAGTTAAATCTTAGGAAAAATAATGACCATCGTACCTGCCGGTGGGAGAGAGTTTTGTTAGTCTGGAGGTATTGAAGGTTTTTGTGATCTGTATATATTAATATTGGTAACCGGGTACCCTCAAGTAGATGTCGCTAATTCTCCAGTGCCAGTTTTATGGCAAGCAACTCCTTTTTCACCCACTGGGTAATTCACCTCTGGGCTGCTTAATGATTTTGAAAAGAAAGCAACTGGGTGGAGTGGTGAAGTATTTGTTGGTCGTTGGGAGAGAACTGCTCCTACTGCCATATTTGACGCATCTACCTCCAGAATATATTGGAGGGATGGGTCTGGATGGCGTAGTATGGGGGACAGAAGTAAAGCTTGATTTTAACAAGCAGAAAGCTCGATTTGCTTCTACTGACCATTTGAATGGTTTCTTTATACTTGTCAATTGTGTGAGAGGTCTCACAATGGCAGAAAAGTTCTTGATGAACTTCCTATAGAAGTTTGAAAATCCAAGGAATCGCTGTAATGCCTTACGAGTTGTTGGTATAGGCCAGTCCAGAATACAGGATATCTTGCTCATATCCATCTTAATTCCGGTTTTGGATATGATGTATCCCAGGAATAATATTTCTTCTTTATGAAATAGGCATTTTTTTAATTTCACGTATAGATTGTGTGCGAGTAATCTGGATAACACAAGTCTTACATGTTTTATATGTTCAGAGAGAGATCGAGAATAGATAAGTATATCGTCCAGATATACTACAACACAGACATCAAGTAAGTCTCTAAAGATGTCGTTTATGAACCTTTGGAAGGCTGCGGGAGCATTACACAACCCGAATGGCATCACAAGATATTCGAATAATCCGTATCTGGTTCTGAATGCTGTTTTCCACTCATCTCCGTCACGGATTCGGATTAGGTTGTATGCCCCTTTCAGGTCTAATTTAGAGAAGTAAGTAGCCCCACGCACTTGTTCAATGAGTTCAGGGATGAGCGGTAAAGGATAGCGATCCTTTATTGTAATCGTATTTAATTGCCTATAATCGATAATAGGCCTAAGACTTGAATCCTTATTGCGGACAAAAAAAAGTCCTGCAGCTGTGGAAGAAGTAGAGGGTCTGATGAACCCTTTTGTCAAATTCTCATCCAAGTATTCCTTGAGATGAGAAAGTTCATCCTGTGAAAGAGGATAAACATGACCGAAAGGCAATTTGCTGTTAGGGAGTAGATCGATAGTGCAATCATAATCCCTATGGGGAGGCAACATTTGGGCATTTTTTTCAAGGAATACTTCGGACAGATCCTGATAGCATAGTGGTGCAATCTCATCTGACACCACAGACAGGATCTTTCCATAAGATGGGAGGTTACACGTAATCTCACAATAGTGAGAAGGGAAAGACAAAGTCAGTTTTTTCCAATCTATGATTGGTTGATGTGTGTGTAACCAGGGGAGTCCCAAAATAATAGAAAAATGGGGTGAAGATAGTATATCAAAAGTGGTGGTCTCCATATGAGACTCGTTAGTAGTGACGAGGAGTGCTTGTGTCTGGTTGGTGATTGGACCAGAAGATAGTGGGATACCCTTAATGAAACTAACAGAAACAGGTTTAGGTTTTGAAATAATAGGTATTTTATTTAAGGTAACAAAACATGTATCAATATAGTTTCCACAAGATCCGGTGTCGATCATAGCCTTGGTGGTAATCCTAGTCTGATCCCACTGTAATGTTAAATGAACAAAGAGATAGGGGTTAGAAAAGGAAGTCGTTAATCCTCCTAGCAAAACATGTGAACACTCACCCTCTTTTTTGCAGACAAGGGGACAGACGCTTATCAAATGATCCGGGGATGCGCAGTACATGCAGAGGTTTCTGGATCTTCTTCTGGCTCGTTCAGTAGTTGATAAAGGTGGGCGTATGGTTCCTACCTCCATGGGAGTAGGGTCAACGGCCGAAATCCGAGAAGGACTAGACAATGGCATTCCCATTTTCTCAGCCCTTCTTTCAGGCAGTCGCCTGTCGATGTTGATACTGAGTTGTATTAAGGCATCCAAGGTGCCAGGTAAATCCGCACGGGCGAGCTCGTCTTTAACAGCTTCTGACAAGCCGAGTCTGAATTGAGTTCGCAGAGATGTATCATTCCACCCTGAATCAAGGGTCCATCTTTTGAACTCAGCTACAAAGTCTTCTACAGGTCTCCTTCCTTGTTTTAAAGCCCTCAATTGAATATCAGCAGTACTCTGCCTGTTGGGGTCATCATATAAACTAGCGAGTTCCGCTAGGAATAAAGAATAGGAGTTCATAAGCTGATCATTTTTCTCAAAGAGAGAGTCTGCCCAGGCCCGTGGGTCACCCGTTAAGTATCAGTAAATTTACAAAGACCTTCCTATTAGACTTTGTATGAAAAACTTACCTCTATGAGGACTGGAAACAACCTGTGGAATGATATTTTCCTCCTAACAATGTCAAAGAAACCTTTTCCCTTAAAAGGGAATTTATTGATAAGTGTGATCTCTGGTAACTGTATATGCTCCTGTCATCCACTTTAAAAAACATACCAGTGAACATTCTGATGATGTCTGATGATCTTCTCTTTGTTCCAATGACTATCAGTCGGGTTCTCTACTTTGGTCTTAGTTTAAGTCATCTGGTATAACTGGTCCTCTTATTGAGGTGAATCCATGTTAGCGTGGATCACCTCCCTTACTAGGCCTACTAGACCGCTTTGTCTCAAGGATAAACCCTCATGTCCTGGAGCTCTTGGAGCAATTGTCTTCTGCCCTGCGATCCAGCTTTGTTGGTCTCTTGCATCCATTTCAATTTGTGTCTTGAATGGGCTTAATGTCTGCTTTGATGCATAGGGCACTTTGGCTTCATACCTTGCATGCCGAGGGTACCCAAAACGAACAATTGATTTAGTCTCCTGTTAAGGTTAGACGTCCTTAATTCCACCATTGACACTGTTATTTCTGAGGCCTCTAGTGTTCAGATGCAACCCCATTACTCATTTAATACTTCAGTACCTCACAGATGGTCTTTCTACCTCCCACTCACACAGCGGATCCCAAAGCAAGAAATCCTTTGCCCATCTGCTGAGCCTTCTATATGAAAGGTACATTTCCACTTTTGCAAGTGGGAGTTTGTAACTGATTAGATTCCTGACATGTTCTCCTATTGGTTTGTGGATGCCCAGGCTTCTGCTTTTATCTCTACTTTTATTATTTGGATCAGGTTTTCCTATTTAACCAGCTCTACTGGTATTACTGTACCTCATGCAGTGCATGTTTGCAGAATTGTTCCCTACATTCATACATTATGTTGGTAGAAACCTAACCATGTGAGTGGCATGTCTTTCAGTACCACAATCCTCTCCACAACTGAGTCTTTTTCCATTATCTTGGGTTGCACTGCTTTTAAGTGGTATTCAACTCAAAATTAAACATTTATTACTTTGCAGCTTACCATTTCTTAGATGTGGTGGCTGCATTCTTTTTTTCTTTATATACTATTTTCCTCTGGTTTCATCTTATTGTTGTTCTGTTCTGTCTGTTTTTCAACAGAACAAGCTGTCCTGCAGATTTAGAGTCGGTTCAAACTATGGCAACGCGACTCTGCACTACTTTGGGACTTCGGCGCGACCTGCACTGACCTCATATAATGAATGTCTATGCAAGTCGCTCCGAGGTCGCCCCGAAGTAGTACAGGACCCTTTTTCTAAGTTGGAGCGACTTGTGTCGCTCCTATTAGAACGGGTCCTGTAGCAGTCAATGGACTGCGAGGGACTGCGACTTATCAGGCTGACAAGTCCCCTGACAAGTCGCAGTAGTGTGGACCGAGTCTTAGCAGTTAGAAGGTTGAAGCAAACCATTTAAACCTTCATCTCAAAAAGACTAAAACTGTTGCTGTATCTGCTCATAAAGTGTTAGCTGGAGTCTGGCTTCAATTTGTTCAGAGTATGTAAATCTGCTAATACATTTACATCACCTTTCCCCCGGATTGACAGTGCTGCTGTCCAAAGGTGTCTTTGTTTCTTCTTCATCCAGAGTGTATGCACCCCAATACAGGGGATGTGTTACTGACTGGCACCAGGTGAAAGTAAAATAGGAAAAAAACTAAAAAAGGAAACCAATGCAGCTACCACATCTAATACTGTGATTAGTAAGCTGCAATATATCACATATTTGGTTTTGGATTTAATACTGCTTTAATTGTCCTCTGCTGCTCTTCATCTACAGGCTGCCAGATTTTCACTCAGTCAATTACAGGAGGAGTGCACAGACAAAGATGTATCAGATATAAAGAAAATATAGCAGCATTTTAATTTGCTGTAAGGACTTTTTATATGAGTAATGATTACTTAGTCCATGATTCATTGCATGTAATCCATGGAAATCTGAGCATAAGTTTATTGATTTATTACAGGTGTTTATACAGCAATGACAATTTACCAAGTCCCTGCCCTCAAAGAGCTTACAATCTAAGGTCCTTGTCTCACATGCATGTATACATAGCTATTTTTCTTTTCTAGTTGACAGGCTAAAGACGTAGATGAACAGGCAGTAATTAATACTATTTCAGCAGCTTGCTTTCCCAAAGTGTTTTTAGTTTTTTATTTTTCCTTTTAAACAATTTTATTGAAACCAAAATAAACATGGTACAGCAAAATGTTAGTATAAAGGAAAAATACATACCGTATCAAAACAAGTCACAGTGGAAATACTATGGAAGAACATAACAATCATGTAATAAGTAACAATGCGAGTTGAAAGAAAGGGTGGTCCTGGTACCTTGCTGAACGTGCTCAGATATCGAGCAGAAGGTATAGGAGAGGTCCAGGACACAACCCTTGCCGGTAGACATGAGTAAAACCAGGGAAGGAAGTCTAGCCACAGTAAAAGAGCAAAACTAGCGCAGGAGTGCCAGAGGCAACTTGGAGGGAGGGGGGGGGGCAAGGAGGAAACCGGGGGAAACAGGAGGGGCCGAGGTAGAGAGGTGGCAGGAGTGGAATAGTTTTTTATTTTTAACAAGCATATTTGAATTTTCCTTCCTCTGACTGGGAAGTACAAGTTTGAATGTTGCCAGCTCCTCTTGAAATATGTTGTTCTGGGGTATACCTTTTTTCAGATGAGGGTGGTAGACAAGCAAATAGGTAACCAAATTCAAACTTTGTTAGGGCTTTGGTGTTGTGAAGAATTGCTGTTAGACAAGTGATGTAATGCCATTAATGTTTAATTAACAGGAAAACTATAAAGAAAGTGCAGTTAGGAAGATAAAAAATGATAAATGAAATCAAAATTTGGTATTACAAACCTTTGCTTTTAGACAAATGGAGAACGTTACACAGTTTCATCAAATACTTTGATTGTCTTGCTTCCTTCTTTCTCTGCAAGTAATCCCAGACTGGCACAATGATGCTAAGACCGGGGCTCTGTTGGATCCATATAATCTGTTTTAGCCACGCATTTGGGTTATGGAGTCATTATCATGCTACAGAATGAATTTGGGACAGTCCAGACACATGATGGTACTGCTTGAGGGTATATTCACACCATAGTGCAGCTGGACTGTGTTGGGCGGTTATTCCAGCGCAGTTTCACCACATGGACAAGGTAAAATGCGTTGTCTTCTATATGCTTGGTTCACACCATTGCATTGTTGTGGTGTGCAGCATGGTGCACTGAGAAAAATGACTGCATGCAGTACCTTTTCTCAGCACAGCACACTGCGAGGCAATCCACTGCCTTGCAGTTCTTGGTCGGCAATTGGACTTTACGAGATGTCTATGTAATATCTCCACAAAATTTGTGTAAAAAAAAAAAAGAAACAGTACAATACACCGAGCTGGGCGCTTCATCACTGCGCTGAGCTCAGTCGGATCGCACTGCATACTAGCCATGCAGTGACTGGTGTGAACCAGCTCTGATAGAAAAAAATCTGTCTGTACTACACACCACCACTAAATTTGACAAAATCATCAATTTTTTTTTGAAGGAAAACTTTCTTTAATTTGCAGGGATCTTCTATGGTTTTCTTTATTGCCTGGAGACAAATTGACTTTTGTTACAGCCAAACATTTTGAATTCTGACTCATAATTTCAGAGAACATGCTGCCCTTTTGTGCACCAAAGTCTTTGTTTCCTACAGGAATTTTCTTTTTGGTTGCAGCATTTAGATGAAAACCACTTATGATTGCTCTGGACTGTAGCTAGATGTACCCTAGTCTCTGTGGTTTCCATCTATTTTATACTGATAGTACTGCTAAACATCCTCCTAGTTTTGTATAAGTAAAACTGATGTATTTCTCATCTGCTGCACTCTTTTTGAGGACTGGTCCTAAATTTTACTATTTTACCTGAGGTTCTGCATAAAAGCTTGGGCAAAACATCTGGAAAAAACTGCTGCAAAAAATTAACTGAGAGGGTCTTTGCTGATGCAGGATGACTACCTTGTATCCTGTTGCTATGCTCGCATTTGCTGAGGTGTGCGTTTACAAGTTAAGGTGGTTGTAAACCTCAGACATAAAATATGATCAAAGTATATTCTTCTATAGTGTGTACTTGTCTCAATTAAGAGCGCTGAGTGTCATTTCTGTCAGCATAAAGTTTTCCTGACACCAAGAGAAAAATGGTAACATGGAAGAAACCTGCAGCAGATTGTCAGCCTCAGCTCTGTTCCTGTATGTTGTGTGGAGGAGGTGTGTCTTTTCCCTCCAATCAGGTCTCAGGCCTCTCCTCACTGAGCTCTGCAGAGTGTAATTTCAGCTCTCTGTCCCCTTTTTTCTGCACTCTCAGACAAGATTTGTATATTCAGCACTTTAAATGGATGTTGAGAAGAAAGGACTGCAGATAAACAGGTACAACTGATGTAGGATGATTTTTTTCATCTTTGTGTGTCATCTAAGGCCAGTAAATTTACGGGGTATATGTGAGGGTTTACAACCACTCACCTTAGGATGGCTGCCTTTGCCCGCTTTAAAACTAGCAGATTTAAAAAAAGGAAACTCTTTTGTAAAGGCATATGAAATGCATGCATTGAAGGGTTTAACTTTGTTCCCTACAGTTTTTTTTTCCCACAATGTCTCTTAGTAGTCCTAAATTATTACATTTTTGTCTCTTGTTAAAATGTAAATACTTGTATATTTTTTTAAGATTTATTACCAGCAATCTGTTTTTCAGCTTTTTGCCATTTCCATTTATTTTTTAAAGACTTTTGTTATAGTCCGTGTATTTCATTAATTAAATACTAGTGCCTTTGACCTTCAGGGAATTAAATGTTCTAATTTTCTACCTTATAGTTTTTTAAACTTCCCTGTTCAGCTATAAAGATTTTTGTTGTTTCCTAGAGATCCTTTTGCCAGAGGGAATGCACTTGCTACATTATTTGTTTAAAAATTTTTTAAACCTTTTCTATTTGGTTGCAGTGCCCCTAATAAATTATTTGAAAATGTGTGTTTTTTGAGAAACTAATTCATTTAGGTTCTGTTGTTTTTTTTTTTTTAGCTCTAATTGATTCAACACACTACTGCATATTACTCCCAATCAAATAATAGTTTAGCTGTACATAAATTATTTGATCAACATGGTAAATGATGATCATAGAAGGAAGGGGGGGGGGGGGGGTTGCAGTGGGATCTGATCGTGGACAGAAAATGCTAGCGGACAAGCATCTTTGGAGGATAAAGATGATGCTCATGGAAAGAGGAGAAGTGAGAAGGCAAGAACTGGGTGTTGCTGTAGAGAGAGAGGAATAGCAGCTGGCCATCTTTTGGGAGAGGATGCGGAGAAGGACCTGATCCTGGACAGGAGATTAAAGAGGGAGATCCTGAAGTGGACCAATGGATTAGGTTTCTGTTTTTTTTCTTCCTTCTGAGTAAAATTGAGCAAACAGTAGTAGGAATCCTGGAGTTGAAGCTACTTTTGACAGTCAGCAGAAAACAAAGAGGGGAAGGGAGGGAGACAGCATGACCACTATGGTGTTCCAACAAGATTTAATTACAAAGAAAAGTAAAAAATTAATATTCACAAAAGTTTAAAACAACCACACAGAGCTGTAGCCCATTGGGGTCAGCTGAGGAAGAGGAAGGTTCCTCAAAATGTGTCCTGTGACCCTGGACTCCAGGTGGACATCAGCCATTGACACCAGGAACAAGGAAGCTGTGGCACCACACAAGCTTGCTGGGCTGTCAGAACCATTTTCCTATTAGAAGAAAATCGAGTGAGAACCTTGTGGACTTTACTGGCACAAGAGAAGAACGGTGACAACAATTTAAATAAAAAATATATTTTATTACAAAAATATATATAAAAAACATTTATAAAACCATGAAAGTGCTAGATTTGGACAATGCAGGCCTATATGCCGAAGCTGCTTGCAATATCTATTTACAATATATTGCTAGAGGTCGACGCTTTTTGAAAACACTACTTCCTCAGGACCTCATTATCTTTGCAGCAAAAAGCATTGGCCTGTCTAGAAAGAAAAAAGCACCATAATCAACAGCATGTACATAATAAGTGACAACAACTATGGCAGAATACTGTATCCATCGATTCCTACTTATACGCATCTATCGGAGCCTAGTTACAGATGGCGGTGTGGCACCTGGCACAAAACAGTGATATACTGCAGAATATAGAGTAGCTGTCATACAATATGCTTCAAATAGTCACTATGGGAAGAGGCAAAGGTGGTTAAACAGCTTCTCAGTCTAGGGCCAATGTTAATGAGACTATCAGGTGAGGAATCACTTACTTATTTAATATTTCCTGGGGAAAAAAATACCACAAGAGAAAGTCTGGTATCGTGTAAAGATTCCCAGTGGGGTGGACCGACAACAGCATTCATCTAAAATTAGTGACAAAATACAGGACTATTTAACTGCTCAATGTAACATCAACTTGTGCAAAACATTAACAAGAACCTTAGGAAGATATTATACTGGCCCAGCAAAATAAACACTTACCGACAGCTATACACCGAATGTGTGCCAGATAGAACAACAAGACCTATCTATAGGGAGAGCTACCCAGCAGTAGTGGGCCATCTAAAAATAATAAAACTATATGTCAGTTCTAAGCCTCCTATAAAGAACACTCTATATAAAGCCATCAGCATCCACATTCCCTATATAACACTAAACAAGCAATATCCGACTCACCTGCAGGCTTGCAGCAACTGTTTCTCACCATCTGTTAACACCATATTCAGCTCATCCCCATTTAAAGCCAATATTGGCGCCAAAATAACGTATAAATCCTGCGTCCTCACTGGATACCAGTATTCTAATAAACACCTGTGCCTCCACGTCCCGTCCTCCGCCATCAGCTGAGCTCAGCCAAACAATGTGAGAGAAGGCGTATGCTTCTTCTTCTGCGCCCCCGCCCCCAGACAGAGACAGTAGCCACTCATCCATCAGTCCTCCTGCACAAGTGGCTACGAGCGGCCCGCGCAGGTGCAGGTCCACAACGATCACGCAAGCGCAAACCCGGAGCAACTGTGCATGCGCAAGCAGTGGCAGCACATAGGCTCAATATAGAGAACTTGGGCCGGGTGCTCCACAGCCCAGGGCGATCAGCATACTTAAGCACGGGCTCTATAGGTACAGGATCACAAAGATGGAGACATCCAAACAGGAAAGAAGGCTCTTATGTCTTCTACCACCTCAACACCACCTCCTTGATCAGGCATGGAGATACATAAATAATGCACTCCTGCCCCCCCCCTCCCCCCAGTTGTTAGCCATGCATAGGAGACTATTGCAATACAGAGCTCTCTAGTAGTGTCACAAAGTAATGTGGCCATCAACATCAGCACATCACCATACTAAGTAAGGCTCAAGGAGCGCACATTGTCTGAAGGGGCACAGCACTCCACCAAGTATGTCCCAATATGACCCTTGTTGTTCACAATATATACAATATTTCACAAAAGCGAGTACACCCCTCACATTTTTGTAAGTATTTTATTATATCTTTTCATATAATAACCCTGAAACTGAGCTGCAGCACGGTGGCCAAGACCATACAGTGGTTTAACAGGACAAGTTCCACTCAGAACAGGCCTCGCCATGGTCGACCAAAGAAGTTGAGTGCATGTGCTCAGCGTCATATCCAGATGTTGTCTTTGGGAAATAGACGTATGAGTGCTGCCAGCATTGCTCCAGAGGTTGAAGTGGTGGGGGGTCATCCTGTCATACGCCACACACTGCATAAAATTGGTCTGCATGGCTGTCGTCTCAGAAGGAAGACTCTTCTAAAGATGATGCACAAGAAAGCCTGCAAACAGTTTGCTGAAGACATGCAGACTAGGGAGATAGATTACTGGAACCATGTCCTGTGGCCTGATGAGACCAAGATAAACTTATTTGGTTCAGATGGTGTCAAGCGTGTGTGGCGGCAACCAGGTGAGGAGTACAAAGAAAAGTGCGTCTTGCCTACAGTCAAGCATGGTGGTGGGAGTGTCATGGTCTAAAGCTACATGAGTGGTGCCGGCACTGGGGAGCTACAGTTCATTGAGGGAACCATGAATGCCAACATGTACTGTGACATACTCAAGCAGAGCATGATCCCCTCCCTTCAGAAACTGGGCCACAGGGCAGTATTCCAACATGATAACGATCCAAACACACCTCCAAGACGACCACTGCCTTGTTAAAGAAGCTGAGGGTAAAAGTGATGGACTGGCCAAGTATGTCTCCAGACCTAAACCCTATTGAGCATCTGTGGGGCATCCTCAAATGGAAGGTAGAGGAGCGCAAGGTCTCTAACATCCACCAGCTCCGTGATGTCGTCATGGAGGAGTGGAAGAGGACTCCAGTGGCAACCTGTGAAGCTGTGGGGAACTCCATGCCCAAGAGGGTTAAGGCAGTGCTGAAAAATAATGGTGGCCACACAAAATATTGACACTTTGGGCCCAATTTGGACATTTACATTTAGGGGTGTACTCACTTTTGTTGCCAGCATGTCACGGTCTGGAGTCAGGCTCGGAGGCCAGTAGCTATAGCCGAGGAAGCTCACACGGAAACCAGCAGGATAGGAACACAGGTAGGTCACCTTTGGAGATGACGCAGGCTCACCTGAGATGCGGAATCTAAGTACTAAATGGTGTTTAGCAGAGCTCCCGATGGTAGAGATGGATTTTGCTGCGTGTTAGCACCAGGTCACGTTCCTCAGGATTGCCCAACCAGGAGATGAGCAAGCCAAGGTCCAGTAGCAGATATAGCAGATAGGGTAATAATAATAAAAAAGCTGCGCTATAGTGAAAGGACTTACTGAATACCAAGTCCTAATAAAGTCCCATAATCAAATCATAATTTGGGTGAGAAATTATGTGAAGTGTAGATTCACATAATGGAAGTCTATGCAAGTCGCTCAGAGGTTGCCTCGAAGTAGTACAGGACCCTTTTTCTAAGTGTCGCTCCTATTAGAACGGGTCCTGTTGCGGTCAATGGACTACGAGGGAGCGCGACTTGTAAGGCTGACAAGTCGCGGCAAAGTGACCTCTTAGTTTTATGTGCTTGTTTATCTAAGTGCCAGCTTCTGTAAACTTTCCTGATGTTCATAGTTTTTGTAGCCACCTTGGCCCAAACCTTAAGCTGGCTATACGCTAGTAGACTTCCAAATAAAGGCCATACAAATATTCGTACAAAAATTCTTTGTACATTCGAGTACTGAACAAATGTTAAAAAGCACTTCAAAATGTTGTTTGATTTTCACATTTAATTTTGGAATAAGTGCAATTTCACAAACATAAACCACATTCAGTGTTAGAAATTTGTTCGAGGAAAATTTTCCATCCTGCTCCTTTAAATTTTCTTATCAAAAACAAAAGTCAATTTGACCCCACTGATTAGAAAATCAAACAAACATTCTTATTAGGAAACATTTTGAGCAAAATTCTATTCCTCTATAGCCATCTAAATTGAACACTTGCCTAATGTTACCATATTGTAGTCACTGTTCCTGAATCTACTCATTATATACAGTGGGTATAGAAAATAATCACCCCCTTTAAAACAATCACATTTTGTTGATTTGCAGCCTGAAATGAAGACAGGCACCGTTTTTGTATCCAGCTGTATTTACTAGTGCAACTTGTAACATCCAAGTGAAACATAAAACACCAACATGTCAGAAAAAAATGAAAAGACAGAACACTGAGTTGGAAAAAGTATCCCCCCCCCCCCCTTATTTCAGGATTTTGTTGGAGCGCCTTTTGCTTTAATGTCTCTACTAACTTTGCACATCTAGACTTTGCAATATTTTCCCATTCTTCTTTGCAGAACTGCTCAAGTTCAGTTAAATATGATGATGACTGTTTGTGGACTGCAGTCTTCAAGTATTTCCACAGATTTTCAATGTGGTTTAAGTCTGGGCTCTGACTAGACCATGCAAGGACATCACCTTTTTTCTCCTTCAACCACTGTGTGGTCATTTTTGCTGTGTGCGTTGGGTCATTGTCATGTTTTCCTGAAGAATATGTCTGGCGGAATCCAATACAGCTCACTATCCAATATCACCATTGCTACTGTAAAGCATGGAGGTGGTAATATCCTGGTATGGGGGTGTTTCTCTGCAGCAGGGGCTAGAACACTTGTAAGGATAGAAGGAAAAATGGATGAGCCAAAATACCATAACATTCTTGAGGAAAATCTGCTGCCCTCTGCCAGAAAGTTGTCAATGGGAAGAAAGTTACCTTACAACATGACAATGACCCAAAGCACATGGCAAAAATGACCACACAATGGTTGAAGGAGAAAAAGGGTGATGTTATAAGTTGCACTAGTAAAGCAAATGGATAAAACATGAGCTGTGTGTGATTTAATTTCAGGCTGCAAAGCAACAAAATGTGATTATATTAAAGGGGGTGATTCTTTTCTATACCTACTGTGTGGTATCTGGTGTGTTAAAAATGGGCAAATCTAGCAGAACGTTTTCCTTATTGGTTTCAATAACACTCTTTACTGTCTGATAATTGTCTTTTCACTTTGGATAAAGCTCTATATCATTTTCTACGTAGAAGCATGTGCTCCCCAGTTAAAGTCTGGATAGTAAAACTTACTCAGTCACTTTCTGCCTTAGAAAGAGACAGGGCTAGGGTGTTTGGTATCATTCTGGCCCATTTAAGCTGAGTCCAGGCCAGCAAACAGCAGGTGGGACTTGACTTAATAAAGGAGTATTAAAGCGGTAGTAAACCACACTTTTTTTTTTTTTTTTTTAACCCTGCAAGACAATGGCATTATGTGCTAGTAATGCATTACATACTAGCAAATTATGAAATACCTACCTTAGAACAAATCCCTCCAGTGGCATGCTGTCACCTCTGACAGGGCTTCCATCTTCACCTGGTCTTCCTTCGGGGTTCGAGTGCTCCAGCTATCTGATTGGCCGAGCCGCGATGACACCACTCCCACACAGACTGCTGGAGTCACGGCCACGGCACAGAGCTCTGAAGGGATAGCATGGGTATGCGTCCCTTCAGAGTGCATGCGCCGGTGACATCAACGGCTGCATGCAGTGTGAATATCTCCTAAACAGTGCATGTTTAGAAGATATTCACTGTACCAACAGGTATGCCTTATTATAGGATACCTGAAGGTGAAAGTCAAAAAGAAGACTTTAGTATCACTTTAACCCTAAAACATTGTCAGTTGCTTCCAGTTGTCTGCTGTTTATACTTCTTATTACTATTATGTTCTGGTATTGTACATTTTTACACATGCACTCTTTCCACTTTGCTTTATATTTGTTTAGCTGTTCCCTTGTATAGCTTAGTACCAGTAGTGGTAGTGACCTGTGTTTATGTGCAATTCTCTGTACTATTTTGTATCTACTTTTTTGTACTGCTTTGCATATCCGATTTTTGTACAATATTTATGTGACATGATTTTGATATAAATATATTCATATTTAAAATTTTAAATTCTTTAAGGTACTGACTTTTTTATTTACAACTTAAAGTGGCTGTAAAATCACCATGCCCAATTACTAGAATTCCATCTGTTATATGAAGCTATGCTGCACAGTGTCTTTGTTTTTAAAAAGAATTATGCAGCGCAATACCTTATTTAACAGTGCCGGTGTGCAGTCACGTGACGTCCTGCCGCTGTCCTTCCCGATCTGAGAACTACATCGGTAAGGACTGAGATTCCCCTCTGATGTCAGCCGGTAGGAGAGGAGGAGAGCGGCGGGCAACCACGTGACCACATAGCAGCGCTCTGAAATAAGGTATTAAGCTGAATCATTTTAAAAAAAAAAACAAGACACTGTGCTAGGTAGCTTCATATAACAGAGAGGTTTCTAGTTATTAGGCACTGTTACTTTACACAGAATAGCAGCAGGAGGGGAGGGGCGGGGAGCAGATAGGCACTGACTCAAAAGCTGACAGGCAGGGAGGAGGGGGAGACTGCGGGCTGGCAGGGACATGTAAACTGACCACGGTATCATGAATCATGGTCAGCACATACAGGGGGACACAGAAACAGGCAGGATCAACCAGGTATTTTACAGCATAGAGAGGAACAAATGCCTCCGTACAAGCACTGTGCTGTATATCATTCTTTAAAGAGACAGGATCCTTATTTCTTTTTTTTATTTTTAGGGTTACAAACGCTTTAAGATTTCCCTTCACTTCTTGCTGTTTCTGAAACCTGTCAAAGAGAAAGTGACTGGAAATTCCCCCAGTTGGAAACCATTCTAACTAGGTCCAGAACCAAAATATTTTGTTGAGAGTGGGGCTTATTTGTGCTTTCCATTTTATTCAGCAGTAAGCACTGAATGTTCATTCCTCCATTCACAGTGTTAGATGAATTAAACTTCAGCACTTGTCTTAGGGGAACAATACAGACAGATTTAAAGTGACACTGTGCCCATCTTCTTGTCGAATTGTCAGAAAGCCTGACATAATGGCTGTCATAATAATGTTTTGCAAGATAACTAGCCTTTTCATTTATAAAGCCCCTGACAGAATAATAATGCATCCTGTGCATTTTACTTTTCTGTAAATTGCATATTTTGTGAAATTAGATCCACATACTTTCATGTTGTACTACAAAGTACAGCAGAAGGACAATATTGTCTGTACTGATCTACAATGACACCAAATGTAATTTGCCAAAAATGTGAAGTTATGTTGCTGAAGCTGGTGACGTAAGCTGATGAACAGAAATGGGTAAATATCAGAATACCTGCCCTACCAGCGTTTCCAGTTTAGCAGTCCTAAAAGTACTCAAAGGGCCCCTTGAATCCCCTACATATTTATTCAGGGAGCTAGTGTTTCATCCCTGAGTTTAGGGTTCCCAACTTTCACTCGCATACCCTTGGTCATGTGTGAGCAAGCTCCTGTAGTAATTTCGCGGGTACTATTGTTGCAGTGGAATTGTGCCAGCCTTTGACATCATTACTATAACAAGGAAGTACTATACTTCTTTATTAGTTGCTAGTTATTAGTTAAATTACATTCAAAATGACGGGAAATATCCTGCCATACAATCCTATTTGCCAATCAAAGTTTAATTTTTATTGTATTGGTCCATTTACTTGTTAACTTCAATATTCAGATTTTTTTGAAGTCAGTCAGTGTAGAACATTCTTTGACCCAAGGCACATTTAAATTGTATCTAGTCATCCCTGATGCTAAAAAGGAGTATCTTAATGGTGGGATTTGACTGGGGATGAATGCAAGGTAGACATCTCTTCCAAGAAGTATCCTGGAAGGATGGTTAGACAAGAGAGTCTACATTTGTGGCAAAAGTGACAAACTTTGAAGGAAAGATTGAACCACTTTTGCATAAATGTTTCCAGCAACCATTGGCCACCAATGCCTCTGGGCAATAATTTGCAGTTTTACCAGTTATTTACCATTCTTTATATATACCATTCATTGCGTGATGTTGGAAGGGGCGGTGCCACCAAGCGATGTAGCTGGGTGGCCCCGTTCCTTGCCTATAACGTTCAAAGCCGAAGATCGGGCATACGGCGGGTAGCCTCTTAAGATGCAGAGCGTTTTTTAATGTTTTTCCATTTTTCGGGTCCGGTGGGCGTTGTGATTGACGAAGGATTTATATCAAGGGACATTTTTTTTTTCTTTTAATAAAGGACTTGTCAAAAGCTGTTTCCTGTAGATTTTACTTTTTTCCACTTTTTTGGTGAATGAGTACAGGTACGATGTACCCAATACCCATTCACATGGGGGGGGGGGCTGGGATCTGGGGGCCCCCTTGTTAAAGGGGTCTTCCAGATTCCGATAAGCCCCCTACCCACAGACCCCCTCAACCACAGCCCAGGGTTGTCAGGAAGAGGCCCTTGTCCCCATCAACATTGGGCACCCCAAAGCACCCTCTCCATGTTGAGGGCAAACGGCCTGGTATTGTTCAAGAGGGGGGGGGAACTTGCTTGTCCTTCTCCTTTCCTGGCCTGTTAGGCTGCATGCTCAGGTAAGGGTCTAGTATGGCTTTTTTGGGGGGGGGGGCACACTTTTTTTTTAAATTTTGGCGTGGAGTTCCCCTTAAAATTTATACCAGACCCAAAGGGCCTGGTATGGATTTTAGGGGGGGACCCCAACCTGTTTTTTTTTTATTCTGTCATAGGGTTCCCCTTAACCACCTAAATAGAGGCCACTTTCACCCCTTTTCTGCCCAGACCAGGTTTCAGCTTTCAGTGCTCATTGGCGTCTATAGGAAATCTTGGTCAGCTTGACATGGCACTGCTCACAAACCATAAGTGACAGGGACACCAAACTTGGGGAGCACCAAGAGGGGTCTCAGGACTACAACATATTCATACATAAAAGTGGGGTATGCCTGTACACTACACTGACTGTGCTAAACTGTCTGAATTCACTTTCCACTAACTACCTGCCTAATCTCCATTGTCACACACTATACACAGCTGCCGTGTAGGTAGCAGCCTTATATAGTGTGGGGCACCCTGCCTTTGGCCAATCATGGTTCTCACAGTACATGCTGCTATGTGTGCTGATGTGCTGTGATTGGCCAAAGCATACAGGTCAGGGGCATGCTTTGGCCAATCATCAGCAATCAATGCACTGCAACAGCGCAGTGCATTATGGAGTGCTCATCGGCGATCGAACTTCCTGCCGAGTGCCCCATTTGTTCGTGTTTAGCGAACACACGAACAGCTAAAGTTCAAGTCAAACTTACGTTCGACTCGAGCCCATCCCTACTGGAGAATGCTTATTGTGCTCAATGTAATATAGTAGTAAATGTTGAGGGTTTAATACTACTTTAACTGTATTTCTGAAGGTTAGGTTAGGCTGGAAGATTATTTTTTTTCCATAACTGTATACTAATTACTAAAGAAGCCGTGATTTATTGCATAGACCACATCACTGATTTTGTGTTTTTCCTTTGGCACTTCTTAATGAAAAAACAAATGACTGATATAACTGTTATAAATGATATCACTTCTGTGTTGGAATAAAATTCCACTTGTTCTTACAAAATCACAAAGTGGAATCTGTGAAATTATTTCTTCAATAACATATTTGTTTATGTCTGTCTTTCAGCCAGTACCTATTGATGACAACTTCTGTGGTTTGGATATTAACCAACCCTTGGGTGGATTAAACTTGGTTGAGGGTGTTACATTATATACAGAAAGCAGAGACAGGATGACCTCTCTGACCTCCTACATCTACAACAATTACAGTGTGGTGTTTGTGGGGACCAAAAGTGGCAAAATTAAAAAGGTATGCATTTGTTTTTTAACTAAAGTCAAAGATATTGTCTAAGAATTTTTTTATTAGAAATCCACACAGAAAATTTACCTGTGTGACGTTTTATTGTATGAATATGATTTTAGGTATAGGAATGCTTACAAAGTTTAATCTTGATATTTGGTTAGGGATAACCATTTTTTTTGTGTGCAGATATACATTGTAAACACAGTCTACATACCTATATACACTGTTAAAAAAAGAACTAAAGGAACACTTTTTATTTGGAGTATAGCAGTAGGTCTGTTAAACTCCTGGGATATTAATCTGGTCAGTTAAGTAGCAGAGGGGGTTGTAAATCAGTTTTTAGCTGCTTTGGTGTTCATGAAATTAGCAACAGGTGCACTAGATGGGCAACAATGAGACAACCCCCAAAAACAGGAATGGTTTTACTGGTGGAGGCCAATGATATTTTTTACCCCTACTCATCTTTTCTAACTGTTTTTTACTAGTTTTGCATTTGGCTAGGGTCAGTGTCACTGCTGGTAGCATGAGGCGATACCTGGACCCTATAGAGGTTACACAGGAAGTCCAACTCCTCCAGGATGTCACATCAATACGTGCCATTGTCAGAAGGTTTGCTGTGTCTCCCAGCACAGTCTCAAGAGCAAAGGAGGAGATTCCAGGAGACAGGCAATTACTCTAGCAGAGCTGGACAGGGCTGCAGGAGGTCCTTAACCCATCAGCAGGATGGTTATGTGCTTTTTTGTGCAAGGAGGAACAGGATGAGCTCTGCCTGCCCTACAAAATGACCTCCGGCAGGCCACTGTTGTTAATGTCTCTGACCAAACAATCAGAAACAGACTTTGTGAGGGGCCTAAGGGCCCAAAGTCCTCTAGTGAGCTCTGTGCTCACTGCCTGACACTGTGGAGCTTGATTGGTATTTGCCATTAAAATCCAGAATTGGCAGGTCCACCACTGGCGCCCTGTGCTTTTCACAGATAAGAGCACAACTAGACCCTGTTCCATCAAGGCCTTTTGCACATTATACACAGTTTTATTACACATTTCAAGAAGTAAATATTTATAATTTTTCATAATCATTTATAATGTTATACTCCAACGTGTAATGCCATTTATTTCATAGTATGTTCAAATTCAAAATCATATCTCTAGACAAATGCCCTTGGTGGTCTGTAGAAGTTCTTTCTTTGTAGTCACTACCAATTTGCTATAGTGCCGGAAAAGCTGCTACATACATTGTGTTTGATACGTTTGTTATGAGCCACATATGTTGTTTCTCGTATTCGCTGAAACATTTTCTGCATATGTAATGGATAGTGCCTAATTGTAAATTTGACATACTAGCAATGTAAAATCTTTCTCTAAAATGCACCTATGTAGAACCTATGTTTAATTGTATTAGTCTACAGTAAGGCATGACATAACAAAAGCACAATATCTCCAGAGATTTATGATACATGCTCATCTAAGCTGATTTTACTTGCTTATACTTTTGATTAAACATGTGGCCACATATAATTAGCACCCAGTAGTCCTATACATGGTAATTTTCAATTCTTGGATGGATGGAGCTGGGGGACACACTTAGTTTTAATATTCTGTATAGGTTAGAGGAATGAAGACTGATTCCACTGTGAAAACTGCTGAGTTAGAAAAAGAAGCTGGGAGGAGTGCCGTTTTGCTTTCTTCTACTCCTTTCAGCAATGCTAAGCGAACCCTTCAGCTTGGAACACTCACAGAAGGGTGTGGATGATGCAGCAGAGGGGCCAAGGATAAGTAGGGATGGCAAGGCTGGGCTGCCTTCTAGTGTGTGTGTGTGTGTGTGTGTGTGCCTGATTTGGCACTGCATTCTTCTATTCACAAACTGAAAGAGAGAAGGGGCAGGCTGGAAGAGGCAGACCAGCTGGTTTCTACCATACAAGCACTGTCAGCATGTCACTAATTTCTGATTATGAAATAAGTGAATGATGACCATAGCAAGGTCAGACCCAAACATTGTTTCACAATCTGCTCTTACAACTGAGAAATGTTGCCAACTCCAAGTACATTATTAGAAGATCTATGGTCGTTGTCAGTACTTTGTTCATGTTCTGTTAATGCATTGCATTGCATGTTTCTCTTCTTTAAGAGTTTAGATATTGTGGATATTGCAGATAGTAAAATTAATAGCTAATCTACAAAATAGTTCTGTTGGGCATGGCATTATTTGTGCCAGAAATATATGCAATATTTCACTGCAGTGCACCATATTTTCCACTATTCCACTGTTAAGCAGGGTACACACTAGTAGAAAATCCGCCGAAAATTCCCGCCCGATATGAAATCGTCCGATTTTCGCCTAGTGTGTACACAACTTTCAGCAGCCGATGCCGACATTTTCAACGAAAAAGAACGGAGGGACAAACACCAAATTTTTTTTCGTCCGTTCCCAGACGACCGATTTTCGTTTAATGTGTATGCAGTACGTCCGTGAAAAATCGGATACGAAAGACCGCACATGATCTGAAGTTGCTGACAAGCCGGAAGTCTAGGAACAAATGTGCCAAAAAAAATAAAAATCGGACGAGAAATTTCGTGAACATTTATGCATTGTCGACTAAAAACGGTAATGAACGCTGAGAAGACAGAGAAAAATCTGAGGATATTTCGTCCGATTTTCGTTAAGTGTGTACGGCCCTTTACTCAGTCGCTGCCCTCTTCCCCGCTTTGCTAATTTGTATAGCTACAGTAACAGCTGCCGGTTAATTTGTTGGTTTGGGTATTTGTTTCCTGCCCTCAGATCAACAAAGGTCTACACAGCGATGTCCAAACACTGAAGGAAAGGAAGGTAAATACATAACACGTGTTGGTAGCGGTGAAATTCCTTCTGCTCTTGACCTTTCCCTAATTTAATTAAGATAACCTATCAGTTATTTTTTGAGGCAAATAGGACTCGTGCACACTACAGCTAATAACGCCTGACTTTTCTGACTCTTAATACCCATCCTTGTACGCCTATGTCTTAGTACATACATAGGCATTTACAGGCAGGAGTGTTTAGTAGCAGAAATATACCATTTTCTCCTCTAAGAAAAAAAGGTGTCCAAATGAGCACACTGTTCATGAAGCCTAAAAATGGTGATCAAAATGCATTAAAAGAACTCCTCTGGGCCTTATCATGCAGATTACCAACTACTGCAGGTCTCTTGCCAGAGGCAGATTACCTGCAGTACAGCCTAGGCAAATGTCCTGTGGGTTTAGAAGGGCATAAACACAGAGAAACCTAACTGAATTACTGGTTGCTGAGCCTATTTACTGCTCCATTGTTAGCAGCCAAAGCAGTGTGTAACAGAGCCACAAATTAGGGAGTTCTGACAATGGGGGACTCAAACTAATTGTATAGCAGCATGATGGAGGAAAGCAACAGAACTGAATGTAAGTTAAAAAAAAAAGTAGGGGTCCCTGGTCATGCAATCTGTCATAAGATCCATTATCTTCCAATCACTGAGCACTCTCTGTTCAGTGGGGCTTAACCAACTACAGTAAACCCCCCTCCATTGCGGGGGTTACATTCTGGACCCAGCCGCGAAAAGTGAAAATCAGCCAAATAGAAAAACCTTATTAAAATGCATTGTAGGCATGTTTTTTTTACTGTCACTGTACGTGTAAAAGCATTTTAAGGTCTTTAAACACACTTTTAAAACAATAGAAACTAATTTAAACACATAAAAGATACTGAGAGACATAGCAAGAGCTATGGAAAACACAAAAAACGCAATATACCGGGACCACAAAAACTGAACCGCGATGGAGCGGGGGTTTCCTGTGCATACTTCAGCCTGATTTTTTTTCAATAGGGTAGGCTGAAGTGTGGGTAGCATAGCAGTGCATAACAGAAAGTGGCTATTTGTATTTGCTTTCTCTTATAAATGAACCCCTAAATGTAATACATAGCTTGCACTGAGCACAGACCTGCTTGCCACCTTCAGTCCCTCATGGTTTGAATATTCTCATTTGTCAGATAAGGCTCCCGTAACTGGTCGGTACTGCAGAGAAGACAGGAAAGACTAATGGGGAAAAAGATGATGACATTGCTCCATGGTCACTGCTGGCAGAACTGCTTGAGAACATTCCAAGAGGAATGGGGAGGGTGTAGGCAAGCCACAATTGTAGAGTTACTGCTGTCACTGATTTATGAGGGTGGAATAGATACTGGAATTAGTAGCGTTTAGAAGGATTATTAACCCTTGGTATTTAAGTTGTGGAGACTACTGTGAAGATATTACATTTATGAAAATTGATTTTGAATTACCAAAAGCAGGTCATATTTTAACATTAGCTCTAACATTCCAGAGGCTTCATGAAATTTGTTTTGTATGACATGGTTTATGTTTACATTTAATAAAAATGTAATTTTTTTGCTTTAAAATTGCTGTTTTAAAACTGATAGTTGGAATTTTGAAAGCTAAGGAAATTGTTGCAGACGCAGTCCCATAAGTTAGTGCTTCTTATAATCAGTTTTTAACCTTTCAAGACTGACTTGTGAGTAAAGTAAGATTTTTGTGTTAGGAACTATAGATCCATTGGAATATTTATCTCAGGCCCTGGTGCTACTTGGTTTATACCTTAGAATAGAATTTTAAATTTTAGAGGATCGCTGTTTTCCTGTAAGGTGTTAGTTAGACTGGTAAACTGAGGACTAAATTACCATAGGCTGGTCTATGATTTTTTTTCATTGTTGTTTTTTTTGTTTTTTAATGGTGAGTTATTGCATTTGGGAAGTCTGCCTGTGGTCAAAGTCTTGGTAACTTATATGTAATGTGAAAGAAAGTCTTTGTTTTAGAATTTGTAATGTAATATTCAATTTTAAAACTCTCTTGCTAAAAGAAAAAAGAAAAAAAAATTGCCCCTAGCAAAACTTTATACACTGCTGATCAACACAGTATTGTAGTGATACAGCTGCCTGAAGAATTTTCTGCTTTTGAAACTCTTTTGGGTGCATCAGTAGCCTGGTCTCCCACTGAGCTCAGCAGTTTGATCCACCAGCCCATACATCACTTCTTTGTTTTGTAGTAATGCAAGGGGCTAGTGGTAGGAACCATGGGGTGCACTATGGGACCTGGAATCCAACACTACTAAAAGCGTGCAGATTCCAAACATGGCATTGGATAGGTACGCTGAGTTTACTAAATGTCAGTGTATATAGAAGTAGAAAAATAGATAAAATACATCAGTAAAAAGAGATCTTTTTAATATCAATAGTGATGTTAGCCAATGAATGGCAAATTGATTTGTTACCCATATTCCATCAGTTGGACAGCTTGTACTAAAGGCTTTTTTGTAAGTGTTATTCCATGCTAGTTAATGAACAATTAAAGGAAACCTCTGGGAAATTTAACTAGAAAGCACAGCAGGAAGTAATTTTTTATGTCTTAGTTGCTGTAGTAGAATTCTATATGGCTGTTAGTTGCAAGTGATAGTTATAGCTATTGTTGTAGTCCCTGGAAGTTCAAAAAATGATGGGTAAGATGGTTAAATATACCAAAATTAGCGAAGTGAGCCCCTATTGTAAATAACATTTTCTAGAAATTTTGTACTTCCCACAATTGCTGCTGATGGGCTTGTTTTACCGTATGCCTGTCGTTCAATTGCAACAACAAAAACAAGATACTTTTTCCTCTGGTCTGTTCACAACCGTGTCATAATTGACATAGAAATAGGGAACAAATGTTATGGCGTTTAAATCTACTGTGGATATAACCAAGCTGTATTTTATTAATCAAAGATACATTTATTAATATATGTATGCATTAAAGTGCCCATATCCCTGGCTAAATATGTAATCAGTCGCAATATGTTTCCTGGTTTAATTGCACTTGTAAAATTTATACAAGACTGCACACTCGCATAAGGCCCGGCTATTCACGGAAACCTTACAGGATAACTACATGTCGCAGTTGGTGGATTCCCCTACTAGAGAGAATGCTATCCTGGATCTATTGATCACTAATGACCCAGACATAATCTCGGAGGTAGGAGTCCAGGACAACCTGGGCTCTAGCGATCACAGGATGATCACATTTAGTATAAATAACAATATAAAAAGGCAAGTGGGGAACATAAGAACCCTAAACTTCAGAAGGGCAGACTTTCCAAAATTGTACTCATTGATGGAAAGGGTAAACTGGGACCAAACCCTGGGATCACTGACCACAGAGGAAAAATGGGAATGCTTTAGAACAATATTAAGCAAAGGCATCTTGCAGTGCATTCCTATGGGGAATAAATTTAGAAGAGACAAAGCCAAACCTGGCTGGCTAAACCGTAGCGTTAAAAAACTTATTAGGGGAAAAAAATTGGCCTTCAAGAAATATAAATCAGAGGGCACAGTATCGGCCTTCCAGCAATACAAGGAGGAAAATAAGAAGTGTAAACACGAAATCAAGATGGCTAAAATCAACTTTGAGAGACAAATAGCGGAGGATAGTAAAAAAAACCCAAAGAAATTCTTTAAATATATCAACAGCAAAAAAACTAGGGCAGTGCATATTGCACACATAATTAACGATGATGGGAGGATGGTTACAGAGGACACTGAAAAAGCAACCGTGCTGAATTCTTTTTTCTCGTCAGTTTTTACGCAGGAAAAGGAAGGGTACACTGACCATGACTGTATGGTTAGTAGTAATACACAGGACTTGCCACTATGGCTAACAGAGGGGGAAATCAGGGAAAGACTGGATAAACTTAACACAAACAAATCACCAGGCCCGGATGGCGTACATCCGAGAGTGCTCAAGGAACTCAGTATGGTTATATCTAGACCACTGTTCCTGATCTTTGCTGACAGTATTAGGACAGGAGATGTACCAGGGGATTGGAGGAAGGCTAACGTGATTCCGATATTCAAAAAGGGCCAGAGACATATCCCGGGAAATTATAGGCCTGTCAGTCTGACATCAATAATATGTAAACTTTTGGAGGGGATGATAAGGGACTATATCGTAGAGTATGCTAAAGACAACAACATCATCAGTAGTAACCAGCACGGGTTTACAAATGGGCGTTCTTGTCAAACCAATCTCTTAGCATTCTACGAGGAAGTGAGCTGTGAGCTAGATAGGGGGAGACCAGTGGATGTGGTGTACTTGGATTTCGCTAAGGCGTTTGATACAGTTCCCCACAAGCGCTTAATTTATAAAATAAGGTCTGCAGGTATCGACAGCAGGGTTTGCTCTTGGATACGGAATTGGCTAAAAGGCCGTGTCCAAAGGGTAGTAATAAACAGCGCATACTCAGACTGGTCTGAGGTAGTAAGCGGGGTGCCCCAGGGCTCAGTCCTGGGACCAACCTTGTTCAATTTATTCATAAACAGCATTGAGGAAGGGATCAGTAGTTCGTTATCAGTTTTTGCAGATGACACAAAATTGGCCAGGGCGATAACTGCACAGCATGAAGCAGATATCCTACAGAATGACCTGGACAAAATTACGGAGTGGGCAACGACATGGCAAATGAGGTTTAATGTGGAGAAGTGTAAGGTTTTGCACTTGGGGACCAAAAACATAAAAGCACAATACACGTTAGGAGGGGAACCCTTGGGGGAATCAAAAATGGAGAAAGATTTGGGAGTCTTAGTTGATGATAGATTAGGCAACAGCATGCAATGCCAAGCGGCAGCTTCCAAAGCCAACAGAATATTAGCATGCATAAAGAAAGGGATGTATTCCAGAGATAAGACTATAATCCTTCCACTTTATAAAACTCTGGTCCGACCGCATCTGGAGTATTCTGTCCAGTTCTGGTCGCCAGTCCTCAGGAGGGATGTGTTGGAGCTGGAGAAAGTCCAGAGAAGGGCAACTAAACTGATTAGGGGGTTGGAGGACCTTACCTATGAAGAGCGGCTGCAATCGCTCGATTTATTTTCCCTGGAGAAAAGACGTCTGAGAGGGGACATGATAGCAATTTATAAATATCTTAATGGGGATCTCAGCTTAGAAGAAAAGCTGTTCATTCGAAGGAATTGCATGAGGACTCGAGGACATACAATGCGATTAGAGGAGAAGCGTTTTAACCTCAGGCAACGTGGGGGGTTCTTTACTGTTAGGGCTACAAGATTGTGGAATTGTCTACCACAAGAGGTGGTTTCTGCGGGTAGTATGGTGACTTTCAAAAGACTCTTAGACTTACATCTCAAGGATCAGGAGATTGAGGGCTATGTTAGATGATTACAGTCACACACACCTACACAGGTTGAACTGGATGGACTATTGTCTTTATTCAACCTCGCCTACTATGTAACTATGTAACTATGTAACAAGAGACTGCCTTTTTAAACTGCCGTACTCTTACAGAATTATTTAGACTGCCATAGTTACATAGTTATAGTTATTCAGGTTGAAAAAAAAACACAAGTCCATCTAGTTCAACTAATAAAAAAAGAAATATGTATACTACTGTTCAAAAGTTTGGGGTCACCCAGACAACTTCATGTTTTCCATGAAAACTCACCCTTTTGTTCATCAAATGAGTTGCAAAATGAATAGAAAATATAGTCTAGACATTTACAAGGTTAGAAATAATGATTTTTATTTGAAATAATAGTTTTGTCCTTCACACTTTGCTTTCATCAAATAATTCCCCATTTGCAGCAATTACAGCCTTGCAGACCTTTGGCATTCTAGCTGTCAATTTGTTGAGGTAATCTGAAGACATTTCACCCCATGCTTCCTGAAGAACCTCCCACAAGTTGGATTGGCTTGATGGGCAGTTTTTACGTACCATACGGTCAAGCTGCTCCCACAGCAGCTCAATAGGGTTGAAATCTGGTGACTGCGCTGGCCACTCCATTACAGACAGAATACCAGCTGACTGCTTCTTCCCTAAATAGTCCTTGTATAGTTTGGAGGTGTGCTTTGGGGTCATAGTCCTGTTGTAGGAGGAAATTGGCTCCAACCAAGCACTGTCCACAGATTATGGCATGGCATTGCAAAATAGAATGATAGCCTTCCTTATTCAAAATCCTTTTTACCTTGTACAAATCCCCCACTTTACCAGCACCAAAGCAGCCCCAGACCATCACATTACCTCCACCATGCTTGACAGATGGCGTCAGGCACTCCTCCAGCATCTGTCCACTTGTTCTGCGTCTCACAAATGTTCTTCTGTGTGATCTATTCCAAACACATCAAACTTAGATTTGTCTATCCATACCACTTTTTTCCAATCTTCCTCTGCCTAATGTCTTTGTTCTTTTGCCCATCTTAATCTTTTCCTTTTATTGGCCAGTCTCCGATACGGCATTTTCTTTGCCGCTCTGCCTAGAAGGCCAGCATCCCAGAGTCACCTCTTCACTGTGGATGTTGAGACTGGCCTTTTGCGGGTACCATTTATTAAAGCTGCCAGTTGAGGACCTGTGAGACGTCTATTTCTCAAACTAGAGACTCAAATGTACTTGTCCTCTTGCTTAGTTTTGCATCAGGGCCTCCCACTTCTCTTTATTTTCTGGTTAGAGCCTGTTTGTGCTGTTCTCTGAAGGGAGTAGTACACGCCGTTGTAGGAAATCTTCAGTATCCTGGCAATTTCTCGCATGGAACAGCCTTCAATTCTTAGAACAAGAATAGACTGTTGAGTTTCAGAAGAAAGTTCTCTTTTTTTGGCCATTTTGAGAGTATATTCAAACCCACAAATGCTGATGCTCCAGATACTCAACTAGCTCAAAGGAAGCCCAGTTTTATAGCTCCTCTAATCAGCACAACAGTTTTCAGCTGTGCTAACATTATTGCACAAGGGTTATGTTATCATCAATCAGCCTTTTAACAGGATTAGCTAATACAATGTACCATTAGAACTAGTGATCGACCGATATTTTACAGCTACTCTTGTGGAGGGATCTGGGGGTCTAAAAGACCCCAAACCCTTCCTCTGCACTTTAAAGCATTCAAAACGCCAAGTTTGGCTGTTTTGAATGCTGTAATTTTTTTTTAATCTGGTGCCAGACAGTACCCGGAAGTGATGCCACTCATGACATCACTTCCGGATTTTTGCATTGAGACCCGATCAGAGCTGAATACGGCTTTGATCGGGTCTTTAGCGGCCATGCAGGCTGTTTGCCCGGGTCTCCCAGTGGGATGGGAGACCTGGGCGAGCCGTGGAAGGTGGCGGGAGGGGGGGGATGTTCCCTCCCACTCCTTGTAATGACAGCCGAGCGGCTTCTCAACCACATCGGTTGTCATCACAAGACAGCCGACCGTTGGCTATGGATGCTGGTACGGGGATGATGCCTCTAGCTGCAGGCATCAGTCCGGTACAAGCACTTTCCCGAAATATCGACAATATCGGTCACCTTGGTGGCCGATTCCGATATATCGGGGACAGTGCATATCGGCCCTCGATATATCAGCTTTGCCGATAATCAGTTGATCTCTAATTAGAACACAGTGGTGATGGTTTCTGGAAATGGGCCTCTGTACACCTATGTAGATATTCCATTAAAAATCAGCCGTTTCCAGCTAGAATAGTCATATACAGTACTACATTAACAATGTCTAGACTGTATTATTTAATGTTATCTTCATTGGAGAAAAAACAGTGCTTTTCATTCAAAAATAAGGACATTTCTAAATGACCCCCAATGTTTGAACGGTAGTGTATATATTTTTCCACAGTGCTGGATCAAGATCGGGCTTAGGTATTGGGGGGAAGGAGGGAGCTACTAGTTAATGTTTCTCTTATTGCAGAGAATGCATTAAGGTAAACAACCCTTTACCTTTACAACCACTTTAACTGCCAGATGGCAAAACAAATTTTGGTTATTACAATGGTGAAAAATCATGCTCATAACTAATTATAGCTAATAACTAACTGATAACTAATGCTAGTTTAACCATTCTACAAACTGCCCTCTGCCTCACCACACCAAAGAGTGTCAATTCTATGTCTGGCAGACAGTGACTGTTGTGTCTGCTCTCTGGATAGGACTTCCCACTGTATGTGTGGACATTGGTCCAAGACTGGCCACCTGCTCAGGGGATCCTCAGGCCTTGCTTTGCCATCCTTCATTTGGGTGCCAGAGAACTTTATCCCAGGCCTGGTTCTGGGGAATGCTTGGAATCATCAACAGTATCAGTAAATATTGCATGTACAAATCTAAGTTTGGTGTCTTCCTTTTTTTTTCTGTACCAAATCATGAAATTTGAAATCATGAAAAAAAAAAATATATATTTTCTGAAAATGCATATTTTTTTATGAGATTCTGAGACCAAAACACTATTATTATGTTACAGTTAAGCAACTAGGAGGTTAACCCCTGTCAATTTTAACGTGCTTGCTCACTGACTCATTAGAGTGCTGCTACTGCTTGTCCACAGTGACATCTTAGTAGACAGATATATCTAAGCACTAAGCCGTTAGACAGTAGAGAGTCCCTGGGGCTACGTAACAGCATTTGTTTGTAGCTATTACTTTGATGAATCATGAAAGGCATCATTCTTTTCTGTTACCATCACAGAAGGGAGATATACCAATGGCTAAAGTACATAGGGCAGTAACTGCCAAACAGATCCTCTCCAGTCTGCTGTTAGTTTCTTTTATTTTGAATCAAGGGGACCTGTCTGTTTATTTGAACAGGTACCTGACATTGTTCATATAAGACACATTTTCCTAAAGAGAATATATACTGTATATCTAAGCTAATCAAAACTTGATGTAAAATAAAACAAAAGACAAGCAAAAAAAAAACAAAATATTTTACATAAATAGCAGAAACAAAAATGTTTTTACATTTTTTAATATTTTTTTTTATAAATTGCATGCAAATAAAAAAAAATTCAATATTGACTCATTGACCCTAAACAACAATTCAGGTAATGACTTCTAATTTTTTTCTAACTCTTCTGATCTGTATATTCCAGTTCAGCTAAATATTATTATTATTATTATTACTATCACAGGAATTTTATATAATGCTGACAGTTTACTCAGCACTTTACATTTTATACATTCACATTAGTTTCTACCTACAGTGAGGGAAAAAGTATTTGATCCCCTGCAGATTTTGTAAGTTTGCCCACTTACAAGAAATGAAAGAGTCTATATTTTTTATCATAGGTGTATTTTAAATGATAGAGACAGAATAGCAACCAAAAATCCAGAAAAAAACACATAAAATAAATGCTAAACATTAACTTGCAGTTCAGTGAGTGAAATAAGTATTTAATCCCCAAGCAAAACATGACTTAGTATTTGGTGGAGAAACCCTTGTTGGCAAGCACAGAGGTAAGACGTTTCTTGTAGTTAGTTAGGAAGAAAAAATGCTGACTATGACCCTAAGAATACCTTTGCATGGAGGTGGAAACGTGCTTTGGGGCTGTTTTTCTGCTAAAGGTACAGACCGACTTTGCTGCATTGAGGGGCCAATGGATGGGGCCATGTATTGTAAAATATTGGATGAGACCCTTCTTCCCTCAGCCAGAACACTGAAGATGGGTCATGGATTGGACTTCCAGCAAGACAATGATCCAAAACATACCGCCAAGGCTACAAGGGAGGGGCTCAAGAAGAAGCACATTAAGGTCACGGAGTGGCCTAGCTGGTCTCCAGACCCTAATCCTATAGAAAATTTATGGAGGGAGCTGAAACTTCAAGTTGCCAAGCGACAGCTGAGAAACCTTAACCACTTACCGCATATTAACGTAGGGGTACGTCGGTAAACTTTGCGGTAGTGTACCGGCATCATCCCGGCACCATGGTTTAGAGCCGACGGTTGGCTTTCCGTTGGTACCGACCGATACAGCTCGGGAGCCGCTCGATCGTTACCCGGGGGGGCGGGAGGGGACGTCCCCCCCCCCTCCCGCCGCTTTCCGTGGCTTTTACCGGGGCTCCCGTCCCACCGGGAGCCCCGAGCACCCAGCCGACACGTCCGCCGGCTGGATGGAGTCCCGATCAATGCCGGAAACGGCTTCGATCGGGTCTCCGATGACGTAACCCGGAGGCGGCGTCCATGACGTCACTTCCGGGTTACTGTGCTGCAAAAGGCGGCAAATTTGAAAAACGGCTGTATGCAAAAACGCAGTTTTCGGCGTTTTGCATACAGGGAAGTGTAGTGGAGGGGTCTAGGGTCTTTTAGACCCTCGATCCCTCCATAAAGTGTACCTGTCACTGCATATTGTCACAAGGGATGTTTACATTGCTTGTGACAGCAATAAAAGTGATCAGATTTTTATTTTTTTTTAAAAAACTGTAATAAAGTTAAAAAAATGAATAAAATAAATGGGAAAAAAAAAAAAAATTAGCCGCCCCCTTCACCGTTAGCTCGCGCAAAAAAAAAAACGTATACGGAAGTCGAGCCGCAAATGAAATCGCTGTTCAAACCACACATTTGAGGTATCGCCGCGATCGCCAGAGCGTGAGCAATAATTTAAAAAAAAGAGCTACACTCCAATTCTAAACTGGTAACCGTTAAATAAATTTAAAGCGTCGCCTATTGAGATCTCTATTGACCGTAGTTTGTCGCCATCCCACGGGGCGGCGCAATTTTAAACCGTAACATGTTGGGTATCTATTTACCCGGCGTGACATCATCTTTCACAATATAAAAAAAAAAATGGGCTAACTTTACTGTTTGGTATTTTTTAAATGCAGTGAAATGTGATTTTTCAAAATTTTCCAAACAAATGGCGTTTTAAAGACCGATGCGCAAATACCGCGTGACAAAAATTATTGCAATGACCGAAATTTTATTCTCCAGAGTCTTTGCTAAAAAAATATATATAATGTTTGGGGGTTCTAAGTAGTTTTCTAGGAAAAAATACTGATTTTAACTTGTGAACAAAAAGTGTCCGAAATAGGGCTGGGGCTTAAGTGGTTAAGGGTGTAAAAAAGAGTGGACCAAAGACCCTCTCCTGAGATGTGTGCAAACCTCGCCACAAACCACAATTTTTTTTTATTTTTTAAAAATAAAAACATTTCATACTTAACTGCTTTGTGCACTGGTTTTCTTTGGTTCCCACTGGAAGGAGAAGGGGGTGCACACTGCTCAGAGGCTGACTGTAGTGGATAATTCCAATGAAGGACTGCAGTATTCTTCACAGCTGGGTGCTCGCTAGGGTCCGTGGCCCACGAAGTCCATAGGTCAAAGCAAAGAAAAAGCAGCACCTCCAGCGATAAAGGAAACAATATTTTATTGAAAAATCACAGGTCCAAAAATCGACATAGCACAGGAGCACACAGTTCAGCAGATGCATTTGCACTATTTACTTGAAAATTTGAATAGTAAGAGCAGCGCTGATACCTATATTATATACAAATCTAGATCCAGTGGTCCCCCCAGCCCAGTCAGCGAGCGCGTGCAGACCGCAGCTACGCGCTTGGTCGGCTGTGACATAGCCTCATGGACAGAGGCTGGCCCAGTGAGTTAAACATCTCTCAGGGTCGCATACGACCGGGCTTGGGTCTGAGTCGCAGCGGTCACTTGGCTGACAGCTCCCCTACTTCGGTGGCGAGGATTTTTGTCTGAAGCGTTACCCGCGCCATGGAAGGGAAGTACAGTCCCCCCTCTCCCCTTTGGTGGTTTTCTTTGGGGTGGTTGCGGGTTCCGGGCAACCTCCAGGGAAGGTCAGACCTGCCTGCAGGTTCCATCCTCCCATCCTTAACCACTTCTGGACTGGAAGATTTCCCCCCTTAATGACCAGGCCATATTTTGCGATTCAGCAATGCGTTAAACAGAGACAGTTCTGAAAAAAAAAAACAATATTTTTCACATTCTGCTATATAACATTCTCAAAAAAAAAATGTAAAAATCAATTTTTTTTTAACATTTTAGGCCAATTTGTTTTCTGCTACACATTGTGGGTGCTCAAGGGGTTAAATGTGAGCCTAGGGGAGTGATGGGGGGGGCGTGGCTTGTGAAATGATCATAGAGACCTGTGATCCTATAAAGAAGGATCACAGGGGCTCTGTGATCATTCTCTCAGCGGGGAACGATCACGGGTGTCAGGTGGCAATCGGAGCCGCCTGACCCATGCATCAGCTTCCCCGCTCGCCCCCTAGCTGTCTGTGCTCGACCGACGTAGGTCTACGTCGGTTTGCGTAGGAGAGCCACCCTGCCACAGTAAAAAGGCGGCGGGTGGTCGGCAACAGGTTAAATCCCTCACTGAGCTGGGCTTCTAGCGCTCCCATTCCCCCTGTCAGGACCTAGAGTCTTGTGGGGGTCCCAGGGCAGAGAATGCAACAGAGACCCCTGGGGTCGCCCCTGCTATCCCCACTCTGTAAGGGTCCTGGGATAGTGTGTGTCCCGCCCTGGTAGTCTGGAGGGGTCCCAGTGTAGGAGACCCTAGGTGCATGCCCTGCTGTTTGCAGTGTGTGTGTATAGTGCAGGGGGGTTCCAGTGCAGAGACCGGTACAGAGTGCACAGCAGAGTCTCCCCTAAACGTGTGTCCTACCTTCAGGGGGTGTCCCCTTGCAGAGGGTGCAGCATTGCAGAGGGCGCAGGAAAGATCCTGGCCGCAAGCGTCAGTGTTTTTAGCTGATTGTGGCCATTTTCCCTTAGTCTGGCTGGTCTCCGGTTGGCGGCCATGTTTTTGTAGCCGGATGATGTCACGGGGGGCATTTTCCCTTAGACTGGGAGATGCTGGGAACAACTGAAATCTCGTGGGGATGCGGAAGCCCCTCCTCTTCCTCCTTAGTTTCCTCTTCCTTTGCCCGGGACATATGAACAGGGATAGCGTCCATGATGGTGCTGGGTTCAAATTCTCATCGCTCCTTTGGTCGGTAGGGTGAGTCTTTGGGGGTCCCTGTTATCGCTCTCGCTGCTGATAGGTACCTTGAGCCTTGAGGGGATCCTTTAGTGGTGCCAAAAGATTGTTTTTGTACTGCAAGGTCTTCCTTTCCTTATGGAGCCTCAGGGTCACGTCTCCCCCACTGACCCCCTCATTGAGGTGGCAGGTTCCTTGGAACCCCAGCTTCCCATGGTTGCACTGATGGCTGTCCTGCGTTCCTTAGTGTCCTAGGTGGAAGTGGCATGTGGGCAAATGCCCAGGAGAAAGCATCCCCGGCCTTCCCCTGCTCAGTCTGTCTCATCTGATTCCGAGCCAGATGCCACCGTGGACGTGGTCCGTTCAGAGAAATTCAATATCACTCCCCCTGATCCATCCGATAGTGAGGATGATTCCTCCATGGTCGCAGCAGCGAATGAAAAGCCACTGGTAGACGCACTTATTACTGCATTGCGTGAGACTTTAAAGATGGAGGATGCGGCTGATGTAGCCACGGACGTGACTGTGTCGTTTGGTATGCATAAGTTGTATCGTACTCCAAAGGATTTTCCTTATGTGCCTTATTTTGACAGGTTTTTGTGTAAGTAATGGGAACAACCAAAATTACTCTTTGTGGTCCCCAACTGTTTTGCTGTACGTTACCCTTTTGAGGAGTCACTTTAAAAAAGTGGATTAGTCCACCAGTGGTGGACCCTACTGTTTCCAGGTTGAATAAAGCAACAATGATCCCAGTAGAGAAATCCCCGTCCTTTAAGGACCCAGCTGACAAGAAAGCGGAGACTGTGGCACGCAGCATGTTTACTATGGCTAGTTTGGCATCGCGACCAGTCTTTGCCTCAGCCCTGGTGTCTCCAGGGCCAAGCTTTTGTGCCAGGGCCTGGGGGGTGAGCAGGTCCCCGCTGCTTATGTTGATTTAGTGGACCAGTTGGTCCTTGGGCTGCAGTTTATTTGTGATGCAGCTTTGGATACAGCTCCTGTGCTGTCCAAACTTTCTGTTTCAGCAGTGGTGATTAGGCGCATGCTGTGGATTAAGAATTGGTCCGCAGACCAAGCCTCTAAGAAAGCTCTCATTGATCTGCCCTTTCAAGGCAATCATCTGTTTGGGGCTACCCTGGATGACATCATTAAGGGTATCACGGGGGGAAGAGTACCTTCCTGCCACAGTCAAGGGAAGGGAAGGAACCTCGCTGCAGATGGGGGCCTTCCTAAGGGAGAGAGATCTTTTAAATCTTCCCTGGGAGGTTCCAAGCAACCTTTGTCGGGTAAGCCCTGATCTAGCTTCCCCAAACCAGTAGACAAGACTCCTTCCGCATGAAGGTCTTCCCTCACCCATTATAGGGGTGGGGGAACATCTTCGCTGGTTTCTGGCCCTGTGGACTTCTTTGGTGAGCATCAAGGAGATCCGCAAAATGTTTCTTTTGGAGGTACACAGAAAGGGGGATAAAGCTTTTCCTTTTCAGGTTTTTTAGGTCCTGAGTCTCCTTGTGCGAATTTAATACCTGCAAAGGTTCGGGTGATGTCTGAACTACCTAAGGTCCCCTCTATCCCTGTCCAGGGAATTGATATACCTAGGTCTGCTTCTATTTCTGACCAAGGTGGTCCTTCCTCTGCACAAACTTCAGGAACCACAGGCCACGATTCACTGTCTGCTGTCACACAGATAGTTCTCTCTCTAATTTTGCATACAGGTTCTGAGTCTGGTGGTACCAGCCTTCAAGAAAGTTCTGTTTGCACAGTCTTACATGCAGCCCAGGCATCCAAGGGCCACGATAAGGCCAGTATCATCCTCTGCCTGCTCATCCCAAGGAATTTACCTTGCCTACCTTGGATGTGGTTCATGTGATTCGGGTATATCTGGCAGCTACGGAGTCTTTTCGGAGGTCAGAGTTGCTTTTTGTGGTTACAAATGGACCAAGAAAAGGGCTGGCCGCTTCTTCGCCTACCATCTCCAGATGGATCAGACAGACGGTGACTCACGCCTATTCCATTAAAGTTCAGGTTCCACCTTTTCCCTGTCATGGCGCATTCTACTCTACTTCTTGGGCCTTTCATCATCAGGCTTCAATATCGCAAGTATGCAAGACGGCCACTTGGTCATCCATGCATACCTTAGCAAAATTCTATAAGGTAGATACTTTGGCATCTTCGAATGCTTCTTTTGGCTGCAAATCTTTGCAGGCTGCTGTTTAGGGGGGCTGTTCCCTCTTGAGGGTTGTTTTTTATTTAAACCTTTATTTTTCAAACAGGGCCCCGTGACCCAGTTAAGGCTCCTGTGTCCTGGTTAAGGGCTCTTATGTTTAGCCTTGAGTTATTTTCCTCACCCCTCATTTTCCTTTTGGCACTGCTTTTGGACATCCCACTAGTTATGATTTATGGAGCACTGTGTCCGTTGATGAACAAAAGAGAAAATGGGACTTGTACTTACCGTAAAATCCATTTCTCTGAGTTCATCAACGAACACAGCATCCATCCCTCTATGGAGTTCTGATACTTCTAATACTGCTTGCTACTGAACTGATTACCTAGAGCAGAGAGGGGGGTTATATACCAGCTGAGGACGGCCCATGGGCGTAGCCAGGTGTTTTTTGTTCTGCCTAGTTCTGGAGGAGGCAATATAAACCACTAATTATGATTTATGGAGCACTGTGTCCATCAATGAGCACAGAGAAATGGATTTTACGGTAAGTACAAAAATCCCACTATATCTACATCTCATGATACATTATTGTGATGTTAATGGGAAGAATGCTCCTTACACTTGTGGACTTTTGAAAGAATTATCCCCTTACTAATAGCTAAAAAGATCAATGGTGCCAGTGGGAACTTCTCTGAGAGGCAGAACTTGCTTTACTTCTCAAGCAACCTCTGAAGGAACCCTGGGATTCCATAGAACCCTGGTTGAGAAACACTGGTCTAACCATTCACCATTTTATCCAAACTATTGAATTTAAATACCCACTCACTGAGCACTGGTATAGTAACTTTTACTGTGGAGCAATTTGTTCTCAAAGTTCACAAACAGTTAAGTTGTTCAAGTCAGGACCATTCCTGTGCACCTGCTCTAGATTTACATTAGACATTGAAAGGGTAAAGTGCTGCCAACTTACTGCTAGCAGGGGAAGATGAGATATGAAGAGAAAGTGAAAGTAAACCTGAAAATCTTCAGATGACGTCTTTGAGGTTGATATACTCTATAGCAGGGGTACTGAATTAAAATTCATGGAGGTCCGCTTAGTAAAATCTTCTTCTAGCGGAGGTCCGAATCATGTTTGTGATTTGATTCAGATCCTTTACATTACAGCACCCTCTCCTAGGCGGTCCCATCTCTGCAGCTGGGGAATGCAGATGAAACTGCACATGTTCCCGGCCCGCAGAGGAACACGCCACACTTCAGCACAGCTTGGTACTGCGCAATTTAAAAAAAGGGTCAGGGACTTGTTTTCCTGCATTTCACATGGGTAGTGCAGCCCATTAAAATGAATGGGCTGACCTACCTGTGACACTGAGCCCCATATCACAATCCCATCCTTACATCTATTCCACATTGTCCACTGCACATCACAGTTCCCTTCCCTTCACCAAGATCCCCTTTGTGTTATCATACCGCCTTAACATCAACACCCTTCTTATCCCCTCATTACAGAACCCCACTCCCCTACATTACTATCCTCAGCCCCTCATCACAGTACTCAGCTCCCCCACATTGTCCTCAGTTCCCCATTACAGTATTCACCCCCCCCCCCCCGACATTAGAGTACTCAGCCTTAACCCCCATTCCCCCCACATCAGAGTCCTCAGCCCCCACACATATCAGCGTCCTCAGCCCCCACACATAGAGTCCTCAGCCCCCCACACATAGAGTCCTCAGCCCCCCACACATATCAGAGTCCTCAGCCCCCCACACATATCAGAGTCCTCAGCCCCCAACATAGACTCCTCAGCCCCCACACATAGAGTCCTCAGCCCCCCACACATATATCAGAGTCCTCAGCCCCCCACACATATCAGAGTCCTCAGCCCCACACACATATCAGAGTCCTGAGCCCCCACACACATATATCAGAGTCCTCAGCCCCCACACACATATCAGAGCCCTCAGCCCCCACACACACATATCAGAGTCCTCAGCCCCCACACACACATATCAGAGCCCTCAGCCCCCACACACACATATCAGAGCCCTCAGCCCCCACACACACATATCAGAGCCCTCAGCCCCCACACACATATATCAGAGTCCTCAGCCCCCACACACATATATCAGAGTCCTCAGCCCCCACACACATATATCAGAGTCCTCAGCCCCCACACACATATATCAGAGCCCTCAGCCCCCACACACATATCAGAGTCCTCAGCCCCACACACATATCAGAGTCCTCAGCCCCCACACACATATATCAGAGCCCTCAGCCCCCACACACATATATCAGAGCCCTCAGCCCCCACACACATATCAGAGTCCTCAGCCCCACACACATATCAGAGTCCTCAGCCCCCACACACATATCAGAGTCCTCAGCCCCCACACACATATCAGAGTCCTCAGCCCCCACACACATATCAGAGTCCTCAGCCCCCACACACACATATCAGAGTCCTCAGCCCCCACACACATATATCAGAGCCCTCAGCCCCCACACATATATCAGAGTCCTCAGCCCCCACACACATATCAGAGTCCTCAGCCCCCACACACATATCAGAGTCCTCAGCCCCCACACACATATCAGAGTCCTCAGCCCCCACACACATATCAGAGTCCTCAGCCCCCACACACATATCAGAGTCCTCAGCCCCCACACACACATATCAGAGTCCTCAGCCCCCACACACATATCAGAGTCCTCAGCCCCCACACACACATATCAGAGTCCTCAGCCCCACACACATATCAGAGTCCTCAGCCCCACACACATATCAGAGTCCTCAGCCCCACACACATATCAGAGTCCTCAGCCCCCACACACATATCAGAGTCCTCAGCCCCCAACATAGACTCCTCAGCCCCCACACATAGAGTCCTCAGCCCCCCACACATATCAGAGTCCTCAGCCCCCCACACATATCAGAGTCCTCAGCCCCACACACATATCAGAGTCCTCAGCCCCCCACACATATCAGAGTCCTTAGCCCCCCACACATATCAGAGTCCTCAGCCCCACACACATATCAGAGTCCTCAGCCCCACACACATATATCAGAGTCCACAGCCCCCCACACACATATATCAGAGTCCACAGCCCCCCACACACATATATCAGAGTCCACAGCCCCCCACACACATATATCAGAGTCCTCAGCCCCCACACACATATATCAGAGTCCACAGCCCCCCACACACATATATCAGAGTCCACAGCCCCCCACACACATATATCAGAGTCCTCAGCCCCCACACACATATATCAGAGTCCTCAGCCCCCACACACATATATCAGAGTCCTCAGCCCCCACACACATATCAGAGTCCTCAGCCCCCACACACATATATCAGAGTCCACAGCCCCCCACACACATATATCAGAGTCCTCAGCCCCCACACACATATCAGAGTCCTCAGCCCCCACACACATATCAGAGTCCTCAGCCCCCACACATATATCAGAGTCCTCTGCCCCCACACACATATATCAGAGTCCACAGCCCCCCACACATATATCAGAGTCCTCAGCCCCCACACACATATATCAGAGTCCACAGCCCCCCACACATATCAGAGTCCTCAGCCCCACACACATATCAGAGTCCTCAGCCCCACACACATATATCAGAGTCCACAGCCCCCCACACACATATATCAGAGTCCACAGCCCCCCACACACATATATCAGAGTCCACAGCCCCCCACACACATATATATCAGAGTCCTCAGCCCCCACACACATATATCAGAGTCCTCAGCCCCCACACACATATATCAGAGTCCTCAGCCCCCACACACATATATCAGAGTCCTCAGCCCCCACACACATATATTAGAGTCCACAGCCCCCCACACATATATCAGAGTCCTCAGCCCCCACACACATATCAGAGTCCTCAGCCCCCACACACATATATTAGAGTCCACAGCCCCCCACACATATATCAGAGTCCTCAGCCCCCACACATATATCAGAGTCCTCAGCCCCCACACACATATCAGAGTCCTCAGCCCCCACACATATATCAGAGTCCTCAGCCCCCACACACATATCAGAGTCCTCAGCCCCACACACATATATCAGAGTCCTCAGCCCCACACACATATATCAGAGTCCTCAGCCCCACACACATATCAGAGTCCTCAGCCCCCACACACATATATCAGAGTCCTCAGCCCCACACACATATCAGAGTCCACAGCCCTCGCACACATTAGAGTACATAGCCCCCATACACATTAGAGTACTCTTCTTTGCTGTACTCAGTGTCTCTCCCCCTTCCTACATTACGTCTCCCCTACCTTACACAGCCAGGAGAACTCGAGGCATAGCAGGTCTGGAGGAAGGAAGCTGCAAGATGGTGATTGGTTGCTTAGACTGCCATTCATCTTGGCAACCAATCACTGGCTGTTTACCTCGGGCAGTTCCCGCCCTCCCTTCAGAGCTGTCCTGCCTCACGCTGTCGGCTCTGCAAAGAAATCATCACAGCTGAAAGGAGAGCAGGCTGATAAATGGCGAGACAGCTGCGGTCCGGGAGGGGGAAGGAGGGGGGCCGGAAACGGACCGCGGGCCGCCATTTAGTGATGCCTGCTCTATAGTCTTCTACATCTAGAAAGGTCAGTGATGGCTGGCTTTAAATGTCTTTTTACTGCTTTTTAAGAATATGTCAATATTTCATTTTTCATAGCGTGGATGTGGGATAAATGTGCATTTGGGCCTCATTCACACTGGAACAGTGTTGGAAACCCACGGTTCATGCTCGTTTCCCGCACCTTGTTGAAAAGACACTAGGTGTGCGAACTGTTGCCAGTATCAATATGGTCTTAATGACACCCTAAATTTAGATCGAAGTGCTGTGCATTTCTGAAAAGTAAAGCATGCTCTAGTTTTGGTGCAATCCAGTGAACCCAGGTGTACCAACTGTGAGCCAACCCTTAAGCCCCGTGTACACAGGCCGAATATCGTCCAAAATCAGCCGGTAAAGTAGAAACAGGCCGACTTTCGACCTGTATGTACAACTACTTGTCTGAAAGAAGCAGGCTTTCTATTCAAATGAGCGTGCTGGAAAACCAACAGCCAATCATCATCGGATCAGTGCTTTCAGCCAATGGCTGCAAACGCTGATCAGTGTGTTCTGGCGGGGCACAGTCCCCCTATCAGAATAAATCAGCACAGTGGGTTGAATTAAAAAACAACTTGACGTGTGTACTAGGCATTACACTCAAAAGCTAGACTTCCCTCCCTCTTCAAGACAATATGCATAGGGTTGTATACCTCTGGTGTGTATAAGAAAACTGGAACTTTTAAAAAGGGCCAGAGGCATATCCCGGGAAATTATAGGCCTGTCAGTTTGACATCAATAGTATGTAAACTTCTGGAGGGGATGATAAGGGACTATATCGTAGAGTTTGCTAAAGACAACAACATCATCAGCAGTAATCAGCACGGGTTTACAAATGGGCGTTCTTGTCAAACCAATCTATTAACATTTTACGAGGAGGTGAGCTGTGAGCTAGATAGGGGGAGACCAGTGGATGTGGTGTACTTGGATTTCGCTAAGGCGTTTGATACAGTTCCCCACAAGCGCTTAATTTATAAAATAAGATCTGCAGGTATCGACAGCAGGGTTTGCTCTTGGATACGGAATTGGCTTAAAGGGCGTGTCCAAAGAGTGGTAATAAACAGCGCATACTCAGACTGGTCTGAGGTAGTAAGCGGGGTGCCCCAGGGCTCAGTCCTGGGACCAACCTTGTTCAATTTATTCATAAACAACATTGAGGTCGGGATCAGTAGTTCGATATCAGTTTTTGCAGATGACACAAAATTGGCCAGAGCAATAACTGCACAGCATGAAGCAGATATCCTACAGAATGACCTGGACAAAATTACAGAGTGGGCACGGACATGGCAAATGAGGTTTAACGTGGAGAAGTGTAAGGTTTTGCACTTGGGGACTAAAAACATAAAAGCACAATACACGTTAGGAGGGGAACCCTTGGGGGAATCAAAAATGGAGAAGGATCTGGGAGTCTTGGTTGATGATAGATTAGGCAACAGCATGCAATGTCAAGCGGCAGCTGCCAAAGCCAGCAGAATATTGGCATGCATAAAGAAAGGGATGTATTCCAGAGATAAGACTATAATCCTTCCACTTTATAACACTCTGGTCCGACCGCATCTGGAGTATTCTGTCCAGTTCTGGTCGCCAGTCCTCAGGAGGGATGTGTTGGAGCTGGAGAGAGTCCAGAGAAGGGCAACTAAACTAATTAGGGGATTGGAGGACCTTGACTATGAAGAGCGTCTACAATCGCTCGATTTATTCTCCCTGGAGAAGAGACGTCTGAGGGGGGACATGATAGCAATTTATAAATATCTTAATGGGGATCCCAGCTTAGAAAAAAAGCTGTTCATTCGAAGGGATTGCATGAGGACTCGAGGGCATACAATGCGATTAGAGGAGAAGCGTTTTAACCTCAGGCAACATGGGGGGTTCTTTACTGTTAGGGCTACAAGATTGTGGAATTCTCTACCACAAGAGGTGGTTTCTGCGGGTAGTATGGTGGCTTTCAAAAGACTCTTAGACTTACATCTCAAGGATCAGAACATTCAGGGGTATGTGAGATGATTACAGCCACACACACCTACACAGGTTGAACTGGATGGACTATTGTCTTTATTCAACCTCACCTACTATGTAACTATGTAACTATGGAAACCCTGCCCATGTAAATGGCATTAGAAAATTATGGCTGTGCCTGTATTGGGTCACTATATACCCTGAGAATGGTTATTCTCAGTGGCTAGCTTAGTTAACAGACAGGTGCCAGTGCCAGAGGACAGGAATACTATGCCGATCCGGAAATGTGGCGATATAAAAGTCACATTGGAAAAGACATGGGAAAAAGAAAATCTATTGAAATGCAAATTAGTGGTAAAAATCTACATATATTGTTCCTACTAATTTCTAAAAAAAAAATCTAATAGAAGTAGATGTCCCTTTAGATTTTGATCCAGGGGTTCACGATCACTTGGTCCAGTGCAGCTCTTGCAATGACACCACTATAACAGTAGAAGCATCATTTTAAAAGGATCTGATTCAACATGTGGTGCGCTGACAAGGTGCCCAGCATTTTCCATTTAATTTCTCCACTGTGTGTGGATTTCATGAGCCATGGAAATGCAGCATGATAAGCGTGCAAAGAGAAAAGTTGCATTGATAAAAGGTTAACGCAAACAGCTTGTTGCTGCATGTTAGGTATTTAACACAAAGTGAAAATGCTCCACATTAATTATGTAGGATTATAGAATGAACATTCTTTCTGGCATGGGTTTTAATCCCAGATGCTAGCTGTACAGCGGAGGCCTTTTAAATGCCTGTCTTTGATGTGGAGTAAATCCATTTCTTTTTTTTTTTTTTTTTTAGTCTTCTTTCCCTTTATAGGGAATTGAATCTTATAAGAAGTGGCAGCATTTTCTGATCTATAGCTGGCAGGCTGCTGCATGGAAAGAATCCTTACTGTGTACCTACTCTGTAGAAATAAATTGAGATGTTGGGTTGAAGTTTAGTGTAGTGGGTAAATGTACAGTATAAAGCAGAGGTAGTGAAGAGAATTATAGTCAGTGGAAACATAATCAGACATGTCAAGTTGTCTGTAATGTAAACCCCTACAGTGCCTTTTAAAGTAGATAGCAAGTCTTAAAACTTATACACGTGCAACTTTCCTGCGTCAATGGCATTACACTGCTTTCCATTTTTGCTGCAAGAAAATTATTACAGGTTCCTATATAGCCCCATGAATTTGCACAGCACTATATATATATATATATATATATATATATATATATAGCATTGTACATTCACATCAGTCCCTGCCCTAAAGGAGCTTACAGCCTTAGGTACATTAATACCTTTTTTATATTTTTCCTGTTTCTTTGCAGTCACATGACAGCTCAGACCTGGATTTTGCTCCTTCCTGGCTGGGCCTGGGAACTCGCAGTGAGTGTAAAGGGAGAGGACTCCCTCCTCCCATTTAAGAATACATGGGATACACGGAGCAATGAGGCCAAAAACTCTGCTGCCAAATTCAGCTGTCTTTTTCAGCAGTGTCAGTGCCAGTGTCCGTGTCAGTGCCAGTGTCAGTGCCATTTGCAGAAAACGTCATTTTAGAAACTATCAACAGGTAATAACAAGGGAAAACAAAGGACAGAACACAGTGTGGTTTATATGATAAGGATGATGGAATGGGATATTTAGCTAACTATGCTGTTTTCCTGGAGATACTAAACACATTATCATATATACATATATAATACATATACATATATAATAAACACATTAATTTCCATTATCTCTTCTATTTCTGTATGTGGACGATGGCACGGTATTTATTTTAATTAAAAAAAAAAGTACTTTATTATCTAAGCAATATACAGCTGTCACATGACCCAGCTCTTTCTAAACCTGTCTATAGGGAAACAGTGGTAGTAGGAGCTTCTAGTCCTCTGTATGTTAAAAAAAACAGCCTTTGGAATACAGAGTAAAAATAAATAATTATTATCAATAAACTTTAAATTGTCATACAAACATGTATTTGAAATCAAATTATTATTATTTGGCAATAACATAGTGTGGACGTATTAGTAGCCTGTATCTTAGAATAAAAGGAAGGTGAAGCCAACATCAATCAAGATGTAATATCCTGCCCCTGTTGTGTTTAGCTGGGTAGTGGGCATGGAGGAGGAGGGAGGGAGTGGGCTGTCATTTACCACTGTGTATACGCCCACATGTGTGACTCTGTAGTCACATGGGCTGGTCAGATGTGATAGGGAGGAAATGCTCAGCATAGAAACTCATTGAAAGCTGATCATGTGCGCTAGCTGCCAACATTACTCTACAAAATCCCAAACTGCAGTGGGGCTATGGACAGGGGGGATATAGAGAACATCAGTGTCAACCAGTTTTTTTGCAGACTACTGTAGTGATTGAGTGAGTATGAGCAGCATGTAATCAATTATTTCTTGATAGTTTTTAATGTGGGTTTAGTGACACTTTAGGGGGGCCTTAGTATTAGGGTTCTTGTACATGGGTTTTTGTTTGCACCTGAACTGTTTTCTTCCTCATACAAGTCAATGGTGTAAGGATAACTAAGCCATACAGTATCTCACAAAAGTAAGTACACCTCTCACATTTTTGTAAATATTTTATTATATCTTTTCATGAGACAACACTGAAGAAATTACACTTTGCTACAATATAAAGTAGTGAGTGTAAAGCTTGTATAACAGTGTAAATTTGCTGTCCCCTCAAAATAACTCATCACACAGCCATTATTGTCTAAACTGCTGGCAACAAAAGTGAGTACACCCCTAAATGAAAATGTCCAAATTTGGCCCAAAGTGTCAATATTTTGTTTGACCGCCATTATTTCCCAGCACTGCCTTAACCCTCTTGGGTATGAAGTTCACCAGAGCTTCACAGGTTGCCACTGGAGTCCTCTTCCACTCCTCCATGACGACATCACAGAGCTGGTGGATGTTAGAGACCTTGCGCTCCTCCACCCTCCGTTTGAGGATGCCCCACAGATGCTCACTAGGGTTTAGGTCTGAAGACATGCTTGGCCAGTCCATCACCTTTACCCTCAACTTCTTTGGCAAGGCAGTGGTTGTCTTGGAGGTGTGTTTGGGGTCGTTATCATGTTGGAATAATGCCCTGTGGCCCAGGCTCTGAAGGGAGGGGATCATGCTCTGCTTCAGTATGTCACAGTACATGTTGGCATTCATGATTCCTTCAGTGAACTGTAGCTCCCCAGTGCCGGCAGCAGACCATGTTACTCCCACCACCATGCTTGACTGTAGGCAAGGCACATTTGTCTTTGTACTCCTCATCTGGTTGCCGCCACACACGCTTAACACCATCTATCTTATTCTCATCAGACCACAGGACATGGTTCCAGTAATTCATGTCTGTAGTCTGCTTGTCTTCAGCAAACTGTTTGTGGGCTTTGTGTTGCATCATCTTTAGAAAAGGCTTCCTTCTGGGACAACAGCTATGCAGACCAATTTGACGCAGAGTACGGCGTATGGTCTGAGCACTGACCGGCTGACCCCCCACCCCTTCAACCTCTGCAGCAATGCTGGTAGCACTCATACGTCTATTTCCAAAAGACAAACCTCTGGATATGATGCTGAGCACGTGCACTCAACTTCTTTGGTCGACCATGGCAAGGCCTGTTCTGAGTGGAACCTGTCCTGTAAACCACTGTATGGTCTTGGCCACCATGCTGCAGCTCAGTTTCAGGGTTTTCGCAATCTTCTTATAGCCAAGGCCATTTTTATGTAGAGCAACAATTCTTTTTTTCAGATCCTCAGAGTTCTTTGCCATGAGGTGCCATGTTGAACTTCCAATGATCAGTATGAGAGAGTGAGAGCGATAACACCAAACTTAACACACCTGCTCTTAATTTACACCTGAGATCTTGTAACACTAACAAATCACATGTCACCGGGGAGGGAAAATGGCTAATTGGGCCAAATTTTGACATTTTCACTTAGGGGTGTATTCACTTTTGTTGCCAGTGGTTTAGACATTAGCCACTTTACCACCGGAGGATTTTCCTGCTTAACGTCCAGGCCACTTTTTGCAACTTGCCACTGCGCGACTTTAACTCACAATTGCGCGGTCATGCAACCCTGTACCCAAACTAAATTTACGTCCTTTTTTTCCTCACAAACAGAGCTTCCTTTTGTTTGGTAGTATTTGATCACCTCTGCGCTTTTCATTTTTTGCAATATTAATAAAAAAAGAGCAAAAATTTACATTTTCTACTTTGACAGTTAAAAAATATCCAATATATTAAATTTTTGTCATATATTTAGGCCAAAATGTATTTAGCTACATGTCTTCGACAAAACAATTCTCAATGAGCGTATTTTTAACCACTTTAAGACCGGAAAATTTTACCCCATTCCTGACCAGGATATATTTTGCGATTCGGCACTGCGTTATTTTAATGGACAATTGCATGGTCGTGCGACGCTGTACCCAAAATTAATGTATGTCCTTTTTTTCCCCACAAATAGAGCTTTCTTTTGGTGGTTATTGATCACCTGTGCGACTTTTAATTTTTGAAAAAAAGAGCGACAGTTTTGAAAAAAATAATATATTTTTTACATTCTGATATATAACATTCCCCAAAAAAAATTTAAAAATCAACAATTTTTAACATTTTAGGCCAGTTTGTTTTCTGCTACATATTTTTGTTAAAAAAAAAAAAAAAATTTGCATATTTTGCGCAAAAGTTATCGCGTTTACTAACTACGGGAAGATTTCTCATTTTTATTGTTAATTTGTTTTTACTAGTAATGGCGGCAATCTGCGAATTTTTTTGCGGGACTGCGACATTGCGGCAGACAGATCGGATCCTTAACTGACATTTTTGACGCTTCTGGGGGTACCAGTGACATTACCACAGTAATCAGTGCTATAAATATGCGCTGTTACTGTAATAATGACACTGGCAGTGAAGGGGTTAACTTTATTGGTGATCAGGGGGTTAAATGTATGCCTCATGCTTACTGATGTGTGTGGGGGGAGGGGTTGTGTGACACAGACACAGATCGCAGGTTCAGCTATGCTGAATCCTGTAATCTGTCCCTGCCTGTCACATAGGAGATCCGTCCGCTTTGTTTACACAAGCGGGCGGATTTCCTCACTCGATCCCCGCCGATCGGGGAAGAGCGGCGGTGATCACCACCTCTCCTCCCCTGGCCCAACTCCCGCTGTGTCTGAATACAGTGAGAGCGAGCCTCCGACGGCGCACGCGCGCCGCTGAGAGAGGGGAGAGTCTGGTGACGTAGGTCTACGTCGCCAGACGATAACGAGCCACTTTGCCGCAGTACCAGCTCAGTGAGCGATCGGAAAGTGGTTAATGACTGTGGGTTGAGTTATTTTGAGGGGACAGCAAATTTACTCTGTTATACAAGCTGTACACTCACTGCTTTACATTGTAGCAAAGTGTCATTTCTTCAGTGTTGTCATATGAAAAGATATAATAAAATATTTACAAAAATGTGGGTGGGTGTACTCACTTTTGTGAGATACTGTATACTGTATATGTCAAGTTGCTTTCTTTATTCAGTTGTCAGTTTACAAACTGAAACACACTTTGCATAAACTGGGATATGTCATGCAAATGTAACAATTTTTGCTGCTCACAGTTTGACACATTGATGAGAAATACTACAAATGAGAATGCAACAGTAACTCCCAAACAGTTTGTTGCAAATCAGAAGCAGCCTGAAGCAATTTCTTAAAGCACATGTCAAGGAAAAAATCATATTTAGTACATCTTTGGAATATTTGCACATTTTCCCATGTTGTGTCCCTTTAAACATAATGCAAGTACACAAAAATACTAGTTGAAGTGCCAAAAATATGGTATGTTTCTTCATAACTCCTCCTTGAGCACAGGAAGTTATCAGCTCACAAGAATTCAGACAAAATCAACTGGTTTTTTTTTGCTTTTATTTAACAGATATAACAAAACACTTACAATGGTATATTTACCCGACCAAAAAAAGAAGTCCATTGTTGGGGTTTACATACACTTTAGAAAACTGAATATCAAATCAACTTGGTGGTTGCAAAGTCTCAAGGTTTTTTACCCTCATGCGTTCTATACATGAAGGTATAAAAACCTTCTGTGTGCAACACCGCCCCCAGCCCCCCCCCCCCATCTAATACTTACCTGAGCCCCATGTTGATCCAGCCATGTGCACAAGCTGTGATGGGAGAAGGTCATCCAGGGCAAGGATGCCAAACTGCACCCCCCCCTTCCGTTAGGGTTAGGGTCAAGGTACCCCCCCCCATCCCTACAATAAACCATTGCGCCCAGAGCAACCGCCGCTCCTTCCCACCCCTTGTCCTGGCCCTGTGCACAAGAGCTATTGGCTCCTGCTACTGTCATTTACAGCCAGTGAGCCAATAAGGAGAGAGTGGGGTCGTGAACGAGCCGCGCTCTGAGGGTGTGAGTGGACATATGGAGCAGAGGCTCAGGTGCCCCCATAGCAAGCTGTCTTTGTATGGGGGCAATAGGCAGGAGGGAGAGGCCAAGAGCACTGGCGGAGGACCCTAGAATAGAAGGATCAGTGCTGCTCCGTGTAAAACCATTACACAGAGCAGGTAAGTATACAGTGTTTGTTATTTAAACACTTCCAGACCACCACCACATACCTATACTGCAGCAGGGCAGCCCTTCAGCATAAAATCACGCACCTGTATGTCATTTCCATTTCCGGGTATGGGGCCAGCATGGGCATCGCCAGTGACCTGCTCCTGCTGTGATTGGACACAGCGGGAGCAAATCAGTGGATTCGGCGTCCCCGATGTTCGTTGGCACTTGGTGATTGTTCCCGAGAGAGGCAGAACAGCGGTCTGCCTATGTAAACAAGGCAGATCGCCATTCTGCCAGGGGGAAAGATGGAGATCCTGTGTTTCTGCTAAGCAGGAACAATGATCTCTGTCTTTCCCCAGTCAAAGCACCCCCACACAGTTAGCAAGCACTCCCAGGGAACACATTTAACCCTTTGATCGCCTCCTGATGCTAACCCCTTCCCTGCCAGTGTCATTAGTACAGTGACAGTAAATTTTTTAGCACTGATCTTTGTATTGGTGTCACTGGTCTCCAAAAAGTGTCACGAGTGTCAGATTTGTCTGCCACAATGTCGCAGTCCCTCTAAAAATTGCTGATCGCCGCCATTACTAGTAAAAAAAAAAAAAAATTCCATAAATCTATCCCATAGTTTGTAGACGCTATAACTTTTGCGCAAACCAATCAATATATGCTTATTGAGATTTTTGTTTACCAAAAACATGTAGCAGAATACATTTTGGCCTAAATTGATGAAAAAATTTGATTTACATTTTTTATTGGATATGTTTTAGAGCAGAAAGTAAAAAAATAATGTTTGTTTGTTTTTTTTTTCAAAATTGTCGGTCTTTCTTTTGTTTATTGCACAAAAAATAAAAAAAACACAGTGGTGATCAAATACCACCAAAAGAAAGCTTTATTTATGGTATAAAAAAGGACATCAGTTTTTTTGGGTGCAGTGTTGGGCGACCACGCAATTGTCAGTAACGCAGTGCAGTATGGCAACAAAAATGGCCTGGTCATAAAGGGGCTAAAGTTGTTAAAAAAACCTTTCATATCAGTATAAAGCTTTTCAGAAGGACCTACAAACATGCTGCATCTGACTAGCTTCTGAATCTCAGACCCATCTACACAAAGCCTTTTAATGCATTGACATCCATGTCAATATTTATTAATCTGGAAAGGGGGCTGGGAAAGTGTCATGTCAGGCAATCAATGCTCATTTAACTGGATAGTATGAGAAATGCTTGATTTATGTGCTATCCAGTAAGAGAAAAGAAAACTGGGTGGTAGATAAAAGGGGGGCTTCACTTTAGCTGGGCAGTGTTTCCATGGCAACAGGCTCAGGAAGTGCAGAGGTCTATCGGAGGCAGAGTCTGTGAAGACAAGTGTATTAGAAGCTTGCTTTCTTGTTATATTGGTCAGTATTATGTTTGTTAATGTTATCCACACCTCTGTAATTGTAAGGCCCATAACACAGATGTAGTTGCTGAACTCATTTTGCAGGCTGCTGCAATTTCAAAGGTTAGGGCTCCTCTAGCATCTGGATAATTTATACCCCTTGCAAAACATGCATTAAGATCACAGGACTGCCTTGAACCAGCAGGGTTGTACTATTGAGAGCACAGTTATTACTGGAATCCAGGGAGTATAGCAGAGCTACTAAAGTGAAAAAGCTCTAATGATCTGCAGGAACAAGGAGTAGTTTCATGGTGACATGCCTACTACTAGTATAGTAATACTGAAATCACATCAAATCTTACAATACTGCACCAAACAGAAACATATTTGGGGAAATTTGAGGCTCTGGTCTGGATATACTGTAAACTTATTTAATTTATAGTAATTTGTAGTTTCACAAAGTAAGCACACAAAAGCTCAAGCTACAAACAAGAGGATTTCAATTTATCCTACTTGTGGACCCTTTGCGGTTGACTTACTAAAACTGGAGAGGGCAAAATCTGGTACAGCAATGCATTGTAGCCAATCAGCTTCATCTTGTTCAATTAAAGTGATTATAAAGTAGGGATCAACCGATTATCGGCAAGGCCAATATATCGGAGGGCCGATATTGACTTTTGCCGATATATCTGTATCGGCCCCGGAACTGGCCGATATTGCCGATATTCCAAATATTGCTCATTTGAGGGTAAAATTATGTCACATAGCATAATTCAGTTTACAAATGTTATTGAATATGCCACTCACATATGTACCAATTAAAGATATAAGTAATGAAGTGATGTCACAACATCACTTTCGGGTACTGGCACCAAATTAAAAAAATGACAGCATTCAAAAAAGCTAAACTTGGCGTTTTGAATGCTTTTAAGTGCGAAGGAGGGGTTTGGGGTCTTTTAGACCCCCCCGATCCCTCCACAAAAGTACCTGTCAAGTGATAAAAATAATATATTTTTTTAAATGTACGAAAATATCATCCCATGTCGGCCGATACCGATATGCGATGGCCAAAATATCGGTATCGGCAACGAAAAACTGATATCCGTCAATCACTATTGTAAAGTCTTGTTTTTACAAATATGTTATACTTACCTCCTTTGTGCAGTTGGTTATGCACAGAGTGGCCCAGATCTTCCTCTTCTCGGGTCCCTTACTGGAGCTCTTGGCCCCTCCCTCCTGTTGAGTGCCCCCACAGAAAACAGCTTGCTGTAGGGGCACCCGAACTGAGCTGAAGCTCCGTGTGTCCATTCAGAAAGCATTAGAATAAATAAAACCTGCCTTTACAATCCCTTTAGGCGCTGTTCACACCTGAGCGTTTTTCAACTCGTAAAACGCTCATCTCTGAAGTCTCAAAACGCCCAACAAGCAAAATCCCATTCATTTCAATGGACCCTGTTCACATATGAGCGTTTTGAAGAATAACACCAGAAGCTCAAAAAGTACATGAGCTTCTTTTTTGGCAGATTACAAGTTTTTCTGTTAGATATCAATATTGGCCTGCCTCCAAACACCTGCAAAAAAACGCCTGAAACAATGCCCAAAAAAATGCCTAAAATCGATACGTTTAGGTGTGAATGGAGCCTTAAGCTTTGCAAAAAAATGATTGGCTACCATGCACAGCTGCACCAGATTTCGTAAATCAATCCTTTTTTGTCAGCATGCTGATATTTGTGATTTTGGCCTTACAGAGGTTTTACTGTTAGCAGATTCAGAATTAGTATTAGTCACTTGAGAGTGACATTGCACTTGGGTGAATGACCTGGCCACCTCTTTCAGCAACCTGACTGTGGAGTAGGAGGGCCATAAATAGCTTTCCTAAATTCGGAAAATATTGTTTATAATAGAGACTGATGGAACTGTATCTAAAGTCCATCTGTCAGATTTTTTTTTAATGTTATTCTTATTGAATCTGCTCAAAGAAATTGTCAACGTTTCAAGGATAAAACAGGCAATTACAAGAAAAGCAGAACACAATATGAAGATGCTCAGTAAAAGAAAATAAAAAACAGAAGAGATATCAGAAAATAACTGAATCGGAATCACAAATACACAGTACATCTTATGTAGCTGTTATCAAGTCACGGCACATAATTATTTTTATGTATGAATTAAGATCTAAGTTAACCATCAGAATGCCAGTTACATGTAAAGAGCATCTAGAGAACAGTAAAAAACACTGATACCAAAAATAAGAAGGCAGCATAGTTGGATAAGTGAACAGATAAACAAAACACTAGAGACAAACCAGAGTGAGAGAAATTATTCAGATTGTAATGAATGCAGGGTGAGAGGACCATCAAAGCCTGAGGTAGGTGAAGAGGGAGGTGAAGCCTCCATCAATCTACATATAATATTCTGCCCCCATTGTATTTAGCTGGTTAGTGGTCATGGAGGAGGAGAGATGGAGTGGGCTGTCATTTACCACTGTGTATACGCCCACATGTGTGACTCTATAGTCACATTGGCTGCTCAGATGTGATAGGGAGGAAATGCTCAGCATAGAAACTCATTGAAAACTGAGCACGTGCAGAGTTGCCTTCACAGCTGCAAAATCCCTAGCTGAATTGGGGACATGAACATAAGGTGGGGATAAAGAGTAGCAGGATTAACCAGGTTTTTTGCAGAATATAGAAAACTAATCTCATAGTGATTATAAACATCATGTAATACACCATTTTTTGATAGTTTTTATGATGTGGGTTTAGTATTAGTATACACTATCGACAGGCTACTTGTTACTTGTTAGTTTGAGACCAGCATTCCTTTAGTAAAGAAGCACGGTGATGGTAGCAATATGCCTTGGAAATACTTGTCACTGTAAGGAACTGCTCAGGATTGAACATAAAGTGGTTGTAATTGAATATACCTGTCTGGTGTTCTTCTTTCAGGACAACAGTCCCAAACACACTGCCAGTGCTACACTGGAGTCATTTATTTGGCATAAGCACCCCATCTGTCTTTTTTTATTCTTTCAATCTTTTAAATATAGCATGTTTTTTTTTTTGTATGTCTGTTCAATAATTGCAAAAAATGCTTGTTGATCCTTCTAGAAATATGCCTTTATCTCTTCATGGATATAGACTAGTGTATTTTCCAAGTGCAGTTGCTCCAGAGCTTAGTAAATGAGGTAAAGCTTCACTTTGCAAAGAGTACCCAATCACATGCAAAGAAAATAAAAAAAAAAACTTCATTTTTGCTTGCACAGGATTAGATTATGGAAGTCACCAGAGCTTCTGCTCATTTACTACGCTCTGGAGAAACTGCACTTTGCAAAGTGCACAGTCTTTTTGTCTTTGGTAAATCAACCCCAAAGTGCACCTGTGCCCAAACTATGGACATTTGGACAATTTATTTTACATGTTACTAACAAGCAGTAAGGCCTCATTCACACTGGCATTTGATTAAATGTATTTATACCTAGAGTATATTAGAAATAGTCCAGAAATGGTAAGGGAGGCAGGGGGGGGGGGGGGGGTAGGGACCTGGGGTGTGCCATGGTCATGTGGGGTGTGCCATGGCCACGTGGGTTGTGCCATGGCCACGTGGGTTGTGCCAAGGTCACGTGGGGTGTGCCATGGTCATGTGGGTTGTACCATGATCACGTGGGGTGTGCCATGATCACGTGAGGTGTGCCATGGTCATGTGGGGGTGTGCCATTGTCACGTGGGATGTGCCATGGTCACGTGGGTTGTGCCATGGTCACGTGGGTTGTGCCATGGTCATGTGGGGTGTGCCATGGTCATGTGGGTTGTACCATGATCACGTGGGGTGTGCCATGATCACGTGGGGTGTGCCATGGTCACGTGGGGGGTGCCATGGTCATTTGGGGTGTGCCATTGTCACATGGGAAGTGCCATGGTCACGTGGACAGTATGCCTAAAAGGGGGCATACTTAAGAAGTAATTAGTAATCAGAAAAAAGAGGAGTTAAAGGGATAGGTGAGTGGGGTAACGTGAAAGGTAACGTCGACGGGATGACAGGGTTGAGTGCCGGTATTTATGGAGCAAGACTCCTCCTACAAATTCAGGCTGACTGGCGGTCAGCCTTCTTATTTATTAGACATTTCTAAATGTATATAAATGCATGTAATGATTTTAAACAGTATAATGCACACTGTACATTTACTTGCGTTCAGATGTATTTATAAAAAGATGAAATCTCCGTTCATCAGCAGGTTAGATAATCTACATGAATGTAAATGCAGGTACATCTGAATTCAGAGAACTTGATCTGGAAAAACAAAGTTAGTTTTATGGTCTACAGATCAATTTCTCCTGCTTTTAAATAAAACAAATGCATGCGGTTAGTGTGAATAAGCAACTCCTGACCTTTCTAGCTGATTTTAATGTGAAGTTATTTTTTCTCAAAGGTCTCAGAGTCAGGTTTCAGTTAGTTTCTAACAGCTTCCAAACGCCCGATATTTTTTAGCATTAGAGGGCTGGCAGCCTCCCAGTATTTTGCTGCAACAAGAACTAAAGCCTCATGCACACGGACGTTAAGGCTACATTCACACAACCATAAAAAAAAACTCATATACAAGTGTTTTTTCATTACGGATTTGAAGAAAGCTGCATTGTTTTCAATGGAGCCATTCACACAGGTGCGTAAACATGCACTGCATTGTGCAAAAATGAGCATCTAAGAACATGCGCTTATGTGTATAAATGCATATGTACGTGTTTGTAAGCAGGCAAAAAGTTAATTATCATTATGTATGTATGCGTCTTTACGTGTTTAAATTAATCTATATGCAAATATTTTACTGATCATTACGCAGGAACTTTTCTCCTAGAAAACATGTGTAGTAACCATTTGTACAGCCGCGTGAACGAAGCCTTAGGGGTACAAGCAAGGTTTGGCGTAAAATTCCTGCTGGATTCCTGCAGCTGGGAGCTGCAGATGGCACTTACCAACCACCAATAGATGTTAATAGCTGTACTTTGCGTTGATGAGTGAACAAGGCATTTACGGGATTGGGGGGGGTTCAGGGTGTTGGTTGTTTGTCATGTTCTCCATGTTTTCCCATTAAATTGTAGGATACCAAGTGCTTGGTTAAATGGAAGGCCTACCCCACTTCTTCTAGGCTACATTAGACACTTTGTTACAGAGTCACATTACATACAGATAGCTTTGTGCTGTGTCGTCTTCATCAATGCACTGGGGACGAGGCTGTGGGGAATACTTAACCTTAAGGAGCAGGCCTCCACTCCTAGAGATGAATGTACACTGACACCACAACTGTTCTCCACTTAAATCTTTGTTCCCTGTGACAATGTACACCTTCACCATAACTTGCATTTTAGAGGGACAAGTTGAGCCAATGTCCACATCCACCTGTCCATCATTTTACACTACAATGTCCAGTAGCGGAATGGGCCCCACTGTGCACTCTGCAAGGGCTTCATGATGCACTCGACTTGACTCTTGAACCTTCCGTGCCTCTGTACAGGATGGGGACTTCTGCAGTACAAACCGCTCCTATTGCTATGGGAGACAGACCACTGGTGGAAGGAATGCCGACAACATTTCCCTTGCTGCTAGGGGCCACCCTATCTATAATAGGTATACGCTATCGACAGGCTACTTGTTACTCTTCTTTTACTCTAGGTAACCACCTATGTCTTCAAGTTACTCCATTCCAAATGAATACCTTCATACCCTAATATGTTAAGACCTACTAGGGGAACTATGTGTGTGCTAGCTACTTAAGATACACCTCTTTCAGACCAGGCAGGGACAATGTTTCAATATTTACTTAGAAAAATTGCAAAATTAACATCTCTCTATCCAACAGATAAAGGCATTATACATTCTTAATTCCCTAGCTCTAACTACAGGCTTGAGTGTTCCCGTGACATACCTGCTAAGATGTAGTCCAGCAATTACAGTCCTTTAGAGGCTCTCTCACGCATGTGTAAGTCCTTCAGATGCCTGCTCCTGTACTAGTGTCTTCAGGGCGAACCCCAAGTTAGAAGTCTCTACAATGTCAGTAGTGGTGAATGATAGTCTCCTGTTCCTCAGGGTCTCATTCTCAGTATCTATCCCCTACGGGTCTTGGAACCCACCACTGTGCTAGAACTCCCTCAAACTCTCCCGGGATTCTCTCTCCCCCAACTACTTCTGGGGGCTGACATCACCAGTACTATTTTATATCATACAGGACAAGTAGGCCAGACCCGGAGCAGAAACCGCCAACAAAAAAAAAAAGAAACCAGACATTAACTCTCACTTTCCCAGCCAGGACAGCACCTAACTAACTGTTTTAATCTGCCCACAGGCATGTATAGCCACCATATGGGCGTCTGTATGTGCCACCTGCCTGTACCTCTAACCAACCTCGTGAATAAGGTCCTAATAAAGAAAGCGCTATGATTTCAAAGCCTGTGTTGTGAACCTTTTATTTATTTTAATTTAAAAAAGCTTATTTTGGTGTTAGTTGTGCAAATTGAGCCTTGGACTGAAAGGAGAAATCAATCTTTTTTTTCCTCTGTGTGTAACAGAACACTGGAGGTGCAGAACATCTGTGGAAAGGAGTGTGCAGCTTAGCTTAACTGAATTAAAAAAGCCAATTCTGGGAAGTGTATGATAAGCAATTAAAAAGATATCAGGCTGTGACTCCTTTTATTTAAGAAGATAGTAAAGTTGGCCACACATGTAACACACAGATAGTACAATCTTTTTCAGATTTGCCAACAAGCACATGATCAGGGGCCACCAAAACAATCCGTTCAATTTATTTTTCATTAGGTGGGTCCTAATACTATATAGTTGCTGCTAAATCCAAGTGATTGTAGTACTGTATATGTGGCTTGTTTAAGAGGAGGCCTCAGGAGAGTTCTCAACAGCTCGGGACAGAATTTGTTTGTGTGAAAATAACTAGGCTCTGGGGTGGCCAGCCTGGATGTGAGAGGAAAATGAGGTTTCTCTAGTGCCTGTCAAAAGGGAAGTAGAAGGAGCCACAGATAACAATGGCTAAATGCTGCATGGGCCCCTTTGATACATTAGAGTATTGGTGGTTACTAAAAATATACTGTATCAATTTACAGAAAGAAAGCTCCTGGCTGAAAAATAATCAAAAGATGGCAATAGCCTGAGTTAAATGAAATGATACATATTTCACTCTTATTGATTTCTAGTGCATTTTTCTGCCTCTTTGTAATATTCTATGTGAGCTCCCAGGCCTCTCCTTTCTCTGCACACTTCCATTTGTTTGAAACAAGCAGTGCAGAATAGTTGTGGTCATGTGCAAACATCTACCCACCCTATAGTCCATCTTCGATCAAGCAAGAATGGGTGGCTATGTTCCTACATTCAGTGGGACCACGGAGAATGAATATAGCCACCTTCCAAATAGAAGGTGAATCACAGCAGAAAAAAAAATTGAGATTTGGAAGAAGCTGAGAGTAATAGGAGGTAGGTTTTTTGTTTAGTTAGGAATAAGTTTGAAAAGTTTTTTTAAAGCAGACATTAGTGTCACTTGAAACTTAAAAGCTTTGTTTTAGGTAGCAATCCTGACTAAAGTGTGGATGAAAATTAAAACTTGCTTTGGTCTACAAAAATGAAAAAAAACATTTTATTTGTATCTGCAGTCTTCTGTTGCCACCTCCAAGCTCTACCCTACCCCTCATTTGTGCTATTTGGTAAATATTTTGATGGATGCAAGTGACTCATGTGAGTCTTTTTTTTTAGAAATATTTTATTGAGGTATAAAAGCGTACAAACATCAGTAAAGTACAGGTGTAACAAAACTGTCCAGCTTAACATGTGTAGTGAATCGGCAAGGACCTGGGGCGTACAAAAGGTGGCAGGAGCAAAAACATTATCTGATTTTGAAAAAGGGGAAGGGAAAATTGAACCAAAATGAAAAACAACAAGCGCTAGATCAGCTATGTAGACCAGGTGTTCGAGAGCAGAGCCAAGCCCCAATGCGCTACCGCGCCGATAAGAAAAAGAGAAAGGAAAGGGTCAGAGAAGCGAAAGAAGCCCTATGTGGAGAACACCTATACGGTCTGGACAGGTCCTGGGTAGAGCCCATACCCAGGGTGCGTAGCACCCAGGGACGGGAAAGTGGGAGTTGTCAGTACAAAAACTACCAGTCTACTGATGTGGAAAGGCGCGTTGGGTGTTCGCCAATCGGGTGCCGCTCGGAGGCGAATATGCACCCCTTTGGAACTTCGATAATGAGGACTAGGGGGAAGGGCAGGAAGGAGGGAAGGAGAAGGGAAGGGAGAGAGGGGAGAAGAGAGAAAGGGGAAGAAAGAAAAGGAAGAGAGGAAAGAAAAAAAAAAAGGGGGGGAATGGAGGGGACTCATGTGAGTCTTTGATCACCATTGCTGAAACAGAGGTAATATTGGAGCCAGAAATACAGGAGGGGAGTTTTATTTGCCTTCATACATATGAGTTCCTGTATGTGAACCTGTGTTTTTAGGGTCCGTTCCACCAAAAAAACGCAGTCATGACGTGTTTCTGCATGCGCTTTTTTATGCGCTTTTCTGCATTCTGGTGCGTTTTCAATGTGTTTTTACCCTCTTTTTTTCAAAGTTTCCTTTGTGTTTTTTTTTATTTTGCTGTAATGCATTTTTGATGCATTTAAATGCGTTTAGGTGCGTTTTTATGCACTGGTGTGAACTAGAACATTGGAACATAATCTACTGTCCATGCGTTTTTGATGCAGAAAAAGTACTGGACTGCATCTGGTGTAAACCAGCCCTAAACGTGATTGTAAACCCTTACAAATACCCAGTGAAGTGACTGACCTAAAGTGATACACAGAGATAGAATAGATCCTCCTTAATACATTCTACCTATTTATCTGCAGTCTCTACAGCCGTTCAAAGTGTGTAATTGATAAAGCTTGTCTGAGCTGTCAGAAAAAAGGGGGTGGAGAGCTGAATTTACACTCTGCAGAGCTCAGTGTGGAGAGCTGATTGGAGGGAAGGGACACATTCCCCTTCACACAGCACACAGAAACAAAGCTGCGGCTGTAAGTCACAGGCTGTGTGCTTGAGATCCCTCCCCTGTCACCTTTTTTCGTTTGGTGTAAGGAAAACTTGTCAGGAGTGATTCATGCTAATAGCAAAGGAACAAAGCAGTGGGCAGAAATGATACTTAGTGCTCCTAATTGAGATGAGTACATACTATAGAGGGATTTGCTTTGTTCATATTTCCTGTCTGAGGTTTACAACCACCTTAAAGTAGAAGTTCACTTTCACTGAAGTTGTCTTTTTGGTAAACCCCTCATCCCCTGTGCAGCCCTTGTGGTAAAAACTTGCCTTCCAGCCCTTGTGGTAAAAACTTGCTAGGCTGGAACACAGATCTCGGTCTTCCAACAATACAAGCATCCCCCACACAGTTAGAAAGCACTCCCTAGGGACATACTTTACCCTTCCCTGCCAGTTTCATTAGTATATTGACAGTGCATATTTTTTTTAGCACTGATCACTGTATTGGTGTCACTGGTCCCCAAAAAGTGTCCCTTAGGGGTTTATTTACTAAAGGTAGAGAGTGCAAAATTAGTCACAGTTCTGCATAGAAACCAACCAGCTTCCAGGTTTTATGGCCAAAGCTTAATAAAAAAAACTGAGGTTAGAAGCTGATTGGTTTCTATGCAGAATTGTGACTAATTCTGCACTCTTTAGCTTTAGTAAATAAACCCCTTAGCCCCCGTTCACACTGAGGCGACCTGTGAGGCGACCTGGTCGCCTCACAGGTCGCCGCAGGTCGCCTTCCATAGGGAAGCTGCGGACCCGTTCTAATAGGAGCGACACAAGTAGCGTCGCCCCTATGTGAACGGGGCCTTAGTGTCTGATTTGTCCACCGCAATGTCACAGTCCCGCTATAAGTCACTGATCGCCGTAATTACTAATGAAAAAATAAATAAATAAAGTTCCATAAAAATATCCCGTGGTTTGTAGACGCAAAACTTTTGCGCAAACCAATCAATATAAGCTTACTGGAATTTTTTTTTTTTTTTACCAAAAACGTAGCACAATACATATTGGCTTAAACTGATGAAGAAATTAGATTTTTTACATTTTTTTTATTGGGTGTGGTTTATAGCAGAATGTAAAAAATATATTTTTTTCAAAATTGTTCTTTTTTTATTTATAGCGCAAAAAATAAAAAAACGCAGAGGTGATCAAATGCCACCAAAAGAAAGCTCTATTTGTGGGGGAAAAAGGACATCATTTTGTATGTGGGTACATCGTCACATGTAATTGTCAGTTAACAACTTGCCGATTGCCCGCCGCTGTTGCGGCAGGCTGGCTTGACTGTGCGAACCAACATAGTACTAAGTCGGTCGCAAGCGTGGTGCCGGGGGGCGACTGTGGTGCTGCCACTAAAATATGATTTTCAATTTTTTTTTTTTGGGGGGGGGGGGTATTATATAGCAGAATGTGAAAAATATTGTTTTTTTTTTTTTTTGAATAGTCGCACTTTTTCTGTTTACAGCGCAAAAAATAATAATCACGCAGGTGATCAAATGCCACCAAAAGAAAGCTCTATTTGTGGGGAAAAAAAGGACATCAATTTTATTCAGGTACAGCATCGTATGACTGCCCAATTTTCCATTATAATAATGCAGTGCCGAATCGCAAAAAATGGCCTGGTCATTATCCTCCCTGGCGGTATGATTCTTTTGGATTTTAGGTGCTTAATGCGGTACCATTATTTTGCATGTAATTCTTGTGAATGAGCAGCCCAAACCAACTGTATACATTTATTATATATATGTATATATATGTATGTATGTATGTATATATGTATATATATATATATATATATATATATATATATATATGTATATATATATATATATATATATATATATATATATATATATATATATATATAAATATATATATAAAATGTATACAGTTGGTTTGGGCTGCTCATTCACAAGAATTACGTATATATATATATATATATATATATATATATATATATATATGTATTTTTTTTTTTTTTACATAAAAAGTACAGTAAAACTGCAGGAAAGGGCACTGGGGGGCAATGTAATGTGAATTTATTTTATTTTGAATGGTATCAGTGTGTTTGGTGTGTTTTTACATTTGAATTTGCCGCCGGTTCCACCCCCCTGCGAACGTCACGTCGCAGGGACGGAAGCCGGGGCACGGAGAGGATCGGGAGGAAGATCTGCCGCGAGACACCGCCGAGACACATCGCTGGATCCTGGTGACAAGGTAAGTAACCTCTTTTACAGGATCCAGCGATGCTTCTGGCGGTACCCCTAGTGTGGCTCGGGGTTACCGCTTTTGGCTCTGAAATGTAACCCCGAGCCACGCTCGGGAATACCGCTAGGCAGGTTGAGGGGGCAAATCAATCCGGTCCAGAACTGGTTGAAGTAACGCAGTGCCATATTGCAAAAAATGGCCTGGTCATTAAGAGGGGGGGGGGGTAAACCTTCTGGAGCTGAAGTGGTAAAATTACCTTTACAATCACTTTAGGCATTGGCAAAAAAAACAGTATCTCTCCTGCGCTCAAGTGGTATGGGGGAAGGTAAATGTTCTAGGTGGTTTTTAGGCACAAATGGAGCTTGCTGCCCTCCTCAGGACCAAGGGTACAGCACTTATCCTATGTTTGTGAGTATATTGTACGCTAACCCTTCTTTGATTTTAATAAACTTTTTAGTGGTAATGCATAAGGTCGGTGCGCCCTTCTCTTGTCGTTCTCTTGGAAAAAAAAAAACCTGGAAGCTGATTGATTTCTATGCAGACGTGAGCCTGCTTTTGCACTCTCCAGCTTTAGTAATAAACTCTTGATGTCCAGATGTTCCTCCAGCTTCCCATGACTGCCCAGTCATACCCTATATTCCACTACTCATAATTAATGGAGACCACACAACGAATAGAGTAAACAAATGGCCGTAGAAGCCTCTTTATTAACAAATAAACCTAAATTAACATAAATGATAAAACATTCCTTATAACAGAAAAATACCAGTGAATAAAGATAGTTGGTCCTTGAAGCTAGATTGTGTCCCAACTATGCCCTGTGGAACCTTTTACCATATTGATAAGGCCTCCAGCTGCAACACACCGGCTTGGAGATAACACACTAACCGCAGTGCATCCATTACCATATCCTGGCCAAACCAACATTGACCGGAATACACCAGAGGGACACATACCACCGATGGGTCCCGAACCCTTCTTTATCCTACTTTCTTCCGCCAACAAAGACCAACAACTGCCACACTGCCACGACATCCTTCACGTCCACTGCACCTATAGAAAAAGTTAAAATTGCCCAAAAGAAAAACAGCGAGGGTGGGTGGTAAGCTTCTTCCTACGTCCGTCAGGTCACTAGACGCCAGGAGTAAACCTCCCCCCTTAAAACTGCCCTGGCTCCTCCTTAGCTACCTCTACCCAATCCGGCAAAACCACTAACTCCCAACACCTATTTAACCCTTTCCTAACTTACTCCCCTGTTCACACTGTCATGCCTGCCCTACGCTATTTTTATTTTTTTTTCTTGCTCATGGGCCTTCCTGTAATTTCTGAACATTTGGAAATAAAACATGAAGAACTGCATCTAGACAAAATTGTAAGCTAACATTTTATTACTTTGTAAACCTTTGCAATGATTGGGCAATAACGAAAAGGCTGGGCTGGTTTAGAGGAAGAATTTCCCTTTTCCAACTTTCCCTAGCTAGCACGGATACTGGGAAACACAAGTGGAGGGGAAGTAAATGTTTAGTAATCACCAGACTATTCCAGATCAACTCCCTGAGCAAACAGCACAGCTCTGTCCGGGTGACACAAGAGGAGGAAGCCAGAGCTTGCCCTCTCCTGTATTCGGATGTGGCTGTTTCCGGGTGGCTAAGTAACTTTGTCAGTTTGGAATGCAGAGTAGCAATCTGCCAAACTTCACAAAGTCGCTTAACACGAACTTGATTGAAAAATGATTTGTGCGGTGGTGTGCCTCAGCTTATTTTACTGTCAAACTCTCCAGCACATGAGCTATTGGACAAAGACACATCCCAACAAAGCCAAACTTTTTACCAGTCACATGTAAAGGGTGGATGTTTTGTTATTGCTATGTACTGTTTAGTATGTTCTAGACGTGGCAACACTGTGTATAGAACTCACAAATGTAAATGCAGTATTAAACTATAATGGTATAAAAATAATGTATATCAAAGGGAAAATGCCATTGCTTTGAACAGGGCACTCTTTCTTTGATAATGGTACTTCAAAGATGTATCTGTAACATGTGCCTCTTTCTTTAAAATAAAATCCTTTGTAGGTAGTGTTTCCTTTTGTGAAACATGATTTAAGTATTCTGAAAATCTAATATAGTTTCTTATAAAACGAAAGCATCCAATCAGACTCACTGAGTTTTATCACTAGACATGGAATACAAAAGGTAAAATCCTATCTGTCTCATTATTGGAAGTGCTCAGAACATCAACCAGTTTTTTTTAAATTTGTTTAATTTTTGATAGAATGCAGAATTTGGTAGGTTACAACCTCTGCCAGGTTTTTATTGTTGCCAGTGGCCCAGTTAAGCTGGATACACACTATACAACTTTTGTTGTTAGATTTCCTTTAGATTTACCTTCAACTATGTAGTGCAGGGGCCTGCCTGATTGCATACAAATTGAAAGTGTTTAGATTTGTCCTCATATTATATGGCTTTGGTAAGTCTAAAGGACAATTGTATTGTGTGTATGGCCCATTAGGGACATTCTCTTATTACTTGTGTAGGTACAGGTGCAGGAAGAAAGCAGAATCCAGCAGTAGCTCAGCAATAACGCTTTAATAATAGATTAAATAGATTGGGAAGGAACGCAACCTCTTATCAAATCTTTATTGCTGTCTGTGTCCCCATTGTGGGCATTCATTATGCTTCCTGCATAGTCTCTTGCAACAATAGGGGGCTCCCCAATGGGAGCACAAATGGCAATAAGACACTGAGCAAATTTTAGTGTATGTAAACTCCAGAAATAAATGTCTCTTATTTGCTCCCTTTTGGTCTGTTAAATATACCATTGAAAGTGGTTTTATGTGTTTGACAATTGCAAAAAAAAAAAAAAAATCCTGTTCATCCAACCATATATCTTATGCACTGATAACTTCTTGTGCTGTCTGCCTCTGAACCATTATCCGTAACTTTGTTCTCTGCTATTTCTGTGGACTACAAACTACCTCCACAGGGTAGGACATAGAAAAAAAACAAGTTTTAATCATCCCCTACTAATCTAAAACTAAAATAAAACATCTGGACTTTAATGCTCCATTCACACCTGAGCGTATCGTTTTCAGGCGTTTTTTTTTTTTTTTGGCTTTTTTCAGGTGTTTTTTGCAGGTATTTGGAGGCAGGCATTGACATCTAACAAAAACGCGTGTAAGCTGCCAAAAAAGAAGCTCATGTACTTTTTTGAGCTTCAGGCATTTTGCTTTAGATAACAAAACGCTGAAATGTGAACATGGGCCATTGAAATGGATGGGATTTTGCTTGTTGGGCATTTTGAGACTTCAGAGATGAGCGTTTTACGAGCTGAAATACGCTCAGGTGTGAACAGGGCCTAACTATTTCCACCTATATTTGGGACATCCTTCTTTCTACGCCCCTTGCAGTTGACATTGTCACCATTCTTTTCCTCACTTCTTAGTGAGGTTAACATAAAATATGTTTAACTCCTGGAAAATACTGTTACTTGGTGTTTTAAAACCTTAAGGGTCCATTCACACGAGCAATCCGATCAGATCTGCCTGTCAGTTTTGTCAGGGCAGCGGATGTCAGCAGAGACACCTCCGCTGACACCCGATACTATCCGCTTCAGATCCTGTCCGTGAAATCCAGACGGATGGAAACCCTATTTTCCATCCATCCAGGGGATTGGATAGGATGGGATCGGATGAGAGCGGACAGGCGGTCCGCTCTCATCTGATTTCCCCATAGAGATGCATGGGGCTCTGACATCTCCCTCTCCGCACACAGAGTAGAGAGGGAGCTGTCACCTTCCTGCTCAGCGGGGATCTGTGTTTACGATCCCCTGCTGAGCAGCACGGATCCGCCTACGGAGGCGGACTGTGTGAAAGAGCCCTTAAATTGCTAAATTTTGTAAAGGTGACTGCAGATCTTTCAAGCAAACTTTCACAGCTAGATTTTCACACTTTTGGTAAATTTTGAGCCAGTGTGTCTCAAAGAAGCGCCCTTTGGGAAAGTGCTGTAAGAATAGAATTTGTTTCTGCTGGCTGTTTTAGTAGGGGAGGATTATTTTGCATTTCGGTGTGGCAATCTTGTTGCTGGTGTGGGTGATTTCTTTTGTTGAGCAAATTGGTACTTTCGGAAGGGAAGGATTACCACCCCTGTACCATTTGTTTTGCTGTCTGTGCCCCTGTTCAGAAGATTTCACCTCACTTTCTGTCCCAATGAATATTGGATTTTGAAATTTTTTGGTTTGTTGTGGAAACAAGGATTATCGATAAAGCTTCAGTGGAGACACCTTTTTCCCATGAGAACGTTTACCGGAGTAAGTTTCCCTTCCTAGGACTAGATTTCTCCTCACTTCCTGTTGTATCCCTCCGTTTGTAAGTAGTAGTCGTTTGTAAGTCGGATGTTTGTATCCCGGGGACCGCCTGTATGCTGAAAGGGCAGAGCAGAGAGCAGTGACTGATATGCTGAAAGGGCAGAGCAGAGAGCAGTGACTGATATGCTGAAAGGGCAGAGCAGAGAGTAGTGACTGGTATGCTGAAAGGGCATAGCAGAGAGCAGTGACTGATATGCTGAAAGGACATAGCAGAGAGCAGTGACTGATATGCTGAAAGGGCAGAGCAGAGAACAGTGACTGATATGCTGAAAGGGCATAGCAGAGAGCAGTGACTGATATGCTGAAAGGGCAGAGCAGAGAGCAGTGACTGATATGCTGAAAGGGCAGAGCAGAGAGCAGTGACTGATATGCTGAAAGGGCATAGCAGAGAGCAGTGACTGATATACTGAAAGGGCAGAGCAGAGAGCAGTGACTGATATGCTGAAAGGGCAGAGCAGGGGGTAGTGACTGATATGCTGAAAGGGCAGAGCAGAGAGCAGTGACTGATATGCTGAAAGGGCATAGCAGAGAGCAGTGACTGATATGCTGAAAGGGCAGAGCAGGGGGTAGTGACTGATATGCTGAAAGGGCAGAGCAGAGAGTAGTGACTGATATGCTGAAAGGGCATAGCAGAGAGCAGTGACTGATATGCTGAAAGGGCAGAGCAGAAAGCATTGACTGATATGCTGAAAGGGCAGAGCAGAGAGCAGTGACTGATATGCTGAAAGGGCAGAGCAGAGAGCAGTGACTGATATGCTGAAAGGGCAGAGCAGGGAGTAGTGACTGATATGCTGAAAGGGCAGAGCAGAGAGCAGTGACGGATATGCTGAAAGGGCAGAGCAGAGAGCAGTGACTGATATGCTGAAAGGGCAGAGCAGAGAGTAGTGACTGATATGCTGAAAGGGCAGAGCAGAGAGTAGTGACTGATATGCTGAAAGAGCAGAGCAGAGAGCAGTGACTGATATGCTGAAAGGGCAGAGCAGAGAGTAGTGACTGATATGCTGAAAGGGCAGAGCAGAGAGTAGTGACTGATATGCTGAAAGGGCATAGCAGAGAGCAGTGACTGATATGCTGAAAGGGCAGAGAAGAGAGTAGTGACTGATATGCTGAAAGGGCATAGCAGAGAGCAGTGACTGATATGCTGAAAGGGCAGAGCAGAGAGTAGTGACTGATATGCTGAAAGGGCATAGCAGAGAGCAGTGACTGATACACTGAAAGGGCAGAGCAGAGAGCAGTGACTGATATGCTGAAAGGGCAGAGCAGAGAGCAGTGACTGATATGCTGAAAGGGCAGAGCAGAGAGCAGTGACTGATATGCTGAAAGGGCAGAGCAGGGAGTAGTGACTGATATGCTGAAAGGGCAGAGCAGTGACTGATAAGCTGAAAGGGCAGAGCAGAGAGCAGTGACTGATATGCTGTAAGGGCATAGCAGAGAGCAGTGACTGATATGCTGAAAGGGCATAGCAGAGAGCAGTGACTGATATGCTGAAAGGGCAGAGCAGAGAGCGGTGACTGATAGTCACTGCTCTGTACTCAAAGCGAACCTGAGAACTGGATGATCAGCAGTCTTTGTTTGCTCAGTTCTCGGTGTAGTACTGGTGGGATTGATGCTGCCTCCACATAGGGGACTATATGTGTTTTTTATTTTTTCTTATCCCGCATTTCTCTAAGTAGGAAACATTCTGTTATGTTGGCTGCCCCAATAAATATTTAGCTGTATTTCAAGTCTCTTTTTTACTCTGTGTCCAGCGGGTAAAAGCAAGTATCATATATAACCTTTGTTTTTATAGATTGCCAGTTTATTCCACAATCAGTTTACCCACAATATATATTTCGCTGTGGTTTTTACTTAAAATGAACTAAACTATGCTGTACATCTATTTTAGGTTTACAGCCTGTTTAATTATGCATAATATCTTCGTTTATGCTGCCTATCTTCTTTTTTTTTTTTCAACAAATCAACCATGACTGCATCCCTAATATATGTTGACATTGAAAGCTGATTTTAATCAAGTGAGAAAATTAAAAATAAAAGCTACAAATTTGTACTAAATTATTGAATTCATGATCGGATTGCCAGGATGTAATTTTTGCCTCCTGTGCTATGTTTATATAGTGATTTTGTGTACAAAGCAATATACCTCAAGCTTAATGGGTATTTACAGAACCAGAAATAAAAGATTATGTGGGTTGCCGTTGCTAGAGTCTCCTTTAAAATGCTATTGGCCTGGCTTCATTTGATCCAAAAGCTTCAATCCTTTCCAAAGCAATGACCTGGAATCAGACCAGGAGTTCCTATTTCCCTTTCACAATCTAAGGGCCTGTGTCAATGGGATTTGGGCTTGTGTCGATGGGATCAGTTTGAGCTGCTTCCAAATTCGTTCTGACTTGGATTTGACCTGCTTCAGTTGGGTTTTACATTCCCATATTTCCCATCCCATTTGTATGCAAATACAAAAAACTCTTTAGGCTTACAAAAGCCTAACTTTTGTCAACATGGGTCCTCTTTCTAGATTAGTGGAATCAGGAACTGTTGAAGCAAGGAACACCCAGGTCTTTAATGGTAGACCTCATATTTCGGCAGTACATGTTTTGTTTATTAAAAACACTGGCCACTGCATCTGCAAGGGCTTGGCAATATCCATAGCTTTGATCTACATAAGATTTTCTTCGTACTGTATAGTGTAGAACTCTTTTTATAGCATTGAGCCTCATGAAGTAGAGAGGTGTTGCCCTCGCATTAGCAATAGACTAGTTTGTACATTTCTCCTTATCCCTATACACTATACTACACAGTTTACAGATTTCAGGATTTAACGTACAACAAAGATGAATGGTTATACTTGGCAGTAGCCAAGAAGATCATAGCATCACGTGTGAACACTCCAAATTTATAAAGTTACCATAAAAAAAGTAGTTTGACTCTTGGTTCTAGGTAGGGACCTATGGACCTGCTTTTCACCATTCTAATTCCTGATTACCGCCCAGCTTCTCTTTTGTAGAACTTCTATCCTTTGTTGGAGTATTATTATTATTATACAGGATTTATATAGTGCCAACAGTTTGCGCAGCGCTTTATAACATGAGGCACAGTACAGTTACAATACAATTCAATACAGAAGGAATTAGAGGGCCCTGTTCATTAGAGTAGAGTAGTTATGTTTATAACTAAAGCTGGGTACACACTAGTAGAAAATCTGCCGAAAATTCCCGCCCGATGTGAAATCGTCCGATTTTCCCCTAGTGTGTACACAACTTTCAGCAGCTGATGCCGACATTTTCAACGAAAAAAAACGGAGGGACAAACACCAACATTTTTTTCGTCGGTCCCCAGACGACCGATTTTCGTTTAATGTGTATGCAGTACGTCCGTGAAAAATCGGATACGAAAGACCGCGCATGATCTGAAGTTGCTGACAACCCGGAAGTCTAGGAACAAATGTGCCAAAAAAAAAGAAAAATCGGACAAGAAATTTTGTGAACATTTATGCACTGTCGACTAAAAACGGTAATGAACGCTGAGAAGACAGAGAAAAATCGGAGGATATTTCGTCCGATTTTCATCAAGTGTGTACGGCCCATAAGAGAACATTCAAGAAACTCTTTTCTTTTTTTTTCAAGAAAAGCTTTTTTTTTTTACTTAAACTAGAAGGAAAGGCATAACAATAGTTTACCTGTTAAATTATGCTTTTCGTTTCATTTGATTCTCTCTGCTTACATTTTCCGATGAATTGGTTTATGAATACTTGTTTTAAGTTTTTGACATGACCACAAAGCACCAGGGCTCTGGATCATATCTCTGTGGCAGGTCAGCAGGACTGTTCTTCTGGCTGACAATGTTGGAAGCTATGGATATTATCGGGACAATGATCACTGCAGGGAATTCAGCAGGAATGACAGGCCTTCACAGTGCACAGATCAGTCAAAGCTTTGCGGTCACGTATAGAAACTTAAACAAGTATTCAGCAAGTAATTTATTGGAAAATGTAAGCAGAGATGATCAGAGGAAAGGAGAAGCATCAGTTAAAGGGTTATTGTGATGCCGCTCTCTCTACTTTTAATTTTTCCACAATCCTTGACACCTTATACAGAGGACTGTTACATAAGCTTCCCCTTCTCTTGCTTTTGTCATTCTTTATTGAAAATAATTTTTTGCTTAGATCTAATGTTTGTATTATTTTTTTAAAGCCTAAGTTTACCTACAAAAATGTTCCTCAGTGTACTGTGTCCCTTGTGCTTCTATCTTCTAATTCAGTAGCAATCTGTCCTCAATGCCCCCTTCCATCATAATCTTCTAGTGCGGCAGGGGTTAATAGAAATGAGGCACTATCACAGGCTTTTATCCCTGGTAGCCAACCTCTAACTCCTCCTGCTATTACTATTATATATTTATCTATATTAGCAAATGTCCTAACATAGCCCCTTTGGGTCAAGGAAGATGCTTTATCCTTTATGGGTACAAACTTCTACAATGAAGCAGAGGTAGCTAAATTTTGATGTGTTTCCCAACTGGCTTCCTAGAAAACACACAGGGATAATTTAATTAAAGTATAACTTAAGAGAAAACTTTTTTTTTTTTTAGTTTTGGATAGAGTAGAGAGGGATTGGACCATCTGTCAGATTTTATTGATGTCTGTGGCCATATTAGGGAGATTCACCCTCCATATTTGTATTCTTTATCATTGCCATTGAAAGTGAATGTAAAATAAATCACCAGAACAGGAATAGAGGGGAAATCTTCCAGTGGGAATGCTGGCTAAAGTGACCCTGGTGACAATACTGCTTTTTGGATATGTTTTGGCTATGGGACAGGAAGTGAAAGGAAATCTCCACAATGGGACAGATGGCAAAAAAAAAAAAAAAAATACAGGATTTTTACCCTCCTTAATCTAAAAGAAACAAAAAAAAATGTTTTTTTACATTAGTTTCACTGCATACTAGCACATTATAAAATACGTACCTTAGAACAAAGCCCTCAAGTAGTGCTCTGTCACTGCTGACAGGGCTTCCATCTTCCCTTGGCCTTCCATTTGGTTTCGCGGGCTCCGGCTGTATCAGTGGCTGGGGCCGCGATAACGTGGCATGGTATGCCGGACCTTCAGAGCGTATGTGCTGGTGATGTCATCGGCTGCTCCTAAACACAGAGATATTCACTATACCTACAGGTACTTACCTATAGATACAAGTGCAAAAAATGACTTTACTACCACTTTAATTTTGGTGCATATGTACTGTACCCACCAGACATGAGAAAATACTGAGCCCCATTGAATTGATTTTTCTTGTGATCCTTGTTTTCTAATTTTTTCTTTCTTTTTTTTTTGTTGATATTGTACTTGCACTGTAAGATTATCATCCAGTTAGTACCTAAATTGGTAGTATCATGTATGAATTATTATGGTTTCTTTAGTTGATAAATAAACTTTTTTCTACTATAATCTTTTGTGTTTATAGCTGTAAGAATAATTGATTGTTCTTGCATCGTGTGATATTACCTTAGCTACCAAGACTGTATCCATGTTAATGGGTCAACTCTCTAGAGCTGTCAACTCAGGCTGTCATAAAGTCCCAAATTCCCTTCAATTACGAGTCTCTTCCCATTATCTTATCAGCAGGACACTGCCCTATTATTTCTGCATTCCTCTCAGAACAACAGTCCTGAGTGCTCCAGGCGCTGAGATACCGAGGTCATTGTCAGATTGATTTCTCCGCCAATTAATATTATTCTGTTTCCTATATCCTATATGGTGCCAGCATATCAGCCCATTTCCTGCATTTGTGCTATTGTTTGGTAAGGTTATGGTGTTTTTACCATATCATTAAAACCTGTGCTGCTGCTTGTTGTTGCCTCCAAAGTCTAAATTCAGCAAAAGGATAGTCTTCAAAGCAGGACTGGGAATAAGGAAGGCATTGGGGATACTTGCGTATATACTGTCTACATAAAACTTTCCACAGCCTGCTATCTGGAATTACACAGTGGTATAGGAAGGGTTTGCTTAAAAGGGCTGCCTCCTTCTAGAGGTTTGTGAGCTATATAATATTTACTGGAGTGCATTTGCAACATAGAAATTGGCATTTGTGGCAGTGAAGACATTTGTTCAAACCAACATGTGGAGTAGATACCTTTTTCTCAGTCCTTATCTGCAGTTTTAAAATCTATGGAATGTTTTCTCTGGTTTTGGCCTGCGATGACAACTCAATATAGGGAAAGAACAAGGAAAGAAATGGCAAAGCCAATAGCCTATATCTGAAAAGTTGCATTGCATCTTTGAATATATTAAACCTGAGCTCCGTTACAACTGAAAATTGGTGCTTGCAGTGGGGCTTCCCTCTCCACACTGCAAGGGTTACATGCTTGTTTATGTCTAGGTAGGGGGATGTCAGAAAAAGCTGGTATATTTACCTTATTTCTCACTCCCAGCTGCACGATTGGTTTGCCGAAGCCACTATTTTGCTGCTCCATTGATGACAGGCACTCTGACATTATCAGATACAATGTAGGACCAGCAGTTCTGCATTGTAAATGAGGACACTAAGGGCCTGCCCACAACCCAGAGCTTAGGAGAGTGGAGACAAATGTTATAATTCCTTTTTCTGTTCCCCCTTAGCAAAAACTAAAATTTAAAGTGTATATCTAGGTAAATGTTTTCTTTTTTAGTTTTGGATAAAATGGGAGAGTTTCAGAGCCTGTGTCAAAGTTTTATTTCTGTGTCTCTGTTAGGGCACTAACCCCTCTAATTGTCCTGGCAACCATTTTTAATGAGAACGAAAGTGATAGGAAATCTAAAATTGTAGAGATGTCCCCAGAACAATAGGTACGGGGAATCTTCCCACAGGGATATGTGTTTCAGTGACAACTGTGGGAATTCCCTTTACTTTGGAAGATTAGGTCTAACTGTCCATGGTTTGTCTGAGATAGGAAGTAAAGCAAAATCGCCCCCTTGGTACACAGCAAACAAAAAAAAACAAAAACTACACTGGGATTTTAATGATTGCCTACTCTAGCCAAAACTAACAAAGGTTTTGGCTATACATATCCTTTAAAGGGTAACTCCACTTTCGGGGGGGGGGGGGAATTGCAAATAAAGAAAAAAACAATATAGCGTATACAATTGCGACACAAATCATATTGTAAATTCATGTTATTAAAAATTTCCTTTTCAATCTGCAGCTGTTAAAATTTTCTGGAAATGCAATACAATATGGCTACCTGGAGGTGTTCTGTACACAGAATATGTACTGACCATACCCCAGAAACATAATTTCCTGCCTGTGTGATTGGCTCACCAATTTTCCCAGAAGTTTGCCTAAGATGCAAGTCAGATTTCTGGCATCCCCTGTAATTTTTGGTGAGATTCTCCCAATAGGAACACATCTAAAGGGATGCAGGCCCATCAGATTTCCTCATTAGAGTTCTGCAGCTGCCACAGCTGATAGATATTTATGAAACCACTCCCATTAGACCCACTCAGCACAGAGGAACAAACAGGGATTTCTTCAGAATAACAAGAGGTAGGAATCTGCAACAAGGTTTGTTAAAATACCTGCAATGTTCAGAGATCACCCAAGGGGGGATGTTTTTTCCTCAACAAAAGCGAAGTTACGCTTTAACTATATAAGATATATATTTATATAAGAAGACTGTGCCTTTTCCTTGAACAGCTAATTCAAAATGGTGTACATTATGTAAATTGTATGTGTTGTTTGTTATAGTTAGGTTGAAAAACAGCAGAAGTTACTGAAAAAGCTATTTTATTCATTTATATTCAAATATTCAAATGAATAAATTAATTTATATAATTTAATATGTAAAGCAAACCTACCCCTCCATCCATGTCTCCATTCTTTATTTTGTTTAAAAATCACTTTGTGGGGGAAAAAAATGAGCATTTTCAGCCTTGATCATTTTCAGAAAGGCCAGATGATTCATGTAGCATTTACCTCTGGACATCCATCTGCCCTTAGCCCAGGCATGCAGGCAGAAGGGTGTGCTTAGCTAAGAAAGCCTCTCCTCCCCTCATCCAGATGAAAGGAGAGTGAGGGGATGTATGACATCATTTTGGCCAAGGCCAAGCAACTAAGGAATGTGTAAAAAAAGAAAATATAATATGCCTTTCTATTTATGTACTAATGCTAGCAGCATATGGATTAAAATAGTTATGTTATGTTTATTGGGAAAGTTTAGTTCAGTTTTAAGTTCAACCAATAGAAAAAAAGCATAAATACTGGTAAATAGAAAATCTCCATATACAAATCCCTATACACACAGTTGACCCAAAGGAAGGCAAAAAAACTTATATTAAGCATGGTCCGATGTGCTCCAACAGGAGAAAAGAATCGGATAGACCCTGGATCAACACTCTCTGGTGTTACATGTTAATATCCAGTTATATTTTATTTTTTTAGGACTGCATCCAACTTTTTTTTTACACTGTCAACTGAGCTGGCTAGAACCAGTTCCCGAGGGAGTCTATTTCACATTTTCACAGCACTTATATGACAAAGCCTTTCCGTATGTGGAAGTTAAAATCTCTTTTCCTCCAGACTCTAAAGTGAATAACTTTGCACCAAGTTCACTATCTGGAATACTTATGTATTTATGCATGTTGATCATATCCTCCCATAGGCTAGGTTCACACTATTACGGGTGTGAGAATCGCAGCAATTCCCAAACCCACAACCACTCACAGTCAAAATGCGCTTATCTTTACAAATGCCCATTCATTCTTTATTGTATTCCCATGCATTAAGAAATGCAGTGCATTTGTTGGTGCAGGAACCACAGGGAAATCACATGGTGTAAAACCACTATGCAATTTCCCAGCTGTTGTGTTTTTAAAATTCTGCAGTAACCTTTTTCCTGTGTGAAACGCAGGCAGAGCAGCCTATTCAAATGAATAGGCTTTGGTACCCACACAAACATGGGCCACAAAAGCCACCAGAGTGTGAACCTAACCTTAATCTCCTCTTCCCAAGAGAGGATAAATTAAGTTCCTTTGATCTATCCTCATAGCTGGGCAGCTCCATGCCTGTTATCGGTTTGGTTGCCCTTCTCTGCACTTTCACCTGTTCTCCAGTATCCTTTTTGTGAACTGGTGCTCAGAACAAAATTGCATAATCAGTACAAAGTGCACAGTCTTATTCGCCTTTAGTAAATCAACCCCACTACCTCTTTTTGTATTTAGCTAGCTTTAGAAACTATAGTTTAGCATTGCATGCTATTATTAAGTCTTTGAGCTACCAGAACACCCAGATCCTTCTTGAATATTGACTCCCCAAATTGTACTCATCCTATAATGTATGATACATGCATGGTTTTAGCCCCCAAGCGCATACCTTTATATTTATAAATATTAAACCTCAATTGCCACATAGTTGCCCAATCAAACAATGCATTGAGGTCAGTTTGTAAGTTGGAGGCATAGCTTGGTGTCATCTGCAAACACTGAAATGTTAAATTAAATATAGTTTATAAACAGGACAAAAAGGTTTCCAACAGTGAACCTTGGAGTATACCACCAAGGCTACTGTTAAAAATCATGGGGCTCGTTCAGCTCACCTGACAGGCTCCTCTCTGGAAAAATATCAAAAGGATATTGTAACGGATCAACTGCCACCCCGACTGGGTACCTCTATTGATGGATGCTCCTAGTGCTTCCCGAGGGCCCCAAGCACTCCACTAGACACCCTAACCACCTCAGACCCCACAAACCACCGCAGCTTGGTTGGGGTCTCGCCATCTCCTACCCACCCTGGACCTACAACAAGGCTCCAGGTTCCAGTGGGTGAACCTCTCTTTCCCCAGAGAGTGGAGCAGGAACAGGAACAAGCTCTTACAAGAGCTTAGTGATTATTCAAGGGAGTATGAAGAGCATAGCAATCCCTTGTAGCAGATTCCCCCAATGAGAGACAGGACTCTAGATTTAGGGGGAAGTAGAACTCAAGGTTTAATGGTAGAGCTGCTCTTTTATACAGTTTTCCCCCACAAGGTTACCGCCCAGGTGGACCTTGTGGGGAACAGGATATGAAATTCACACTCCAATAAAAACAGAGTTTTACACTCAGTCACTCCCATACAGTGTACACAATCCCTCCCCTCTGCCTGATTACATTATCATATGCAGATTAAATTGTATACAGAAACAGAATTAACCTGAACTAATTATCTAGCTGTCTGGACAGAATACACATCCCACCTCATTACACAAACAATAGGGAAAGCATGTCTGACATTGAAGTACAATACACATTAGCATAAGTGTAAACACAGACCCCATTTGAAGCATTCCAAACCGTTAAGTATCTGTCTTTCACTCCCAGTGACCGGGAGTACCGTCGCAGATATTTTTGCTAAAATACACTAAAATAATTCTAAGCGGGCACAAACACCAGACAAAATTCCAGCTAAATCTAAAAGATAAAACTGTATTGAGTTAATAAATTAGTATTTTTTATGTGGCTGTAGCCACCTAGAGCTGGATGCAGGCGGCCTATGTTATGCTATGGGGACACAGCAGCTGTACGAACACAACTGTAGGTCCTAATTTAGAATGCGTGTGCATGCAGGTGTACAGCCCCAAATACAGTAGGGTTGATTTACTAAAACTGGAGAGTACAAAATCTGGTGCAGCTCTGCATAGTAGCCAATCAGCTGCTAACTTCAGTTTGTTCAGCTAAGCTTTGACAATAAAACCCGGAAGCTATTTGGTTTCTATGCAGAGCTTCACCAGATTTTGCACACTTCAGTTTTAGTAAACCAACCCCACTGTGTATTCGGGGCCTCTCACCCACGCATGTACATCTATCAAATAGGACCTGTGGCTGTGTTTGTACAGTACAGCTGCTGCATCCACATACTACACACAGCATGAATAAACCATTCATTCATACGGCCAGAGTACCTGTGTGTATGAATCCTTAGGGCTTGTTCACGTGTGAAGTTGGAGGGCGGTAAAACCCTAAGGTTGAGCTGCACTTTTACAGCCCTCCAACCACAATCTTTTTGATAAAGAGGCAGTGGATAGAGGCACACATGTTGCAGCCACAAGGCTTTGCTTTGCAGCTGTGGCAGGAATTATACCCCCGTTAAATTCTACCCATTCAAGTGAATGGTGCTGCTCTGCAAGCGCCCTGCAACTGTGCTAGTGGGAGGTTGAAAGAGTTAAAGCAGGCAGTGGGGATGTGAAACAATGCCTCCTCACCACCTTTCGAATTCAAACTGTAAATGGGGTGAAGTTCAAATATGCCCAAGGGAAAATTCTATTTTTTATTTCTTTTACATAATTGGGTATTCTTTGCAAAATAGAGCTTGAGTATTCAAAAATGTAAGTGAAAATTCACTTTGCAAAGAGAACATGCTCTACTCACTTTAGTAATTCAACCCTATGGCTTCACCTGAGTCACCCAGCGGTATATTATAGTGCTGAATGATGTCTCATGCAGAAAGAAATTATTACATTTGGTTGTATGAACTGCAATCACTGATCAGCTTCCAGGTTTTTTGTCAAAGCTTAATTGAACAAGCTGAAGTTTGAACTGATTGGCTACCATGCACAGCTGCACCAGATTTTTCACTCCCCAATTTTAGTAATACAACCCAATAGACTTCAGCAGTATTGCAGTGTTAGCATGGCAAAGATGGCAGGATTGCAGCCACAGGGTTTTGTTGCCTCTTTCTACATTTTCAGGGCCTCATATCTACAAACTGGGCTGTTCAGCATAAAACTATCTTCTTTTAAACCTCTACATTTTAATGTATGGTATGACCTGTGCTTCCATTTTTTGCAGAACCAGGGCTTTTTTTCAGCTGGAACTTGGTGGAACTCAGTTCCACCGCCTTTGGCCCAGACCCTCTGCTCCCTACTCACCACTATCACTTGTAAACACAGAAGTCCAGCTTCTGTGTTTACAAATGACAGCTTGTCTCCCAACAGCTGAGAGCAGGACGGGGACAAGAGAGATGCAGGTTCCTGGGGTGCAATTCAGATGCTGACACCCCAGCTGGATGATTTCCTTAAAAGTGAAAGAGGCAGATCCAGCTACAGTATGCAAGGAGATACAAGAGACTGGGTGCTACAGCTTAATACAGCAACAAATGTATGACATGTAGAAGATGGTGGAGCCTTTAAGGAGATGGGGAGAAGAAGGGGGAAGTGGAGGGGGGTTGCATGCATAGGTCAGAGCTGAAGAGGGGTGAAAGTGAAATGTGGATGAGGAATGCAGAAGTAAGCAGCTGTGGTAGAAGGCTAAACTCTGCACTCTGTGTGTAGTGCATCTGAACTCTGCACTCTGTATGTAGCACACCTCCGAACTCTGCACTCTGTGTGTAGTGCATCTGAACTCTGCACTCTGTGTGTAGTGCATCTGAACTCTGCACTCTGTATGCAGCACACCCCCGAACTCTGCACTCTGTGTGTAGTGCACCTGAACTCTGCACTCTGTATGCAGCACACCCCCGAACTCTGCACTCTGTGTGTAGTGCATCTGAACTCTGCACTCTGTATGCAGCACACTCCCAAACTCTGCACTCTGTGTGTAGTGCATCTGAACTCTGCACTCTGTATGCAGCACACCCCCGAACTCTGCACTCTGTGTGTAGTGCATCTGAACTCTGCACTCTGTATGCAGCACACCCCTAACTTTGCACTGTGTGTAGTGCATCTGAACTCTGCACTCTGTATGCAGCACACCCCCGAACTCTGTACTCTGTGTGTAGTGCATCTGAACTCTGCACTCTGTATGCAGCACACCCCCGAACTCTGCACTCTGTCTGTAGTGCATCTGAACTCTGCACTCTGTATGCAGCACACCCCTAACTTTGCACTCTGTCTGTAGTGCATCTGAACTCTGCACTCTGTATGCAGCACACCCCAAACTCTGCACTCTGTGTGAAACCTCCCCCAAACTCTTCACTCTGTACATAATGCACTCCTGGTTCTAAATGCCCCTTTGAGACCCTCCCTCTGTTAGGGAAATTTGGCCACACCCACTATTTAATGCAGTTTGGAGGGTGCGTGTGTGTGGGAGAGGAGGATTTTGGGGGATCACGGTTGAGTTCCTGTACCTATTTTCTGAGAGAAAAAGCCCTGTTCAAGGCAATAAAAAATGTTCTTGTAATGTACGTAATACAAGAGACAATTGCTGCAGCTTTGTCAGTTTGTTCCCCTAATAGACATTATGCTACATGCAAATTGTTTTACTGTAAGAGATCAAGAAAGCAGACATCCGCTAATAGTGTGCTCCCTTGTATGCATACAGTGATCATGTGACTACTGAAATAGCATCCAATTATTCGCCTGCCAAACCAGAAGTGACATATTCCATAACCTTGTGCTAAATCATTTTCTTGTGCAGGCATTTGCCATCTTTGCAAAGGCATTTTCTCTGTATCTCCGGTATGTTGCTGAACACATTGCCTCTGAGCCTTAAAATTTCACCAGACATTTTTTTTTACCACCTTGCAGACATACAAAAAGGGAAATTGCCTTCGTGCACATGAATGCATGGCATTCAAAATGATCATTAGTACTTTGCTAAGAGCAGAAATACTAATTTCACCATTTAACACTATACTTTTCAGACAATGCTTACACAACCCTAAAGTGGTTGTGAAGGCACATTATATGCATGAAGGTAAAAACCTTCTGTGTGCATCAGCAACCCCCTTATACACCCTCTTGATTCAATGATGTCCACAAGAACCTCTGGGGACTCACACTCCTGATTGGCCTTTAGCAGCAGCGGGAGCCATTGGGAGACGGAGGGGGTGGGGCTGAGCTTTGGCTCCATGTGTTAATGGACACACAAAGCCGTGGCTTGGGAGTGCGCCTAATTGGGTGCCCCCACAGCAAGCCTCTTGCTGTAGGGGCACCCGGCAGTAGGAAGGGCCAGGAGCGCCGGCCGGCATGGGACTCGAAGAGGAGGATCGGGGCTGCGCTGTGCAAAACCATTACACAGAGCAGGTAAGTGTAACATTTGTTTTTTTATGTAAAAAAAAAAGAGGGTTTATTAACACTTTAAGTGACATACTGAAATGCATGCCTTGTGTACTGTGTGCACTGGGGGTGCAGTGATAAGTGAATGCACGGGCTGCCTGTGTTCTGTGTACTTAATGTATGGACTTACTGTATGATCTGTTTTCTGTATCTAAATGTGCAATTTGTGCATGTGTTGTGACTGCGAGCGCATTCTGGCTGCGTTATGACTAAGTGCTCCCCTGTGTGTGTGTCTGCTCCAAATCCCCAGCACTTAACCCAGTTAGTTAACACTGTAAAATGAATTAAAGTGTTTAGGATAAAATTAGAGGTTTTTGTTGCATGCATTTGCAAATACACCGAAAGCCGCACTCCCCAATCTGTTTGGATGCCATTCTGCTTTGTTAAATTTGGTGTAGTATTTCTCAATCTTTTTTCAGTCAAGGCACCCTCTAAAATTCTGCACAAACTGGAGGCGCCCCATTCTAAAATGTAAAAAGTGAACCTAATAGTTTTTCATACCGTAGCAACATCCACACTCATATGACACCCAACCTTAGAGGTGATTTATTCTTCCAAAGCAAATACACCTTTACTCACTTGTACTGACTAGTACTGACTAGTATTCCATTGTTTCTCTCTCTCAGTGCTGAATGAGAAGGGGAGGGATAAATAAGGATGCTGTGCAGGCTCCTAATGTCCTCTTTATCAGCTGATGTCATTGGTTGTTAGGACACCAGTGGTTGGAAGGTTATAATGGTACACAATGAAAACCTGTGGCTTTGTGTAACTCAAAGGCAGGCTTGATACACCTGCTGGCTTGTATACCATTTTGGGGCAATTTGTAGGCATTTTGCCAGGCCACCTCTGAAAAAACCTGAAGGAACTCTGGTGGAAAAAGGATTCACTAGAGGTCTTCAGCTGCCTTGAGCAAGTCTAAGCTTTCAGTGTGTTTCTGTATCTATTGGTAAGCATACACAGTTATGGAAAATCAAATGATATATAAAGTTGAATAAAACCCACTTATAACCCAAGTTCCAAAATGCAGAGGCAGTTCATGGCTAATTTATTACAGGGAAATGAGCAGAAAATACTGGCGTTAAAGGGTCAAAGCACTTAGTATGACAACTAATTTTTTTCTAAACCCAAAAATAGGTGCATGCATCGCATAATGGTTTGAGTTTTTTCTTTTCATGTAGTGGCATAACCTTTCTGTGTTCTCCCCCCAACTTTACTGCCCTGCAGTAATGTCATAATCTCCTTCCATTCAATTTACAATAAAATAGTAGGAGACACACACACAGAAGTTGCAGGCTCTGTTGTCAGTGCCTACACACCTCCTGGACGACGTCACATGCTAGGAATGCCCAGATGCTGGTACGGTACTACAGGTCCACTCCAAGGCTTAGGAGTGCTGGGGAAACCTGGCCAGGCTAGATGGAGGCTGATGAAAGGAGAATTCCCCCAGAAACATGTCTCTCCGTCCCGGCATCTTGTCACCCCTGGCGTGTAATGTCATCCAGGAGGCGTGTTGGCTACTTTTCCTGCTTTGGCTCAGAGTGAGCAAAGCTGTCCCAGAGCTGCAGTGTGCTTCTTATTAAGCCCAGCTGGGCTTACTGTTCCTGAGCCTTGGAGAAGACCTGTGGTCACATTGGCTACCAGTATGCCAAACTACGTGCTCTCTCCCTTATCATATTTGTGAATGCATTTATACTTTTTTTTAAATTAATAGATAGTTACATATACATACTGCATTATGATCTTTTTTGTCTACACATGATCCCATAGCCTCCCCCTCTGATTATCCAGCAGCATTGGATCTATGCACCTTATAGCCCCCGTTCACATTGGCGCGATGTGACATGCGATTTGACAGGTCAGATTGCATGTCAAATCTCAGTCTATTGCCAGACTTTGCGATTTCCAAAAGTAGTTCCTGCACTACTTTTGGGGACTTTGGGGGTACTTTCAATAGACATGTGTAAATGAAGCTGCACAGATGTCTTTGACGTCAACCACAAAGTTGGACTGAAATGCGGCTTTGAAATCACGTGAGTTCAGAAAAACTATTTTAAAGCCACGTTCAGCGTAAACTAGGGCACAAAGGATGCTGGTTTCATAGATTTACCTGTGACCAAATAGATAGTCATCAGGACTTCCATACAAACCCTTTTTGTCAGCTGATTTCATGTGCATTAGGAAGTACTGCTGCAGGCCTTATTGAGTATATGAATAGTGGTAGTTCTGTTCTGTTGGACAGAAGTTTCCTTCTATAAATTGGCCACTTTGGTAGAGGAATTGGTTATAGCCCACCTAGAGTACAGGTCCAACCACTGCTGAAACGAATGCAATCCCAGTGTTTGTCTCCATTCTGAAATATTTCCCATCATATGGTTTACTTGACAGACAGAACATCTGCAATTTGAAGACATCAATTATGTGTCAACTCCTATTGCAAAATATTTTATGCTTGCGTGTTAGCTGTTTTCTCATCTTGTATAGAACATTTTATTTAATTTCATATCAAATATTACATTCATTTTAACCACTTCTGGACCACCCACCAGATATATACTGCGTCAGGGCAGCCCGGGTGTGTAAAATCATGTATATGTACGTGATTTTGTGCACAGGTTTTCGGGGGCTCCGGGACCCGCTGATAGTTTGACGGAATGACAGAACGGCGGTCTGCCTATGTAAAGAAGGCAGACCGCTGATCTGTCAGGGAGGGAAAGCTAACTAAGCTGAAACACAGATCTCTCTTTTCCTCTAGTACATCCAGTCCTCCTACAGTTAGAAAGCACTCCCTAGGAGCACACCTAACCTTAATCACCCCTAGTGTTAACCCCTTCTCTGCCAGTGTCTTCTATACAGTAATAGTGCATTTTTTTTTTTTTTTTTTTTAGCACTGATCACTGTATTGGTGTCACCAGTCCCCAAAAAGTGACACTTAGTGTCAGATTTGTCCGCTCAATGTCGCAGTCCCGATAAAAATCGCTGATTGCTGCCATTACTAGTAAAAACAACAAAAAAAGTCTATAATTGTATCCCATAGTTTGTAGACACTATAACTTTTGTGCAAACCAATCAATATTATTATATATTATTAGAATTATTTTTACCAAAAATATGTAGCAGAATACATATAGGCCTAAATTGCTGAAAAATTTGGATTTAAAATTTTTTTTTTATTGTGTTTATAGCGCAAAAAATAAAAACCGCAGCGGTGATCAAATACCACCAATAGAAAGCTCTATTTGTGGGGAAAAAAATACTTTATTTGGGTACAGCGTCGCACGACTGTGCAATTGTCAGTTAAAGCAACCCAGTGCCGTATCGCAAAAAATGGCCTGGTCGTTAGGGGGTGAAACCTTCCAGAGCTGAAGTGGTTAATCTACCAATTTCTATCTAGAAAACTTCTGGAAGATCTGCATGTTACAATTGTTACTATTGAAAGAAAAAAAAAATATATATATATATATATATCAGTGGTGGCCCATCCATTGGGGGCACAGGGGTGCCACCCCCCCATCCAAGCATCAGCCCCCCTAATCTACATGCAGGGTGCCGGATGCATGGATTCCAATAGGGTTTTTTTTTCCAGAGGCTCTAATAGGCTTAAAAAAAGGGTGAGCCCACCCTGTTGTATGACAATAGCGAATGAACATTCGTTATTATCACACTGATTCTCCTCCCAGCCAATCAGGAAGCGGGTCATGAGCCCCCTTTCCCGATTGGCTGAAAGAGAAGCGGTTTTACTGGCCATTGGCCAGGAAGAGGGAGGAGACATACGGCTAGAGGAGACTCACAGCCACTCTGGGAAGGAGGAGGTAAGGATGCTGGCTGTCTGGCTTGCCAGCCGTCCGTCGGTCTGTCCCGGGGGAGGGGGGGGGGTGAAATTATAATACACCAGCCGCCACTGATATATATATATATTGTACAAGAAATGAAATGAAGCTTACTACTGGTAATATAAACAATAGCAGATGCACCTATGCTGTGTATTCTGTCCAAAATGGCTACCAAAATGATCTAAAGCAGACAGGATTGTTTTCTTATACAGTGTACAAAGTTAATTTATTCTTTTAGTCGATACAGCAAATACTCACCAAATTTTAGGGGTTACATTTTTTCAGCAACTAATGTTTCCTGTGCTATTATTATTATTATTATTTATTATTACTGTACGAGGTAGCATAGCATTTTTTTTTCCTTCAGGAATATTAAATGACACTTTCAATAAGGCCTGGTGTGCTGCACAGTGCCGCGGATACAGCAAACAGGAGCCAGAAGCAGACTTATGAGATTAAAGCACAGCATATAATAAATAATTGAATAGCTTGCTGCAAAAACACACATTGTATAAAATCTACTGTCTTGGATCCTCTGATATATACACATATTTTAAATACACATGCCTTTCATCTGTTTGAGTATAAATGCGCCTCACAGCAGATCGGCAGAAAACTGAAGGGTAGGTAAAGGAAAAAATGTTCAGTAAAAATGACATTTAACATGCACTGTTTTTCTGCCTTTTACCTCTGCTTCTTTAGAGTAATTCTCCTCTGCTCTGCCTTAGAAGGCATATTATTCTACAGCTCTCTAAAGTCTGCTTAGTGGGCCTTCTGGAATATGTAGAAGAAATAAACATCTCTTCCTTCTGTGACAACACAATGATATACATTACTGTGTAAAAGTTATAGGCAGGTGTGAAGTAAGAATGCTTTCCAAGATACATATTATTAATTATGTATGTATCTTTATTTTTCAATTTACAAAAAGCAAAAGTGTGCGTAGAGAAGAAAAATTTACAGTATCTCACAAAAGTGAGTACACCCCTCACATTTTTGTAAATATATTATTATATATTTTCATGTGACATCACTGAAGGAATGACACTTTGCTACAATGTAAAGTAGTAAGTGTACAGCGTGTATAACAGTGTAAATTTGCTGTCTCCTCAAAATAACTCAACACACAGCCATTATTGTCTAAACCACTGGCAACAAAAGTGAGTACACCCTAAGAGTCGGTTCACACTATGGCGACACGACTTCGGGGCGACTTGAATAAGTCGACGTGCACCACGACTTCGGCGTGACTGGCACGGACTTCACATAATAGAAATGTCAATGCAAGTCGCTCCAACTTCGGACAAAAGTAGTGCAGGAACCTTTTTCTAAGTCGGATCAACTTGAGTCGCTCCTATTAGAACGGTTCCCATAGCACAGAATGGAGCACGACTTGTCAGTCGACCAAGTTGCCTGACAAGTCGGAGTAGTGTGAACCGGCACACTGAAATGTCCAAATTGTGCCAAAAGTGTCAATATTTTGTGCGGCCACCATTATTTTCCAGCACTGTCTTAACCCTCTTGGACATGGGGTTCACCAGAGCTTTACAGGTTGACACTGGAGTCCTCTTCCACTCCTCCATGACGACATCACAGAGCTGATAAATGTTAGAGACTTTGCGCTTCTCCACCTTCCATTTGAGAATGCCCCACAGAAGCTCAATAGGGTTTAGGTCTGGAGACATGCTTGGTCAGTCCATTACCCTTACCCTCAGCTTCTTTAGCAAGGCAGTGGTTGTCTGGAGGTGTGTTTGGGGTCGTTATGTTGGAATACAGTCTCCAAAGGAAGGGGATCATGCTCAGCTTCAGTATGTCACAGTACATGTTGGCATTCATGGTTCCCTCAGTGAACTGTAGCTCCCCAGTGTCAGCAGCACTCATGCAGCCCCTGACATAAATGACATAAATCTTTCCCGTAGTTAGTAGACGCAATAACTTTTGCGCAAACCAATCAAAATACGCTCATTGCGATTTGTTTTACCAAAAATATGTAGCAGAAAACAAATTGGCCTAAAATGTTAAAAAATTTTGATTTTTTAAATTATTTTTTTTTAAATGTCATATAGCAGAATGTGAAAAATATTGTTTTTTTTTTCAAAATTGTTGCTCTCTTTTTGTTTATAGCGCAAAAAATAAAAATCACACCGGTGATTAAATACCACCAAAAGAAAGCTCTATTTGTGGGAAAAAAAGGACGTAAATTCTTTTATGTACAGTGTTGCACGACCGAGCAATTGTCCATTAAATTAACGCAGTGCCGAATCGCAAAATAGGGCCTGGTCAGAAAGGGGGTAAATCTTTCCGGGCTAAAGTGGTTAAACTAATAACACTTCCGAAAACATCTTTAACTTTCAGCATTTTTTCACAACTGCCTCTACATTTTGCACAGTAGTGTGTGTGTGTGTATATGTTTATATGTATATATATATATATATATATATATATATATATATATATATATATATATACACATGAATTTTTAATGGCATCCAAGTCTTAGTCTGTAGGGTTCAATATTGAGTTGGCCCACTATTTGCCACTATAACAAGTTCAACTTTTCTGGGGCGGCTGTCCACAAGGTTTAGGAGTGTGCTTTTGGGAATGTTTGATCATTCTTCCAGAAACACATTTGTGAGGTCAGGCACTGATGTTGGAGAGGCCGGGCTCACAGTGTACACTCTTAGGGCTCTTTCACACGGACGTTCCGTATGTCCGTAAATGACCCCATCTGTTTGCGGGTGATTTACGGACATAATGAATGTCTATGGGATCGTGGATGTCAGCAGATGACCATCCGCTGACATCCGATTTGTGTCCTTTCAGTTCTGTTCTGTTTTTTGGAACAGAACAGAACCCTGTTTTTCCTCCATTTAAAAAACGGAAAAGAAGCAAAATCGGATGTCAGCGGTGTCATCCGCTGACATCCGCAATGCCCATAGACATTCATTATGTCCGTATATATCATCCAGATGGGATGATATGCGGACATACGGAGCGGATGACACAAGTGTCACCCGTGTCCGTGCAAAAAAAAGCACCGGAGCGGAAGAAAAAAACTGAGCAGCCGTGTGACAGAGGCCTAATTCATCCCAAATGTGCTCTATTGGGTTGAGGTCAGGACATATATATATATATACTGTATAGTGTATATACTGTATGTATTTTTTTAATAGATATATTGCATATCTAAAAATTTTATCAAATTACAAGTGGAGCTCCAGTAATTTGATTTTTAAATTTCTTCTTTTAGTTTTGGAATACAGAGAGGAAGGATTAAAACATCAATGAGATTTTTATCATCTGCAATAATCTCAGAGACAGAAAGTGAGAATAAAATAAGATTTTTTTTCCCTGTGTCCTCTAAATCTCTTTTTTTCAGTGTACAGTGGGAAAGAGTTGCAACCACTACAGTACTAGATTTCTTCTGCTATCTGTATTCCTTTTAGAGAGATTCTCTCACTTCCCGTTATGGTGGCCATGGGGACAAATTGTCATGAAAGATTTCCAACAGAACACAGATAGCAATACTTACATTCTTTTAGCCTTCACTCTCCAAAGGATCAATGTCATTTTCTTTCAGGTCATAGCGCTAGTAGGGCACACAGCAAAAGTAGGGCTTCATTTGTACAAGATTGTTTTGGATTGCTATTGTGTGGTAGCCGAACTTTGTGAAATGTGTATATAGCCAAGAAAGTAAAGGCAAGATTTAACATGATGGTGGGTGTTATCCACCAGCCACTATCTTAGTCATGGAAGAGAATTTTGATACTGGATGAAAACTGAAAAAAAGATGGCACTGGCCATGCATTGTACAACTTTTTGCATACACATACACACGTGTGTGTGTGTGTGTGTATATATATATATATATATATATATGTGTGTGTGTGTGTGTGTGTATATATATATATATATATATATATATATATATATATATATATGTGTGTGTGTGTGTGTGTGTATGTATATATATATATATATATATATATACACACTATATTGTCAAAAGTATTTGGATGCCTGGATTTACATGCACATGAACTTAGCATCCCAGTCTTAGTCCATAGGGTTCAATATTGAGTTGGCCCACCCTTTGAAGCTATACCAGCTTCAACTCTTCTGGGAAGGCTGTCCACAAGGTTTAGGAGTGTGTCTATGGGAATGTTTGACCATTTTTCTAGAAGCGCATTTGTGAGGTCAGGCACTGATGTTGGATGAGAAGACCTGCCTCACAGTCTAATTCATCCCAAAGGTGTTCTATCGGGTTGAGGTCAGGACACTGTGCAGGCCAGTCAAGTTCCTCCACCCCAAACTCGCTCATTCATGTCTTCATGGACCTTGCTTTTTACACTCGTCTAAATCATTCAGTGGAGGGGGGATTATGGTGTGGGGTTGATTTCAGGGGTTGGGCTTGGCCCCTTAGATCCAGTGAAGGGAACTATTAAGGCGTCAGCATACCAAGACATTTGGGAAAATTTCATGCTCCCAACTTTGTGGGAACAGTTTGGGGATGGCCCCTTCCTGTTCCAACATGACTGTGCACCAGTGCACAAAGCAAGGTCCATAAAGACATAGATGAGTGAGTTTGAGGTGGAGGAACTTGACTGGCCTGCACAGAGTCCTGACCTCAACCCAATAGAACACCTTTGGGATGAATTAGAGCGGAGACTTCGAGCCAGACCTTCTCTCCAAAAACCTCCCAAATGCGCTTCTGGAGGAATGGTCAAACTTTCCCATAGACACATTCATACACCTTGTGGACAGCCTTCCCAGAAGAGTTGAAGCTGTTTTAGCTGCAAAGGGTGAGCCAATTCAATATTGAACCCTACGAACTGGGACTGGGATGCCATTAAATTTCATGTGTCTGTAAAGGCAGGCATCCCAATTCTTTTGACAATATAGTGTATACATGGTATATTTTCATGGCTGTGATCTCTACATTGCTCATATTAGTTGCTATGGTTGTAGAAATGCATGCTTGTCTAGTCATACTTCACTGAAAGTATGTCTGCAAGCCTTTAACGTTTTGATAATGATGCAAGGGATCAGTGCTTTATGGTAGTTTTTCAAATTATCATGGTGACCCTTGGAAAAAAAATGCTTTGTTGTGTGAAAGGTACACATTAGCAGACAGACATCCGCTGCAGCCAGTGTAATAACAAAGCAGGAATTTATTTCCTGTTTTGTGAGAAACTTGTGATGATTTAGGCCAGAGAAATCCCATTCAGACACCAAAAACTATTAAAGGGTCAGCCCCTGTTTATGACATTTTGTCCCAGGAATTATTTATAAATGATTACCCATTTAACTATCTTTACACTAGTTTCAGGTAACTACTGTTTGCTCTGGACAAAAGTAATTAAACAAAGTTTTTGTTCCTTGAAAAGGTGCTATGTTAAAAAAAGTTTTTATTTCACAATGTATTCTTATCATTATGGTATCCTAAGCTTATTTGTTGTGGGTGTTCCTGGCATGTCCATTATTAGATCATTGGATTTATCATTCAAATCCGAGAGGTTAGGAAGAGATGGTATTTGATATGTATAGTTAGCGTATGGTTTCATTATCATTTCAAGTTTGAGAGCTGTTGTTCTATGTAGATTAGGAGGGAATTCATGCAATATATATATGAAGAAGAGAGACATTCAGGGAACTTTTATTATGAGATTGATTGACATCCATTTCATTTTTAAGTTACATATTTTTTTAGTTACATTAAAACACTTTTTCTTATAATTTTCTGCACAGAAGCCAAGCCTGTAACAGACATTAATATACAGCAATGTAGTCTATAAGTGGCCTAAATGGCTACATAATGGCAAGAGATTCTCCAGATTTAGAGCATTGCATGGGACAGTCAGAGTGTTTTGACCTAGAAGAGAACAGTAACTTGTGCCTATGACAGTCACCGCTGACTATGGCACCTGTTATCTTAATGGGAGATTCTTAAACTTTACTACTCTTTAAATTGGTTCTAAAGCCTTAGGCCCCTTTCACAAGATCGGACCAATCAGGTCAGGTTGTCCATTTTTCAGGCAGACCCGATCGGGCCACACATTGTGGGGAGGTGGATGTCCGCGAACTCCCGCCTGGCATTCGATTCGACAAGACCTGCTTAAAACAGACGGATGGCAATACGTTCACCATTCGTCCAGCTGGTTGGATCTGATGAGATTGGATGAAAATGGACAGGCGGTCCGTTTTTATCTGATCTCCCCATAGAGGAGAGCTGGACTCTGACAAGTCCATCTCTGCACAGTGAGCGGAGACGGACCTGTCATCCTCCTGCTCAATGGGGATCAACAGAGTGATCCCCGCTGAGCAAGCAGAGTCCATCAGAACGGATCTGTCCTGTGTAAAAGGGGTCCTAAGGTTTTTCACCTTTAAGCATTCTATGCTTTAAAATAAAAACATTTCTGTGCTGCAGGATCCCCCCAGCTCCCGTTTATACTTACCTGAGTCTGAACTTGATCCAGTGCTGTGCACAACAGCAGTGTATCTCTCTACTCTCTCCTCACACGGCAGATTGATAGCAGCAGAAGCCAATGGCAATCAAATTCTTTGATGAGGAAACAGTGGGTAGGGGCGGAGCTAAGGTACACTGTCTGTGTCTATAGACGCAAACAAGGCAGTTTAGAAATGAGCCCACGAGTTCCCCGTATCAAAGCAACTTTTTGTTGGGGCACTAGCCGAAGAGAAAGAGCCAGGAGCACTGACGGGGGACCTCAGAAGAGGATTATCTGCACAGAGCAGGTAATAATGACATGTTTATTATTTAATAAAAAAAAGTAGCTTTTCAATCATCTTAATTTTGGAAAAAAAGATAAAAGCTTTAGGCTCCATTCACACTTGTGCAACTCCAAAGTCCAACTTTAATGTAACTTTAGGTGGATGCGACTTTGATGAATTATGATGGACAACTCGTACACAGCTGTTGCATGTGACCGTATTGACTTTAAAGTGATTGTAAATCCTCTCATATACCCAGTGAAGTGAATAGCCTCAGGTGATACAGAGATTAAGTAAAATCCTCCTACATAGGTTTTACTTATCTGCTGTCTTCTCTTTCCTACATCCCTTCAAAAGTGCAGATTTGTGATAAAATCCTTTTGCATCTGTGAGGAGCAGAGAGGAGGAGGTGGAGAGCTGCAGTTACAGGCTATGAGAGCTGATTGGAGGAAAGGGACACCCCCCCCCCCCTTCAGATACAACACAGGACTGAAGGAAGGATACAGAGCTGTGTTCTGAATAGGCCAGCTGTGTGCTTAGCTCCCTCCCCGTCACAAATGTATCTAATGTGTCTAGAAAACTGCATAGAAGTGACTCACGCTGATAACAGAGGAACGAAGTACCAGAGAGAAATGACAGCTAGAGCTTTGGAGATAGACAATTAAACATTACAGATATATGTGCTTAGTTCAGATTTCATGACTGAGGTATACAACCACTTTAGGTCACACATATTTGAATGGTTGTCATTGAAAAGAATGGGTGCCACTTGTCATGCGACTATAATGTCAAAAGTTGCATGATAAGTCACATACTTGTGAATAGAGCCTTAGGCAGGATTCAGACTGCTGTGTTGTCATAAAAATCATCAATGTTCTTAACCACTTGCCGACTGCCTAACGCCGATCTACGTCGGCAGTCAGCCCCTCACAGGCAAAGTGACGTAGGGCTACGTCACTAGCTTGTGAGGGTCTAGGGAGCGAGCGCGCGCCGCCGGAGGCGCGCTCCCGCGTGGTCACGGACCCCCCCCCCCGCGCGTGTGACCAGCGGACCCGATGTCCGCCGGTCACTCGGCGATCGGCGGGGGAGAGGGAGAATGTCAGGCAGCTTGTGTAAACAAGCCACCTGTCATTCTCCTCGCTGTAAAGACACTGATCACACGGATCTAGTATGTAGATCCGTTAATCAGTGTCCTTACAGCTCAAGCCACAGCCAATCACAGTAGAAAGCACGCCCCTAGGGATACACACAGCCCCTCCCTCCCAAATAAAGTTAACCCCTTCACTACCAGTGTATTTTTACAGTAACAGTGCATATATATAGCACTGATTACTGTAGAAATGTCACTGGTAACCCCAAAAGTGTCACAAATGTCAGTCAAGGGTCCGATCTGTCCGCCCCAATGTCGCAGTACCGCAAAAAAAATCGCAGATTGCCGCCATTACGCGTTAAAAAAAAAACAACAAAAATGACAAAAATCTTTCCCTTTGTTAGTAAACGCGATAACTTTTGCGCAAACCAATCAAAATACGCTTTTTGCGATTTTTTTTACCAAACATAGGTAGCATAAAACAAATTGGCCGAAAATGTTAAAAAATTTTGATTTTTACATTTTTTTGGGGGGAAATTTCATATAAAAAAATGTGAAAAATATTGCTATTTTTGCAAAATTGACGCTCTTTTTTTGTTTATAGCGCGTGATCAAAAAATCGCACGGGTGATCAAATACCACCAAAAGAAAGCTCTGTTTGTGGGAAAAAAAGGACGCCAAATTTGTTTAGGTACAGCGTCGCACGACCGCGCAATTGTCCGTTAAAGTCACGCAGTGCCGAATTCGCAAAATACCCCCTGGTCGGAATGGGGGTAAAATCTTCCGGGGCTTAAGTGGTTAATTGCACATTGGTGCACTGAATTGCCATTCATTCTGAATGGCACCTCAAAGCACCTTTTGCATGGTACTAGCCAGGGGCGTAACTACAGGGGTTGCAGGGGTTGCAATCGCTACCGGGCCCCATGCTCCAGGGGGCCCGGTAGCAAACCAGTGGGTGAACTTCTAGGATCTCAAAGGTCACACTTGCGACCGGGCCCTGGCATTTCACCACTGTGGGGAGGCCCCAAGATTGCAGGAAGGGGGCCCACTGCAGAACTTGTGAAAGGATCCTGCTGCGGGACCATAATAAAAGGCCATGCAATGAGATTAAAGAGCCCCAGGATTAGTGGGAAGAGCCCCGGGCTTGAAGGGAAGGGCCCCGGCCAGGGGTCTGGGGGGCCCTTCATGGTTTCTTGCATCGGGGCCCTGAAGGTTCTAGTTACGCCTCTGGTACTAGCATATGTGTAGAAAGGTTAATGATCCACACATATTCACCAGCAACGTTCACTGGTGTTCAGAAGGCTGTAGAACATGAACACCAGTGAGTTCAAATGAAAGAATATGGTGACCCTGCAGTGATTGGGAATATATGTAAAAAAGAGGACAGGTATCAAAATGAAATCATTGCATCTGCCAGTTCAGAGTGGCAAACCTCTCTGAGAGAATCTTTTTTTTAATATAAGTGAGGTTTGCTGCTTTATAAATACAACAAATACTATGAAAACCAGCATTTAGCAAAGCAATAAAAGATCCAGATGTAGTAAATCTTTTTCAGAGGCTCATTCATTAGCACTGCAGCGTGAAAAGCCAAATAGACTAAACTTAGAGAGGGTATGACAAAGCAGTTGATCCACATAAGGAGACATAAATTATGGCCCTAAATTAAACATTTGTTTCAGTATACTGAAGATTTACATAATTTTTCACTACCAGATTTTCCTACCTCAATGAAGTTATGAATTGTTCTTCTGATTTACATGCTGTCATGTTTTCTCTGCTGTGGCCTGCTTGGTATGCAGAAGTGCTGTGCTTTGGAATGTCAACTTAATCATCAATTATTTAAAAAAAAAAAAATTGTGGTTCAGTCTTTTGGTTTTTGTTTTTTTGTGGTTTAGCTGTTTTTTTTTTTTTTTTTGGCCAGTGATAATACTTCTAATTTTAGAAAGTATTATTTTACTGAAATGGTAGTTGATGCTTAGAATAAACTTCCAGCAGAGGTAGAGAGACAGTCAACAGTAAATTGCTTTAAACATGCTTGGGAGAAACATAGGCCTATACTCAGACAAAAAAGTTAACGACCCCCCCTCCCAAAAATAAAAATTAAAACAAATGGTCAGACTTGATGGACTACTCAGTCTTTTTCTGCCGTCACTTTTCTATGTTTCTGGTGGGGCAGAATAAAAACAATATTATGTATAAAGAATTTAGTAAGATAATGTTATAATAATGTTTCTTTAACCACTTGCTGACCGCCCGCCGCATATACACTGCGGCAGGCTGGCTCGGCGGCGCGAAACGCCGTACTTTTACAGCGATCTGCGGGAGCACTGCTGACGGCACGCTCTCGCCCCCACTAGGCAGCGGGGATGCCGATGTGGGGGCACAGCTAACCGTTCTTCTGTCTGAAATGATCACAGAGCGCCTGTGATCCTTCTATATAGGATCACAGATCTCTATGATCATTTCACAAGTCCCTCCCCCACAGTTAGAAAACACTCCCTTTAACCCTTTAATCACCCCTGGGTTAACCCCTTCCCTGCCAGTGTCATTATTACAGTAACAGTGCATATTTTTAGCACTGATTACTGTAGTAATGTCACTGGTCCCCCCAAAAGTGTCAAAAAATGTCAGTTAGGGGTCAAATCTGTCCGCCGCAATGTCGCAGTCCCGCTAAAAATCGCAGATCGCTGCCATTACTTGTAAAAAAATAAAATAAATAAAAATGACATAAATCTTTCCTCTAGTTTGTAGACGCGATAACTTTTGAGCAAACCAATCAAAATATGCTTATTGGGATTTTTTTACCAAAAATATATAGCAGAATACAAATAGGCCTAAGAGGATGAAAAAAATAGATTTTTAAATTTTAAATGGGGGGGGGGGGGGATGTTATATCGTAGAAAGTGAAAAATATTGTTTTTTTTTTTAGAATTGTCGCTCCTTTTTTTTTTTATAGCATAAAAAATAGTAATTGCACAGGTGTTCAAATACCACCAAAATAAATCTCTATTTGTAGGGAAAAAAGGACACACATTTTATTTGGCGACAGCCTCGCACGACCAAGCAATTGTCCATTAAAGTGACGCAGTGCCGAATCTGAAAAAATGGCCCGGTCACTAAGGGGACGAATCCTTCCGCTCCAGAACTGGTTAAATACCATGCGGGGAGTTATAAAAATGGCCAAACCACAACTTAAACACAACAATAAAAAATAATCTCTGCAGATTAAATTGAAGCCTCTTGAAATATATTGCTAGCAAATCTAGCACACTTACAAACAGGGTACATTTAATTATTATTGGTACAGAAGATTATTTATAAAAGTAGTAGCTTCAGGATCTCTTCAGCCAATGTTCAACATGGCCCATGACCTGCAGCCATCTCTGGAGCTGAAGTCTGTTGAGATTGATGGACGATCACATCACCTACAAATCCATCTACAAGCCTGCTCAGAACAGCTGTGGCTTCTCTTTTATGATCAATGCAAAAAGCCATCAGTCTGTGACCGCACAATACATTTCCAAATTTGGACACGTTTCAAAAGCTGAACAGGCTGATTATGTCTTTGTCCAGCTAAAACACTTGCTCTGTGAATTCTGTTTCTGTCATGCTGCTGTTAATGTAATTAATATCTTTAGCACTACGTACAGTGCGATAGGACTGTTGTGAGCGAAGCATTTTTTTATTTAATCTTTGTACAATATTTATGAGAACATATTGTGTTTCTGCTTTAGAATGTGCTTGTTAATGTTGGTCTGGTAAAGGCACTTCTGCCTTCCTTCTCTCTTTAATTGGGAGGATGACTTTAGAAGAGAAGGAGAGCACCTGGGATAATTCCCTTAGCTGTCATTATGACATCACATTTTTTTCTTAACCGGTTGCCGACCACACGCCGTGTAGTTACTGCGGGAGTGTGGCTCCCCCAGGCAAACCGACGTAGGGCTACGTCGGTCACGAGCAGGGAGCTGGGGGGCGCTCCTGCCCCCACTTGGCAGCGGGGAGGCGGATGCACTGGTCAGGCGGCTCCGATTACCGCCTGACACCCACGATCGTTCCCCGCTGAGAGAGAAGAACGGTCAGCTGTTGTAAACACAGCTGACCGTTCTTCTCCCTGGAATGCTCACAGAGCCCCTTCTATATATGATCACATGTCTCTATGGTCATTTCACACCCCCCCCCCCCCGCCCACAGTTAGAATCACTCCCCTAGGCTCACATTTAACCCCTTGATCACCCACATTGTTCACCCACACAGTAAATGAGGTTAACAGTAAACAGGACAAGTGGAGAGGGTGAATCTCCCAAACGTGGGCAGAAGTAGCTTTAACTCTTTGTGCTCTTGGTTGATAGAAATACTTATTTCCTTTTGTCCTGAGTAGTTGAACAATTATGAGTATACCTTAAAGTTTGCGTATTTTTTGTACTTTGTAGAGTTTTGATTTGTTTAGAGTGGGAGCTGAGTTGTCTGATGTAGACTAGAAGGCCTTTTGGTTGGTTGTGTAGTGATGTCAACGTTGTTCTCGATGTAAAGCCTGGTATTCCAGAAGGATAACCTGAAAAGTTGAGTTTGTTTTGTGGTGTAGAGTTTGGAAACGTTTTTCTTTTGTTAAATATGACTTATGAGTCTTCAAATGCTGTCCAGAATAATAAGATATCATCTATATAGCAGTAGTCCCAAGGTTTAATGTTACAGGTAGAACAGAAATGATCTCCTGGGTTTGCCATCAATGTTGTGTGTTGTTGGGGCAATCCTAATCTCCATAGCATTTGACGTGAACTGTAAATCTATTTCCTTCCTGAAAATATGTAATTCTGTGTTAGTAAACACCTAATGAGCTGTAATGTTTGTTCTGTGGGTAAGTTGTTCAGAGGAAATATGCTGGGAGACTGCAGTATTGTCCTCATGTGTCCTCATTAGCTCAGGATAATGCAGGGAGATCAGGATTAGACGTGATTTTATTGTCAGCTGTGAGCAGTTAAGCTCCCTCTTCAGCTGGGCATCCATTTTAATTGAGGACCCTGTGGTGTCCGGGGTGTGAGTGACCTCTATAAAAGAGCCTCAGTAGACGTACTTCCCTGCATTGAGGCTGACTTTTTTTTTTTTTTTAAATGTAACTGTTAGTAAAGGACTCTGTTAGTGCAGGTTTACTAACAAAGATCAGAGTTGTTTACAAGAAAGTCAGCACACCTTCAGAAAATGTTTATCTCATTTTTGGAAGAAACCTCTGCCATGTTTTTATTGCTGTCTGTGTCTTTATTAGGAGATTCATTCTCACTTCCTGTCCTCTATCGCCAGTCAATGAGTAGAATTGAAATCTAAAACCATTAGAGGTAGGGTGTCAGCTAATATAGGGAGATTTTCATCCCGCTTCTTGTTCTGTCACTGATCCCAGTGATACAACAAGAAGTGGGATTAAAAACTCCCCATATTAGCTGACATCATAATGGTTTTGGATTGCCATTCTACTCAATGACTGGTGATGGAGGACAGGAAGTAAGGGGAAAATCTCTGCATTTGGGGTTTCAGACACTGACTCTTTCAGACACTTACTCTTTATTAAGTTAGGGTCTCCGTTAGATAGATTCCCCTCATTTTATGTTTAACAATGAAAGTCTGACAGAGGTTCTAGCACCCCCCTACTTGCCTTAAAGTGGTTGTAAAGCCACTTTTTTTTCTTTCTATAGTTCCCTCTGTTAGGTAACATGATGCTCTCTACTGTATGTGCTTTATAAACATTTTCTGCCTAATACCTTATTTCAGAACGCCACTTGGCACTCACGTGACTGCCCACTGGTCTCCTTTCCCGATCTGACAGCTGCAGAATGAGGTGCTGAGAATCCCTCCACTGACATCAGCTAGGAAGAGGAGAGGAGGAGACTGGTGGGCAGTCACGTGAGCACAGAGCGGCGCTATGAAATAAGGTATTAGGCCCCTTTCACACATACGGTCCGTTCATTACTTCAGTTCAGTCACGTCAAAATGTATCAGTTTTCCATCTGTTTTCCAGCTGTTTTTCATCTGTTTTTCATCCGTTTTTCATCTGTTTTTCGTCAGTTATCCGTTTTTCATCCGTTTTTTCGTCAGTTGTTATCTATTTTTCATCCGTTGTCATCCGTTTTTCATCCGTTGTCATCCGTTTTCATCCGTTGTAATCCGTTGTAATCCGTTTTCATCCGTTGTCATCCGTTTTTCATCCGTTTTCATCCATTGTCATCCGTTTTTCGTCCAATCCGTTTTTTTGACGGATGAAAAATAGGGCATTCATCCGTTCATAACAGACATTGACAGAAGCGGATGAAAACGGATGTTAACTGATGATCATCCGTTGTCATCCGTTTTTACATAGAGATACATTGATGTCCGTTTTTCATCCGTCAACGGATGGATGAAAAACGGACAAACGGACAGCATAAGTGAAAGGGGCCTTAAGCAGCAAATTTTTATAAATCACATACACTAGGGAGCATCATGTTGTCTAACAGAGCGAACTATAGGAGGGGAGGGGGGGGGGGCTGGTGAGCGGATGGAGCTGACAGGCAGGGAGGGAGGGGGGAGAAGACAGAGAAGAGCTGCGGATGACGAAGGCACCTAAACTGACCACAGTGTGAGGGCTCAGCAGCCATGGTAAACATGGTCAGTTTACAGGGGAGAGGGCAGAACCAGGCAGGATCAGCCAGGTATTTTAGGTTATACAGGAGGCCAAATTACACAGAACAAGCACTGTGCTGTATAACATGCTTTAAAGGAACAGGTTCCTTTTTTTTTAGGGTTAGAAATGCTTTTAATATTTACTTCTGTCTGTGTTTCTGTTCTTGGCTTAGAGACAAGCGTTTACCAGACAGAAAATGAAGGATTCTCTCCAGTGGAGCTTCTGGCTACAGCAAAACTCTATATATCCTAGACTTAAAAAAAGTTTTGGGCAATAGATACACTATAATATAATGTAGTGGGATTAAATACTAGACCTCCAAGCTCTACAATTTGCAAGATTAGTCAAAAAATAATAACAAATCCGGAGCCCATAGTATAAGACTTTAAGACACCACCATTGTATGAATATCTACTTTTACAGAACTTCCACGAAAGTCCAAATAATTATAAGGAAAAAACAAAAGAAAAAATAAATCTGACGCTTATGCAGCTAACATTTAACACATTTTATTATAAAAAAAGAAAGAAAATTATAAGGACATAAGACAATAACAATAGTACCCCTATTAAAACCCCTAAAATGATCTTCAAAAATCTATAAATACATCCTAAAATATAGACCAACATATCAGACAGCTTTTATCAAACATGATATATGTGAAATAAGGATGTACTTATCATGTAACAGTGGTGGGGGTACTCTCTCATGATGGCAACAGTTTCTTAAAGGACTACTATGAGTGAATGCTATCAAAGGGTCAATGGCTAGATTTATAATGGAGAGATGCACTTCAACTCAAGAAAGACTGTGACTGCTCTTCAAGAGTCATAGATCTGTCTGGCTGCCTCATGGGGCCAGCAACTGAGACTGCTCTTTAAGGGCCTACTGCTACTATCAAAATACCTGACCTGTTTGGGAGTATCTGGTACCCCTAACTCCCTCTCTCCTAGAATTGAGTTCAACAATAAAATGAAATATGATTAAAGTGACTGCTGCCTACCATACACCAAGAACTAGACCCTGAGATGGAAATGTTAGCCTGCCACACAACTTAGGGTTCATCCAGCCATCACTCCAAGAGGGTGAATAATACAAATAAATTCTTGCATATCAGTAGCATATTTAAGAACTTTTTTAGGCAATGTAATATAGCCTTAATATTGATCTGTAGCATTAATGTGCAAGTATTTACAGCATACATGCCCGTTTGGCAGACTTACCTCTGGGCCCAATTCCAGTGGTGACAGGTACATGCTCCGACACTGACGCTATCTTCTTATGCTTCTTCTAGTTCCCATGACACGCTCTTCTTTCGTCATTGGATGGCCACTGACCATGTAACTCCTGCGCATATACAAAAAAATTACTGTGTCACCAACACCTGGCTCATTTTCACTATGCTAAAATTGAGCCGGGCAGTGTACACAGGAATTGTAAAAATTTCTAGCAGCATTGGGGAAAGGTTTTGGCAAGAGCATTTGTATGTATCTTCTGCCAATAAAAACTCTTCGCTGTTAGCAATTTTTTTACAGTGGGACTTCAGTTTTTTAGGCTTATTTTGGCCTAATTCTGGCCTTAGTATTGGCCTAATTGTCAAAAGTGTAAGTACAATGTATTTAGTACATTTTCTTGTAACAAAACACATTGCTACAATGACACTTATTGGTATGTACTTTAATCATGTCCTACTTGTTATTTTAATATTAATAGTACTGTAAACTTTTACACATAGGTATGTAAGACTTTGTGAGGTGTGTGCGTATGTGTATTTGCATAGTTGAACACAAACAAAAGTTTAAGTCCACGCCAGTTATGTTTTCTCTGCCTATCTGAAATGTCAGAATGTGTGGTATGAACCAACAATAGGCTTGATAGTATAGTGACTGTGTGGGGGTTTATTATCAATCTGTGGATATATCTAAATTAGTTTACTCACCAGTGTGGTTCAGGGTGTGCCAGCTCGCTTTGATTTTGCTATGCAAGGGTAAGGCAGGCCGTACATTATACATTGTTCTTTCCTTCAACCACGGGTTGAAGAAAATACATTTTTTTGATTTCCCCATCAACACGGTCAGTCCTGTTTTACACCGGTGCAGCTTTGAAATCGCGCTACTTCAGGCTGTACCTGGGTGATCCAAAACACATTTGAATCTGCCGACCATCTTTGTTTTGTTTTTAATGTACCCCACAAGGGAAGATATTGTTATATGTTTAAAGAGAAACAGGGGTAGGAAACCCCACATACAGTTTTGCATATGGGTAAGAAAGCAGCTGACATTTTTTTGAACGTACCTATGTGTTCCTATCCTCAAAGTATCCTGAAAAGGTTTGCTTGGACTGGTATGCTGAGATCCTTGGCTCTTTCTCTTGCAGTTTGATACCAATCTCTCTGAAGCAATTATTATTGTCCTTCATTATATGCAGCGGCATGCATTATGAGCAGCCATACAGTACTGGATAATACAATATTTACTTTGCATTGTAATGCTAAACAGTTCATTTCTGACATCTGCATGTTTGTTGTGGGCTGCAGCAAATCTTTGTTCTGTGAATCAATAACGGGCTTACTTATGCCTCATTTCCATTGAGTGGTACGGTACGGTTCGGTTCAGTACGGTACGGTTTGGAACGGTACACATTGCGTTTCCACTGCCAATAGTACCCTTTCATGATAGGCGTGGTGTAGCAGGAAAGCTACGATAGACGATTCTCTGTCAACCAATCAAAGTTCTGCAGAGTGTAGCTCCACCCTGTTGGTACGGTACTAATGTGCTTGGTACCCCAACAAAAGGGTACCAAAAAGTGGTACGGTACGGTTCGGAATTAGGGTACCATTCATAATGAAAACGGCATAAATGGCGTACCGTACCGAACCGAACCGTACCAGAAAGCTCAGTGGAAACGAGCCATTAGTGAGGGTAAGAAGAAATGCAGTAACCTACAGTATAGCTCAATTCATTTTTGACTAGGCTGGCTATAGTAATTGGAATGCTTTTTACTATGGGTTCCTGCAATTTGAACAATGGCACTTATGCGCCTCTTATTAAAAAAAAAACTTTAGGTTCTCAGACCATAATGAATAGGGCTGAATTCATAGACCGTGGCATTAATATCTCTACCGATTTTGGAAGCCATTACCATTCACTTTAGCTGTTTATTAGGGTGTATTATGAAATGTAAAAAATAAATCAGCTTTTTGTAGGCCTTTGTGTAAATTAACCCCTTAGTTCCATTTTCTGTACAGTGCGGGGAAAGGGTTAATCAACCCCCCTTACATCTCTGCTGGTGTTTAATAGATGGTAATAGGATTTATATCCCTAGGATAAGAGTAATAACTCCCTGAGAAATTCATTATTGTTACTGCTTGCTTCATATGGATGTGTGTGTGTGATAGCCTTTTCTCCTCCATAATAATTTTTTTCTTCATTCACCCCCTGGGATGAGCAAGTCTTTATGTGAGACGTCTACAGTGATAGGCAGATGGCATTTCCCCTATTCCGTTGCTTCAATTGATTAAATCCTGTGTATGTTTACATTAATTTTTCAGGCTTCTGAATTTTGTTCATAGATTAGTATGCATGAAGCATAATTATAGGTATGCACAAATCTAAGACGTTTTGGATAAGCAAAGGAAATGAAACATATTACCAGTTTATTCCCCTTTAAATAATATCAATATTACTTTTATTTTGGATATAAAACATAATACATTACTGAAAATCAATTTGTTGTTACTTATTTTACTAAATTATTGTCAGAGTGCATATAAACCAAACTGTTGGGTAGTATCCTTGCAACCTTCACATATATGTGTAAACATGCGCACATGACATTATATATAAAAGAAACAACATTATATATAAATAATATATAAATTGATAGCTGGACAGTCTGTCAATGTGTAAAGATGCAGAAAGTGACAGGGGGACAGTCTGTTTTAGCAGTGAAAGGATCCTTGAATCGTAGGAGAAACTTTGGATTTTCTTGTCCCAAATTCAAACACTCCAGTCTAGGACTCACCTGACTCTCTGCTTTTGCATGAGTATCTTAGGCCTGCAGGATCCTTATAATGAATGCTAGACTGTAGGGCTAGTAAAAAGTCCTAGACACCCTGTTGGTGCAGGGTACTTGAGTCTTGTTTCCTGATAAACATTCTGGAGCTTTGGCTGATTTGGCTGTCTTTTCAGCAATGGCCCATCCTGCTGGATGGTCATCTATTATGCAATCAGTCAGACACCCCCACAATGATGGTGTACATCAGTGGCATCTCCTTATCTGGGGTTCCTGCAATGCTAAATGCTAGGAAGCTGCAAGATCTATTAACCTGTGTGGAAGGCATACTTGCTGCTGTGAGTCTCCATCCTTGAAGCTTCTTTGTGGGACAAATTCTGCCTTTCTTGCAGCAGACTCTGGACCAACTTTTGGCTTTCATCGCTATCAAAGGCCAGGTTTCTACTTTCCATCTCTCCTACATTAAAATCGTTGAACATAGGCTCTTTCATATTGCTCCCCTGTCCATTCCTCATTAACTGCATAGGATCTAAGTATGGTTCTCTTTGCTCTTCAGAAACTGCCAGTTGCATCCACTTGGAAACATTCCTTTCTTTTACTACGTGAGGTGAGTAACTATTCTGGCAGCTTTGTCTTGGAACCTTTCTGTTTTTGCATATTTACAAAGTGGTGTTGAGGCCCAGGATGTCCCATTTGCCTGAGTTTCTGCCTTTCACCTCATCTAAGACATCGTTTTATCCATTGCTCTGCCTGGTTTCGTTTGACCCAAAGTAAATTTCCCACCATTGTCTAGATGTAGTTCGGGCTACAAGAATCTATCTCTGGACTACTGCTTTTTTCAGAAATATTGATTCTTTTTGTCCTTGATGGACCTTCGAAATATGCTCTGGCTTCTACTTCCATCATTTCTAGTTGGTCTGCTAGATCAGGTTCCACCCTTTCTGGTCACAAATCACTCTGAGTGCTTTTTTTCAGCATCAAAACAGCTTTTCTTAGTTTGCAAGGCTAACACCTGGTTTTCTGTATTTTTGTAAGTTCTCCGAGGCTGATATTAAGGCCTCATCTATTGCCAGATATAGGCAGTGGGTTTTTGCGGGTGCCTCTTTGAGCTGCAGACAGTTCCCAGTTTTAAATTGTTGTTTTTTCTTGCATCTTTTAGCCTTTGTTGCTATGTTGCCAGTTCCTCAGCTTGACTGCTTTTGGACGTTCTGACAGTATAAGAATGTCCCTCAATAGATAAGAAAGTAGAAGGATTTTTGTACGTACATTATAGATAGATAGTATCTATTTTTTTCTCTTGTGTTATCTGTTTTATGACAAAGATTGGCTCTGAAAAAAAGGAAGGCAACCTAGAAATGAACAGGCTCTCTCTCCCCATGTGTGTGCTATCTGCACATTCACATAACAGCGGGAACATTCTGAGATTTACCCTTAGCTGTATGGAGTGCTGTGCTACTACACTTGAATTCTGACCTATAGGTTATTAATCTCTATTTAAATCCTCCATTCCATTGAGGGTCCTTCAACTTTGTGCTTATTCTCTTGGTTTCGGCTCTAATTTACTATAAAACTTTTTTTTTCTTGCCAGTGTTCATTTCATCTGTGGGCAGCAGCATAACCCAGCAGTCTAATAATAATGGATTTTACAGTAGAAAAATCAAATTGTTACCTACTTATGGTAAAAGTGAAAAAATAAACCATGTTCACACAACCCTAACAGTACTTAGTTCTCTATGTATTTGATCACAAAAAAATCTTTGCAGTCATTCGATTTTTTTACTTTACATATTTTTATTCTGCATTTGCAATTTATGAGTAAGTGGCGATTCCTTAACACCCTTGCTTTTCCTTTACCTAACAGTACCTGTGTTATATTGTATTTATTGCATTCTTTCTCATGTTACAGCCATCTAGAAATCCCTAGATAACAGCTGTGAAAACTCTTTATAAAGAGTACTCTGTATAAAAATTGTCTCTATCTTCAGAAATGCTGAGCAGCAGAGCATTCCCTTGTGCAACGTGACAACATCCTTCTTTTCTCTGTTGCCTGAAACTATTTTTTCCTAATGCCTGAAAGTAAGTTGTACTAGGAGATGGCAGTGAGCTTATAACAATAGAAAGTGAGTTTGCAACAATAGAAAAAAAATGCCAGGGATTATGTAATTTCATCTGTGCATATTTACTGCACATTCTGCAGCTCTGCATATCTGATTTCTGAAAGTAAAAAGAATTTACACAAGCTTCTCTGCACAATTATTGTGAGCCGGGGTAGCAGAGGGAATAGCAAGGGTCAGTTTAAGGTTATACGTTTTGCAATTTTTTTTTGGGTGGGTCGCTGAAGTGTACCCTGGATAGCAGACATGTTAAATAAATATCACTAAGGCATAAATAATTTGTGCCTAAAATGAAAAGAAAGCCTTTTGCCCTTGCCAAAACAGTGTGTCATTGCTGTGTGCTGGAATGTCAAGAGGACAGCTGGAAATTAACCATGACACAGCTGTGCATCTGGTCCCACAGGAAATCACTCTGATGCTGAGAAGCATTTAGAACATAGACGTTCCATAGAACAATACCAAACAATGCAGCGTCAGCACTGGAATAATTAGATGAATGTGACCTCAACAAAATGAGCCATAACTACAGACATTAGCCTAAAGACAGAGCATTTTCAAATTTGAATGTGAATGCAAATCCATTGCATAGTTATAAATGCCATGTCACACTAGCAAGAAGATTAATTTTTCTTTGAAAATTGTAGATGATCTTACGCATGAAACCCTGCAATATAGCCTTAAGTTTGTGTGAGGTGATATGGTCAATGACCCGCAAGTAATTTTTATTTAAAATGTAAAAAAATTTGTATGATAGACTATCTTTTCAAAAGGACTATGCATAAAGGACAACCATTATTTATTTTCACAATTTAATGATACCGCATATTTTATAATATTTTTCATGATATTTAATATTTCGTGATTGCGCTACTGATTTCCTAGTTGTGTTACCTCAGGCACAAGGTGGATTTCCTTTTATTATTTTTAATCAGATCATTTTTATTGAAGAAAAAACTTTAAGGCCCCGTTCACATACAAGTGACGCTACTTCCCGGGGCGACCTCCGAGGTCGCGGTGCGAGCAGCGCGGGGCGACCTCGGAGCGGCCGGCACGGACTTCATAACATTGAAGTCTATGACGGTCACTCCGGGTCGCCCCAAAGAAGCTCTGGACCCTTTTTCTAAGTCGGAGCAACTTGTGTCGCTCCTATTAGAATGGGTCCGCAGCTTCCCTATGGAAGGCGACCTACGGCGACCTGTGAGGCGACCAGGTCGCCTCACAGGTCGCCTTAGTGTGAACGGGGACTTAGCAATACAGCAAACAACAAAAAACATAAAACTTAGAAAACAAAAACAACGCAATGCATCACAGTATACAGTTTGAAGCCATGAAACAAAGGCACCATGGTATATCAAGCATGCAAACATAAGCATAATGCACTACAGAAAGAACATGACAGTATCATAGGCGGACTCCGTGACAGGATCAATCTTGAGCATCATGCATTAAACAGTGCCTGATGCAAGATCACTTAGCAGTATGAAATGACCTAGGCCAGGTCTGAGGAGAGACCCCGAACACCAGCCCAATAGCAGTCGTAGGTCCCCAGCACATCCATATGTCACCCTAATACAGTATAATAATGGTCGTAAGGTAAACAAGTGGTCTTACGGCCGACCAATGAAACCACTATGGTAAGTAGAGGGTTGGTTCTCGCCAAATCCAAAGAGTGATGAATATGTTGGCTTCCAGAAATAATAGGGAAAACAACAAAAACAATAAGAAACAAAAACAAAAAATGACTGCCTATCTGTGCCTCCACTAAACATAAGTAGCAAAAGAAAAATAGTGCCACCACTGCAGGGTTGGTGACCAGTCCCCCCACCCATCGATGTAAACAACCACCCATGCCGGCAGTGTAATCAGGAAGATATAACTACTCCACCCAATATCCTATTAGAAACCAATTGCACTGGAGCCAAGCCACTCCGCCCAAATACGGTCAAATTTGTGTGGGTTCCCCCTATGTTTATAAGTAAGATTTTCTCTCAACAATAATGCATTAACATCCTTGACCCATTCTGCATGTGTAGGTGCAGTAGCTGATATCCATTTCTGCGCCAGGAGTTTTCTGGCGAGGAATAGCACTCTAAGGATGGCACTAAACACACCCGGGGAATATAACTCCTCATCCAACCAACCTAAGATACACAGTTTCGGGTCCAGAGGAAGAGTGACACTCCAAATCGTATTGACGGAGTGCAACACTTCCGTCCAATAGCGGACCAGTTTCGGACATTTCCATAGCATATGCAATAATGTACCTGCGTGTATCCTGCATCTCGGGCATAAAGGTGAGTCCCTCCTGTGCCAATCATACAGTTTTTGCGGAGTACGATAAGTGTGGTGTAGAATGAACAATTGGGTAAGTTTCTGTGAAGAGGTATATTGTCAAGTATACCTGCCCATTCTTCTGAGGAGATATGACCTACATCCTCCGACCACCCATCCCTACATTTGAAGGACATAGCATTAGAGTGTTGAGTCAAAAGAGAGGTGTACAGTGAGGAGATCTGTCCCTTTCTAAGTGTGGACGATGCTAATTGGGCAAGTAAAGTAGGATGCTGTAGCCTCCAGGAAGAATTCCTAGCTTGGGCCATGAGTGCGTGACGCAGCTGTAGGTATTGATAGAAAAGCGAATTGGGAAGACCAAATTCCGCGCTGGGCGTTTGGAAATCCTTAACCGGTTGCCGACCGCCGCACGACTATATACTGCGGCGGTCAGCCCCGGCCAGGCAGAGTGACGTACCGGTACGTCACTTGCCTGTCACTTCCTTGTGAGCCAATAGCGGGCACCCACCGCGGCTCGTTCACAGGGAAGTTAGTGCGTGTGACTCGCCAATTGTCGGTACAGAGGGAGAAAGTCAGGCGGCTGATGTAAACAAGCCGCCTGTCATTCTCCCCTGTGTAGAAACAGTAATCAGACGGTTCTACTATGTAGGACCGTTGATCACTGTTCCTACACTAGTAGCCACAGCCAATCACAGTAGAAAGCACGCCCCTAGGGACACACTTAACCCCTCCCTCCCCAATAAAGTTAACCCCTTCCCTGCCAGTGTCATTTTGCAGTAACAGTGCATATGTATAGCACTGATTACTGCAGTAATGTCACTGGTAACCCCAAAAATGTCAGTCAAGGGTCCGATCTGTCTGCCGCAATGTCGGAGTACCGCAAAAAAAATTGCAGATTGCCGCCATTACGCGTTAAAAAAAAAAAACACCAATGATGACAGAAATCTTTCCTTTAGTTAGTAAACGCAATAACTTTTGCGCAAACCAATCAAAATACGCTTTTTGCAATTTTTTTTTACCAAACATATGTAGCAGAAAACAAATTGGCCAAAAATGTTAAAAAATTTTGATTTTTACATTTTTTTGGGGGGGAATTTCATATAAAAAAAATGTGAAAAATATTGTTATTTTTGCAAAATTTACGCTCTTTTTTGTTTATAGCGCAAAAAGTAAAAATCGCACAGGTGATCAAATATCACCAAAAGAAAGCTCTGTTTGTGGGAAAAAAAGGACGTCAAATTTGTTTAGGTACAGCGTCGCAGGACCGCGCAATTGTCCGTTAAAGTCACGCAGTAAAAAATCGCAAAAAACCCCCTGGTCAGGCAGGGGGTAAAATCTTCCGGTGCTTAAGTGGTTAAGGAGACAACCCTGATACAACTGAACAATATACGTTACCCCGTACCTATCCCATTCCACAAAGTCTTTCAGTTTAACCAGTTCAGAGCAATTCGTATTATTGACTATGCGGGAGAATTTAGAGTACCCACCGTACCAAAAGTGTTGTTTAGATTTCCGCCAAATGTTGTCCAGTAGCAAAACCGTAGGACAACCAGGGAAAGCGCCCAGTTCCCCCGCCTCCAGTGCTTCTATGAGATTACCGGTGGACAGAATCGTGGCTATCACAATCCTAATGGGGTAAGAATCATCCCTGTTGAGCCAACCCGTGATATGTGGCAGCAGGGCCGCCAGGTATTAGAAGTAGGGATTCGGAACCGCCAATCAATTTGATGCGGGGTGTCTGTTTTTTCCCCAGATCAGCGATCGGAAAACAGTGTTAAATTGTTTTAAATACGTGGATGGGAATCCAAACCGGAGCATTGTGTAGGGCATATAATAATTGCGGGTTCCAAATAATTTTAATCGGGTTGCATCTCCTCACAACAGACAGTGGCAATTTAATCCAGCTATACATTTTGTCTTTAAATAGTTGTAATAATGGAGATACGTTAAGCGAAACATATTTAGCAAGATTGGGATGTATGATAATGCCCAGATATCGAAAGCGTTCAACGATCCTAATTTGCGAAGCGGCCTGAGGCAGCGGGGATGCCAAGGGGTCCAAAGGTAAGAGCACCGACTTATTCCAATTAATTTGGAAGCCCGAGAAGGACCCAAACCTGTGAATCAATGCCATCAACCTAGTGAGGGACCCAGTAGTATCGGCCAAAAAGATTAAAGCGTCATCCGCGTATAAGGCTATCTTATCCTCCCCACTCCCCCTCCTAAACCCCTGAATTGCAGTGTCCCATCTAATAGCTGCCGCAAGGGGCTCCAACGCCAGTGCAAATAGGAGGGGAGACAAAGAGCACCCCTGTCTCGTACCTCTATGCAGAGCAAACGGAGGGGACAGCACGTTATTCACGCAAACACAAGCAGTAGGAGCCCCATACAGCAGCTTAAGCCAAGCTAGCAACATTTGTGCTAAAGTATTGAAATAATTAATCAAATGCACCCTTTCAAGAAAAAAATATTTTTCAATATGTTACATCAAAAGGTCTTTAATTTCAATAAAACATTATCCCAACCTCCCTATGTTTGCTCATGGTGGCAAGAGGTGGCCTGGGCACCCCAAAAGTTTAGTTTGCTTTAAAAACAGTGCAGTTTACTGCAAATAGTAAATCGCTAGCTTTAATTTCCACTGCATGACTAAGGCCGGCCATAGACAGATTTTTCTTTCCTGCTACCTCGGATTGCTTGATTCCCCCATTAACACAGGGCAATTGTGTTCTCCTGGTGGGGAGGGACGGGCGAAGCCGTCTCCGCCGGGAGAACACAATGATTATTGCTAGTGGCTATAATACCCGCTAGCAATAATCGCATGTAGAATCTGGCAGGCTGGTTGTACCCAAGTTGATCGATCGATCACCCTGGGTACATTCAGCCTGCCTACACATGGTTTGAATCTCAGCCAGTTCCTGCTGATGCAGCCAAGATTCGAAACGTCTATGGTCACATTAAAGCACTAAATAGGAAATGCACAGGTTTGCTTTAACATATTAAAGAGAGAAATTGCTCTGAAAGCTGTGCCCAAACAAAGGAAGACAGTGGGAAATGGAATGGTCACCAGTATTGCCTGTGGTCTCCCTTCAGTTGATCTTTTTACTATTGCTAACTTACCATCATTGCCTCCAGCAAGGAGAGCAGTGAGCAGCCTGGTAGTGACATCACCAAATCTCACTCCAAATCTCTAGAGATGTGTTTCTCAACCTTTTTTCAGTCAAGCCACCCTTTAAAATTAGTGATCAGTATTCCAGTGTTTCTCTTCTCCCTCAGTTTCTCTCTCTCATTCAGCTAATTTGACCCCAGCGCTGATTGAAAAGGGCAGAGGATGGGGTAAACAAGGATGCTGTGCAGGCACCTGACATCTTCCTTGTCAATTGATGACATCATTGGTTGTTAGGATTCAAGTGGCTAGGAGGTTGTAATGGTGCACAATGAAAACCTACGACTTTGTGTAACTAAAAGGCAGGCTTGATCCACTCACTGGCTTGTATACAATTTTTGGGCAATTTTAAGGCTTTTTGTCTAAAATCTATACCTGATTGTAGTGATTGTAAACGATCACCTTGTGAAACAACTCATTTAGTTTAAAATAGAAATGAAAGGCAAAATCATTTTTATATAGATATAAAAAATTATTATAAATGTATATGTTTTCCCTTTTTTGCAAAGGATCACATTCCCTCTGTTCTCAGCTGCATTAAAACTGGGGAGAGGAGAAGCAGCATCACACTGACCTTGCCAGTGAATGGCTGTGCAGCAGGAACGTGTCAGGACAAGTCTGATAGTTGGAGGAGAGTACACAGAGTTCCCAGCATAGCTAGAGAACTGACCACAGTGTGCGCTCATGTTTAGTGTGGTCAGTTTTTAATAGGAAAGCAGAGGGACTAACAGGAACACCAGGGATTTCACACAAAGGAACCAATACAAAGAGAACAGGATACTTTCTCATACAAGTACATGGCACAGCAGGCACATATCAGGAATATGAAGTGTTGGGGTAACAAACGCTTTAAGGGACACCATGGTGCCCAGACAAAGGGAAAAAGGCTGCTCTAGAGACTAGCAATCAGAGACTAGCAGTCATTGCCTTTGATTTCACGCTGCATTTGTACAGCTATGAGGCTGTAGATATTGAAGTGCCTAACTGCACTCAAACCAGGATGTTCACTGCTAATTTTAAGGAGTTAAAGACAAAATAATTATAATTCAGGTTACTGCTTAGGCACATGGGTTCCATGTTTCTTTGACTGTTGATTGTTCTGCACCTGCTGTTGTTCTTGGCCAAGTTGCAGTCCCATCCTTTAGTACCATCCATACCTGGCTGACAATAAGACTGTCAGTAATTGAGGCCAAGTTGGCTTCCCCTTTTCCCCTTCCCATTCTTTTACTTTGGGTAGTCCCATGGTAGTGGTGGTAGTCCCGTCTCCTTCTGGATGCCAAAGGAGGAGCTGGAGGAGGAGAAAGCAAACCCTACAGCTCCTGGTAGTTCTGTCCTTCAGTGGTGGCCTGCCACAGAGTCTGTAGTCAGTACAGCTATAGCTCTGTGTCCCAGAGACCCATTAATCATGTATGAGAAGCCTATTATCTGCAAATGAGATACAGAAGTAGCATGTTTCTGACCTAGCATAGTAGTTTTGATGCTGCCAGATGGGTTTCCAGAGATTAAGGTTGTGATAGTGGTGGGTGACAGATGTAATATCCTATCCTTATTTATACTGGGGCTTTAATTTGTAGGTCCCCAGTGTTTTCCTAAAAACAGCTGCTTCATGTTTTTTGTTCTGTTTTTCTTTTTTTTTTCGAGCACAAGTGTGGTTTATAGACACAATAATAGTGTTTAACATACTTCTCAGGCAAAATAAATCATGCGTCACAAGCCAGCTGGGATGGCAAAGGAAGGTCTAAAAAGGACAATTAAGGTATTTTTCTGGGTATAAAAGCTGAAGTCAGCTGTACAGAGTGCTTTTAAATCATTTGGCACAATGTAAAGGACTGAATCAGGATCACTGGCAAAGGCAAGAATTATTGTTGTTGAATTCTTCAAGAGGTGAAATGTTGGAAGTTTTAATCACAAATTCCTTTTTTCATTATGGCAGCCTCTAAGTGTAAATCAATATAAACTGTATGTAAAAATCTAGTGGATTTTTTGTCATTTTTAATTTAATGTTATTAGGTTTTGTAAAGATACACGGAGTGAAATGTTTTGCAGCGTTACTGTGAAATATGAATACATAGTGAATAGATAGTTCTTTATTCAGGAATATTTTGAAATGACATATATACATATAAATATATATATATATATATATATATATATATATATATATATATATATATATATATATATATATATATATATATATGTTAGGGATTGGCATATACTGTAACTTTCATTATTATTTGACTGTAGTTTTTTTTTTTTTTAAGTCGGATAACATGGTTATTGTGTGCAAAAAAACAGGATGGATGGCTGGCCACCTTTTCCACTGAAATGTCTAAGGCCGACTATAGATGGAGTGAATTTCTTTCCTGCAACCATGGGTTTCAATGTTGACAGGGTAATCCCTCGTGCCGAGGCATTGTGTTTTCTCCCGGGGGGGGGGGGATTATGCAGTGATAGTGATTATTGCTAGTGGCTGTAACAGCCTCTAGGGATGATCGCTGGTTAAATCCGGCAGGCTGGTTATACCTAAGTTGATCAATCAATCTACTTGGGTGCATTCTGCCTGCTCATACATGGTTTAGGATCAGGCAAACTATCCCGCCAGGGGAGCACAGAGATTATTGCTAGTGGCTGTGACAGCCTCTAGCGATGATCGCTGGTTAAATTCAGCAGGCTGGTTATACCTGAGTTGATCAATCAATCTACTTGGGTGCATTCTGCCTGCTCATACATGGTTTAGGATCGGGTAAACTATCCCACCAGGGGAGCACAGAGATTATTGCTAGTGGCTGTAACAGCCTCTAGGGATGATCGCTGGTTAAATCCGGCAGGCTGGTTATACCTAAGTTGATCAATCAATCTACTTGGGTGCATTCTGCCTGCTCATACATGGTTTAGGATCAGGCAAACTATCCCACCAGGGGAGCACAGAGATTATTGCTAGTGGCTGTGACAGCCTCTAGCGATGATCGCTGGTTAAATCCGGCAGGCTGGTTATACCTAAGTTGATCAATCGATCTACTTGGGTGCATTCTGCCTGCTCATACATGGTTTAGGATCGGGCAAACTATTCCACTAGGGGAGCACATAGATTATTGCTAGTAGCTGTGGCAGCCTCTAGCGATGATCGCTGGTTAAATCCGGCAGGTTGGTTATACCTAAGTTGATCAATCAATCTACTTGGGTGCATTCTGCCTGCTCATACATGGTTCAGATCGGGCAAACTATCCCACCAGGGGAGCACAGAGATTATTGCTAGTGGCTGTGACAGCCTCTAGCGATGATCGCTGGTTAAATCCGGCAGGCTGGTTATAACTAAGTTGATCAATCAATCTACTTGGGTGCATTCTGCCTGCTCATACACGGTTTAGGATCGGGCAAACTATTCCACTAGGGGAGCACAAAGATTATTGCTAGTAGCTGTGACAGCCTCTAGCGATGATCGCTGGTTAAATCCGGCAGGCTGGTTATACCTAAGTTGATCAATCAATCTACTTGGGTGCATTCTGCCTGCTCATACATGGTTCGGATCAGGCAAACTATCCCACCAGGGGAGCACAGAAATTATTGCTAGTGGCTGTGACAGCCTCTAGCGATGATCGCTGGTTAAATCCGGCAGGCTGGTTGTACCTAAGTTGATCAATCCATTTACTTGAGTGCATTCTGCCTGCTCATACATGGTTCGGATCGAAACAGCCGAGATTCGAACCATCTATGGCCAGCCTAAGAGGGAATTCTTGTCACTTTGGAGAGATTCTTTCTGACTTCCTGTTGCTTCTTCATGGCAGGAAACAAAGAGAAATCTCCCCAACAGGACATGGATGACAAAAAATGAACATGATTTAATCATTCCTTATTCTATTCAAATTGGAAAAAAAAGTCTTGGCTTTAAAATCTCAGTGATTCCTCCTGCCGACCCTTGCATCACTGCAGGATACAGTAGTGATGTAGAGGCCAGTGGGGGAACTGCTAAGACAGCAGGGGACCAGGAGATCAGCATTTCCAAAAGTGTTGGTTTCTGACAAAGACTTTAACTAACAATGTCTCTTCAATAGGGTGGTGTTTGTTAGCAAGGGAAGGAAGTATTAACTTGTTCTTTACAGGGACATCTTTTATGGCCAGTTTTAGTTTATTGACAGCTACAGTTTTAGTTTATTGGCAGTTGACAGTCCAAAGACATGCTGGTAGGTTAATTGGCTTCTGCCTAAATTGTCTATAGTATATGTATGAATGAATGTGAGTTAGGGACCTTAGATTGTAAGCTCCTTAAGTGGGGTACACACTAGTAGAATATCTGCCGAAAATTCCCGTCCGAGGTAAAATCGTCCGATTTTCGCCTAGTGTGTACACAACTTTCAGCAGCTGATGCCGACATTTTCAACGAAAAAAAACGGAGGGACAAACACCCAAATTTTTTTCGTCCGTCCCCAGACGACCGATTTTCCTTTAATGTGTATGCAGTACGTCCGTGAAAAATCGGATACAAAAGACCGCGCATGATCTGAAGTTGCTGACAACCCGGAAGTCTAGGAACAAATGTGCCAAAAAAAAAGAAAAATCGTACAAGAAATTTCGTGAGCTTTTAAGCACTGTCGACTAAAAACGGTAATGAATGCTGAGAAGACAGAGAAAAATCAGAGGATATTTCGTCCGATTTTCGTCAAGTGTGTACGGCCCTTTAAGGGCAGGATCTGAAGTGAATGTATAATATATATAAAGTGCTACGTAAATTAACAGCACTATATAAGTACCTGTAATAGTCCTAGGGGGTTATCTTATTTACAAGGATGTAAAGACTAGAGGATGTCTAATACAGCTGTGGGGTCATTTTGTTTTTGTGAAACCCCCCCAAAAAAAAAAAAATGTTCTGGGGCAGCTGTATGTAAAGCTAAAACTAGCAATGAAAACCCAGTTTAAGCTTCTCCAGGCAATAATGGTTTTACCCTGATAGAAGCAATATACCGTTTAAATGCAACAGTAAAGAATTTGTTTTTTTATCCTAAATTTTTTTCTTTGTTTTTGTTATATCTATTACATCTTTATTCTGTGCCTTCAGTAGCAGTCTAGTTCCATTAACCTTATTAAACCTTGTTAAAATTGCAAGATGCTCAGTTGCTGACCTCGGAGAGAAAGAGACAAGAGCAGGGCATTTGTAATAGAGTTATCTGCAGGCAGCTGTCCAAGGTGCATTTCCTCATCCCCTTCTGTTGACCTGTCTGTGCATCTAATCTGTAATGTTGATCTAATAGAATTCTGAACCGCTGCAAACCTTGTGCTTCAAACGAGTTTAGATCTTGTTTGAATAAAACAGTGAAATTAATAATATAAAGCATGATGAAAATGATGGTAACAGTATAATGTTTTTTATATTCATTACCTAAATGTATTATGCACACGCTGGCATTTTCTAGGATTCATCTTCATATACAAAATCAGTTCATGGCAGTCATACAGAGTTGTATAAACACAAAAGTTTGCGAATATCATTATTATTTATTGATGAAGGCTATATCAATACTGTATGTACACAACTGTAATACAACTATTAACTTTTTTACACCTGTTAAATATAAAGGTTCATAGTAGCTACATATCAGCAGTTCCACAGCATCCATTAGAGAAAGCAATCCTTATCTCATTGTTGTAAAGACTGGCCTGCCCTACCTCTTCTGTGTCTGGTCAAGGAGCACTGACAGTCCTCATCATGATATAGTGCAATCATTTGAAGTCTATGGCTCTAGCCTACAGAAAATCTTTATCAATGTCAATGTTAACTAATCCTGATACTGTATAGCAGGAACTGTAAGGCTTTATTTTTTGATTACTCCCACCCACTACCCAAATCTAATGCTGAATTCCCCCAAGAAATACTATGCAAATTCCAACTTAACTTTCAACAATGATTAAATAAATTTTGAGGTGCTGTATAATGGTGGTATGAAGTGTAATCTCAAAGTGCTAAGTTCTAATTTAATAAATAAAATGTGCACAATTTTGCAGCCAGAATATAGTGGCAATTATATAAAAAAATGTGAAAATCAATTATTTAAAGTCCATAACAATATCCAAATCTTGGAATCACCAAAAGTGTCCAGTGCTAGAAATTACCTTTCTAAAAGTTGATCTTTGCATAGGGCAAGGCACTCCCTTTCATGGGTCAGCACTCAGACCTGGCAATTGTTCACTCAAACAATAAGCACTGTATTGTGGGAGGCCTAAGGGATGTGTGATTTAAACCTAAAAATTTCAATTTTTAATGAGCTCAAGTGTCTAATAAGAGTAGTAGCCAGTCCTGATGTCTACTTAATGTTTCCTGGTTCAGATCCGCCTATCCATTTTTCAGGCAGATCTGAACGGATTCCCCATGCATCTCTATGGGGCATCGGATGTCAGCGGAGACATGTCCTCTGACATCGGATCCGTCAAATCTGGAGGGATGGAAACCCTATTTTCCATCCTTCGAGTGGATCGGATCGTATGGGATCGCATGAGAATGGACAGACGGTCCGTTCCCATCCGATTCCCCCATAGAGAACATCGGGGACCTGACAGCTCTGTTTCTGCACACAGCACAGAGACAGAGCAGCCATTTGCCTGCACAGCACACAGGAACAAAGCTGAGGCTGTCAATCACAGGCTGTGAGCTGGGGATCCTTCCCCTGTCAGCTTTTTAGCTCTTAGTGTCAGGAAAACTTGTCAGAAGTGACTCATGCTAATAACAGAAGAACCAGACAGCAGTGAGAAATTACACTTAGTGCTTTGGAGAGAGGCAAGTAAACACTATGGAAATGTGTGCTTTGTTCAGATTTAATGTTTGAGGTTTACAATTACTTTAGTGTTGATACATTGTGTAGTTATGTAGTATAAGAAAAAAAACTGTGCCCCAGATAGAGCACAAACGTACTAGAACATTCTCTAAAACAGCAAAGGACAGATTACCAAAAAGAAAGCAAAATGTCTATAAAGCTCCATGTTAAGTGAAAAGTGATGCTAAAACTATTCACTAAAAGTTATTCATAATTGAAGTGAGAAGATGTGTTCTTAGCGTTATAAACTTTTTTTTTTTTACTGCAGCATTTATTTCCGGTAGAGTGCCTTGTTGACTTTGAGGAACATTCCCTACAGTATGGACATATTTTTAATGATAAATGAATATAATGGCATACTTGTGTTGGAAAATTTACAAATAATCGAGCTTCATGGACACTGAAATCCTTCCTAAACTTCCATAAAGGCTTCATCTCACCTCTCAATATCAATATTTCACTGACTTTAGGTAGAAGAAACTACGCTAAATACGGTACATTGCAAACTTGAACTTTTAGGTAGAAGAAACCAAGCTAAATACATTTCACCCTTAAAGTTAATGGCTGAAACTCATTTAGAATTAGCTGTGTAATTCACTTTTTTATTTATTTATTTATTACTGACTACTTATATTTATTATAAAAATGTTGTATTTGAGCTCTACTACACAAGGCAGAATTAGAATCTATCCATAGTCAGGACAGGAAGTAAAGGGAACCAGGCAATGACAAGGAAGCCTGATATTGGTTTTATTCATTCCCTTTACTTTAATTACCCTTTACATATTATGTTATATCCCATCCTATTTCAACTGGAATTGCCTTTCCAATTAAATAAATATGCACAATTGAAACCGTTATATACCAAAATAATTTTCCAAATTATATGTAAAGAAAAAAGCGAAAAATGGGTACCCTAAACCTATTACACATTATTTCATTGTTCTGCAACAAACATACTTCTAACTCTACCTGTTTGCATTTTAGTATGAAATGCTGGTTGCTATCAAGCAGCCTACTACAGTGTGATAAGGAAAGCGTTTTTATGCATCATCTTATGCAAACATAGTTCAAATTAATTAAATCAGGTTCTCTTGGGGGCAAATTCGTTACAGGTGTTTTTCTTTTGCTTTAACTTAATTTCCTTCTGATTATATATTGTAGTCTGATGAGGTGGAAAAGATGAAACGTGAAATATTTCTTAATTGCTAGTTTGGTTTTTCAAGTTCTGAGGTGGAGAATGGAAAAAAAATTAAAAAGCTGAACTCTGGGCAGAAGACTAAAAGAAGAAGTTAGTTGTAATATGGCATACCTGTTGCAGATCAGGTCTGTGCGCCATAAAATAAAGGAATTGAGTTTGATTTACAAAAGGAAAATAGGTTGTTTGCAAGGGAATTTTCCATTCACTTACAATAATATATGAAGTGAAGCTTTGTTGTCTTCCATCCAATCATGTACAAGCAAAAGTGAATGATGAATTTCTACCTGATTAAGTTAAGGAAAAACTACCCTTAAGAAAATTAAAAGTGAACAACCTATTTGCCTTTAGTAAATCAGTGTCCTTTATGTTCAGCCTTTACAGTAAAGTACATTTTCATATTCCAGTGTCAGAAGTCTGTTTGTGTTCAAACATGAGGCATGCTGCATGGTACTGCATAGGTTATGCATGACCTCTGTCTGTAGTCTACGAACTAATTTGTGAAGAAATTACAAATCCCACAATCCCTAGGCCTCTCAATTTAGTGGTAAATATAAAAAGAGTCAATCTGTGCTAAACTAAATGTAGATGATCACCTAGCACATGGGTGCTCAACCTGTGGCCCTCCAGCTGTTACGGAACTACAAGTCCCATGAGGCATTGCAAGCCACTGACAGTTACAAGCATGACTCTCAAAGACAGAGGCATGATGGGACTTGTAGTTCCGCAACAGCTGGAGGGCCACAGGTTGAGCACCCATGACCTAGCAGCTAGCATAAATAGTAAAAACAATATAGTTAGTGTAAGTCCATATGCAGCGCTATCACATTTGAATGGGGGTAAATTAAGAGATGAAATTCCTCCACCAACTTCTGTGTAAATAAAGCACACTGCACCACCGTGAGACACTCCAATCCCCTTACCAGATGAAAGAATAAAATTAGCAGTATGCAGTAAAAGGACATCAATCAAGCTTGTGACGGTTTCAGAGTGGCAATGTAAACTCAGTGCTCGAGCTGTGAATCCACTATTTTTGTGGTAGTCACGGATGCCTAACTAGTTTCTGCCAATAGGCCATCGTCAGGGGCGCCTCTGACGATGGCCTATCGGCCGAAATAGTCAGGCACCTGTGATTAACACACAAGCACACTGAAGGCACAGCATACATACCTTTTTGATGTACTACTTGTACTTTTGATGTAAGTACTTCTTAAATAAATCTTCTCCATTCACTACGTACTTCACTATGAGGTTTTCATTTTACCCATGGTACCATCGTGTTGATCGGGTGGAGAGAATCATAAAGTTGGATTTATAGAAACCTTTGTTTCCTGAGAGGCTACAGTCTTGGATTCACAGCTCGAGTTTACATTGCCACTCTGAAACCGTCACAAGCTTGATTGATGTCCATTTACTGCATACTGCCCAATTTATTCTTTCATCTGGTAAGGGGATTGGAGTGTCTCATGGTGGTGCAGTGTGCTTTATTTACACAGAAGTTGGTGGAGGAATTTCATCTTTTCATTTACCCATATTCAAATGTGATAGCGCTGCCTATGGACTTACACTTTCAATTTTGTGCTATACGGGCAAGAGCTAAACAGTAATTGGATCTGATACAGACACAAGCAGGCAGAGCAAATAGAGTGTGTCTCTCCCACATTTGTAATACAACAAATGGCAAGGCATGCGCTGGACACTGTGTGACCCGAATTTTTTATATATAAATATATATATATATATATATATATATATATATATATATATATATCCAGGAGGCGAGGGTATGTTTTTCAATGGGAACTGTTCCAGTGACTGTCTAAAAAGGGAACTTTTCTCACTCTGTAAAGATATAAGATATTACCTTAAATTTACTTTTGCAACTTTATGACAGGAAGTGAATGAAAAACTTCCCAACAGGACACAGTCTATAATAAATGCACCAAGGGGCACACACCAGTGCACTGCAGAAGTGTGTAATGCAAGCTGATGCAATGTGGCACCATACGTTCTGAATGGGACCTCGATGTACCTTTGCAATGTACCACAATGAATGACTAGCAATTGGCTAATGTGTATTGCAGTGTACTTCTGAAAATCAGGGCTTAGAATGCACTGTGCAGTGCATTGTGGGGCGCTCACGGGCCAACATCTCGCAGAGTGCCCCGCAAATTTGGATGTTCACCCAACGGGTGAACAGGCGATGTTTGGTCCGAAGTTTTGCTCGGCCTGAACTGCTCGCCCCACTCTACTCAGCACATTTGGTATACTATATATAATACCACAGAAAACAGAGCTAACAACACACTAACCTGTTAGTAAGCATGGTTTGTCAAACAGTAGTGCTATATTTTTTTTAAACATATAATAACCTTTTAACACCCACATCAAAGAACATAACTACAAGCTGAATATTATTACATCAAGAAATGTGCAAGATCACTAGGCTGTAGCCTCAAAAATTCCCAGTTTGCCTCCAGTTACTAATGGATTAGATGGTTTGCTGTTGCTCCAGCCTCTAAATATTGCATAGTTTCTGAAATCTTTTTGTTGTGCTCATAACCCTTGGCATCTGTGACGGGCGCGGTATCAGACCATGGCCACCTTCACTAACTTTTGACAAAAAGCTGGTCAACCTGACACTGCGCTGTCAGTGATACGTGACAATGACACTCTCAGCCTCAACCTGCGGAAAGATTTTCTAGCTAGTGGGACCACAGCCAACAAGCTATCATCGTTGGATATTGTTAACTATGTAACTAGCCCTTCACACCACAAATCAGTCGCTACCACCAGATATTTTTATCGTAAAATATCAAACATTCACACTAACAATTAGTGATAACAATTATGACCTAAAATAAACATCTGTAACACACACTGTCCCCACAGACAAGCATATACAGAGATTTACCATATAGTAGCGCTCCTCAAAGAGACAGGGATTCTTTAAAGGATAAGTTCCCCTTTTCCAACATGTTACACCCATTTTCAGGGTGTAACTTATAACATGTTAGTGGTACAACTGCCTCCTTGTCTTCTGCCACAATTCAAAAAAGACGCGGCCATATGGTGCTCCGCCCACGTCACTCATTTACAGTATTCTGTGAATGGGAAACTACAACTTCTGACACCCTTTGCAGCTATTGGATTTAAATACTCAAAGAACTACTTAGGCACTGTTGAGCACTGTGGTAGTTCATTGAAAGTTCCTGTCAGTCTGCAAGAGCCCTGCATTGCACCCACAATCTGCTGATAGTGGGTGCAATGCTTTGCAGGCTCCCAAAAAAAAATGCACATTTTTTTTTAACCTGAAAAAAGATGTGTATTTATTATTATTTTTTTAGGTGAAGTTATCTTTTAAGTTCTGCGTTAGTGCATTACAGACAACATTAACAATTTTGGAAATGTTGCTTGCTAACAGTTAAAAAATGGTACAAACCGACTATTTACAGAAAAAATATATCACAAAGGAAAAAGACAATAATACAAAAGTGAAATAAAAAGAGTTTAAGAATGAAAATACTTTAAGTCCAGTTCTTTGGGTTTGTCAAAGTCTACTCTTAGATGAATTGGAGGCTGTCATAGATCTTTGATGCTGATCCTTCTTTGATAGTAAAAAGGGAGCACTAGACCGCAGATGCAGCTCCTCTTTTCTGGTCCTTGAGGAGGGTGCGGACAGAAATTATATGACCAGTCAAGTGGTCTGAGAAGTGGGCGATGGGATGTCAACGTGTTTTATGACCATTTAGCAGGCACACCCTAAAATTCAGACATTTCGGCAGACAAATCTGACACTAAGTGACACGTTTTGAGAACCAGTGACTCCAATACAGTGATCAGTGATAAAAAAATGCACTGTCACTGTACTAATGTGCAGTGACATACTGAAGCAGAGCACTATCCCCTCCCTTCAGAGACGGGGCCGCAGGACAGTATGCCAACATAATAACGACCCCAAACACTCCTCCAAGACGACCACTGCCTTGCTAAAGAAGCTGAGGGTAAGGGTAATGGACTGACCAAGCATGTCTCCAGACCTAAACCCTATTGAGCATCTGTGGGGCATCCTCAAATGGAAGGTGGAGGAGCGCAAGGTCTCTAACATCCACCAGCTTCATGATGTCATCATGGAGGAGTGGAAGAGGACTCCAGTGGCAACCTGTGTAGCTCTGGTGAACTCCATGACCAAGAGGGTTAAGGCAGTGCTGGAAAATAATGGTGGCCACACAAAATATTGACACTTTGGGCCCAATTTGGACAGTGTCACTTAGGGGTGTACTCACTTTAGTTGCCAGCGGTTTAGACATTAATGGCTGTGTTTTCAGTTATTTTGAGGGGGCAGCAAATTTACACCGTTATACAAGCTGTACACTCACTACTTTACATTGTAGCAAAGTGTCATTTCTTCTGTGTTGTCACATGAAAATATATAAAAATATATTTATATGTGAGGGGTGTACTCACTTTTGTGAGATACTGTATATATATCTATATATCCATATATTAGGGATGCACTGATACCAATTACCGATACCTATTTTTTTTGTGCAGTGCAATTTGTGCCCATACTATGACAAGCCTGGGTTCACACACGAGTGGTGTGCACCACATTCCTGTTCAAATCACATACGATTATTTGCAGTGTGATTTGAGCACATTAATTTTGTTTGGTCTCAAATGGCACTGGCATCGGAGCATATGCACGAGTAAAAGTACTTGCGCAAATGCTTCGTATCAGCGCAACCCTAATACCCTATATATATATATATGCATTTGTCAGAATTGACACCTTATGAGCTCCTAGGTTAAGAACTGTCCCACCAAAGTTCATATACTCCACTTCATATAGAATAACAAACCCCTAAAAGAAGATTTAAAGATCAATTTTTTGCCTCCAGACAGATTTGTTTGTTAGGTCCCTATGTCCTATGTCATCCCTGAAGACATTAAGAGGGATAGGACAAATACATGACTATGCAGCAAAAGAAAGAGAGTGAGACTTGTCTCGGATGCATGTAGATGGCCCAGTTATTACAGGCTACTTTTTTAAATCCGTTGTCAATTCCCACAACTGAGATATCTTTAAAGGGTAACTCCACTTTAGTGGGGGGAAAAAATAGCAAATAAAGAAACAATAATATAGCGTATACAATTGTGACAAAAATCATATTGTAATTTAATTTTTTTTAAAATTACCTTTCCTATTCAATCTGCAGCTGTTGTAGTTTTTTGAAAATGCAATGCAATATGGCCACCTGGAGCTGTTCTGTACACAGAATGTATACTGACCACACCCCAGACACATAATTTCCTGCTTGTGTGATTGGCTCACCAATTTTCCCAGAAGTCTGTCTTAGATATAAGTCAGATTTCTGGCATCCCCTGCAACAAAATTGTTGGTGAGATACTCCCAATTTTTTCATTGTTGGTGAGATACTCCCAATTTTTTCATTGTTGGTGAGATACTCCCAATTTTTTCATTGTTGGTAAGATACTCCCATTTTTTTTTCATTTTTGGAGAGACACTCCCAATAGGAACACGTCTAGAGGGATGCAGGCCCAGCAGATTTCCTCATTAGAGTCCTGCAGCTGCACAGCTGATAGATAATTATGAAACCACTCCCATTAGACCCACTCAGCACAGAGAAACAAACAGGGATTTCTTCAGAATAACAAAAGGTAGGAATCTGCAACAAAGTTTGTTAAAATCCTTGTAATAAAAAGTGGAGTAATGCCTTGTACACATGATCAGATAATTGTACGAAAATTGATCGCACGATAATCTGACCGTTAGTACACAGCTTTCGACAGCCGATCAATACATTTTGTCCAACAAAATACAAAGGGTCAAACACTAAAACTTTTGTCGTACGATAGCCTAGGGAACGACAATCGTTTAATCAGTACAGTATGCATTCGCTAAAATTCGATAGACAAAGACCACGCATGATCAGAAACACTAAAATAACCCAGATAAAGCCTGGCTGCCATTGTTTTTGTTTTGCACTATCTGATACGTAGCTATGCAACCAGGAAGCTTTTCCAGAATTGTACGAAAAAAATCGTATGTTTAGTACGCATTGTTGAATTCAATATTAGTATCATGCAACAAAATGCAAACAATAAGTCGTCCAATTACCTGATCGTGTGTACGAGGCATTACGCTTAACTTCTGCAAAGTGTTTTAACAAGAACCCTGGACTGTCACTAGCTCCTTTTACCACAGGTGGAAATTTTTTGTCTAATTGAAAATTCTTGCAATTTGCAATCCCAGAAGTGATCAAAGAACAAGTCTGCTGATGACGCAGCTGGGGAAGAAATATGATGGTTCCCTGCAACTGCACAGTCCACCTGAGAAAGGAACAAATCTCTGCTGATCTTTATCAGGGTCAACATTTATCTTCAACCCAAACACTTACTTACTTTCTGGCAGAGGTATTAAGGCTCTTCATAGGGATACCAATGAATAAAATATACCCTTTTATTTATGTTCATTTAAAAGAGGATGCCTTCCCTTTCATTGCTCAACCAAGAACAAATTAAAAGTGACAGTGCCCCACTGTAGCAATGCCTTGCGGTAATTGTTTTTTCCCACAAGGCAATAATGCAGATAAATCCTGAGTGATACAGTGCCCTACATAAAATGAATGCAAGTACTTCCAGTGGTATACATCTCACGCATCATACCTGATGGAGCCTGAGTGCAAAAGCATATTGAATCAAACCTCAACAGTGCATCCTCTGGATGTCATAGCTCCGTTTTTTTTTTTGTTTTTTGTGAGCTTTGCTAGTAGTGGCCCCAGCCAACTAAACAATTGGAACATTACCCAAATAGGGAAAACCTATGGTGATTTTTTTCTTAAAATGGTATTTAACCCCACAATAAAAATATAAGATATTGCAGCTTACCAAATCATTAAATTGATGGCTGCATTGTTTTCTAAAAACCCTTTTTGTTCTCACCTGCACTAGCAGATTCAGGCCCCTTTCACACTGTCCGCTCCGTCGGCAGACTCCGTTTTTCTCAGTGGGGGATCGATCAGCCGATCCCCCGCTGAGCAGGTGGGTGGCAGCTCCCTCTCCACTGTGTGTGCGGAGACGGAGGTGTCAGATCCCCGCTGTCCCCTTTGGGGGAATCAGATGAGAATGGACCGCCTGTCCGTTCTCATCCGATCCCATCCGATTTGATCCGCTGGACGGATGGAAAATAGGGTTTCCATCCATCCGGATTTGACGGATCGGATGGCAGCTGGTGTCAGCGGACATGTCTCCGCTGACATCCCCTGCCCCATAGAGATGCATGGGGCATTCCTTCAGATCCGCCTGAAAAACTGACAGGCAGATCTAAACGGTCCACATGTGTGAAAAGGGCCTTAGATGGACTTGACCAACAAATCTTAAGCTGAACTCTTGCTAACACTTTTGAAGCAGCTACAGCAACAGTTTGTTTTTTACTTTTTACGTAAATTAATAGAAATTTAGTTTCTCTCAACCTTCTAACCTCCACTTTTGCTGGACAACCTGGTCTGGTAAAGAGAAATTAACAGAACTTCTGGCCAGATCATCCGGTAAAAATAAAGGAAAAATGCCTTAAAGAAAACAAATGCAGCCACCATATATAAGAATTTCTATGCTGAAACATAATATTTGGGTTTAATACCAGTTTAAGTTTATAGAACACCATGCATCATTTTGAAGATTTGCTACCCTGAGAGTAGATGGGCTAGCATTGATCTTCTGGTGGTTTTCTAATACTTAAGAGAAGCCCAATATGTATATCAACCAGTGCAAACCCTAATAATGGACTCCAATTTGCTGCCTTTTGGTCTTTTGACTATACAATTTAAGTATTTTTGTTATATCTGTTCAGAAAGTGCAAAAATACCCATTGGTCCTGCTAGAAATCCAGTGAGCTTGTAAGTTACTCTGCAGTGATATCTGAAGTGAGCTACCATTATGATATAAAATAAGGAAAAGGACGTGTTCTGTAGTCTTAACATACTTCCATGCTGCTACTCTATACATACAGTGTAGTACAGGGTTTCCAGGACAGAAATTATGTTATTGACAGGATCACCTTGTGAAATTTAAAGGGTAACTCTACTTTCATGGGGAAAAAATAGCAAATAAAGAAAAAACAATATAGCGTATACAGTTGCGACACAAATCATATTGTAATTGAATGTTATTAAAAATTACCTTTCCGTTTCAGTCTGCAGCTGTTGTAATTTTCTGAAATTGCAATGCAATATGGCTACCTGGAGTTATTCTCAGAGTTGTATAAAGTACTCAAAACCCAAACTTGAGTAAAAGTACAAGTGCTCGATCAAAAAGTGACTTGAGTAGAAGTGGAAGTGCTCGATCAAAAAGTGACTTGAGTAGAAGTACTAAAGTATTTAACATTTTTTGTACTTAAAGCAGAGTTCCAGCCATTCACTCACCTGTCCAACGGTCCAGCGATGCGGCCGCCCGAAGCCTCGATCCTCTCCCTCGGCGCCGGCATCACTGCTGTGGGCACCCGGCTGTGACAGTTTGCGGCTTCACAGCCGGGTACCCACTGCGCATGCGCGAGTCGCGCTGCGCGTCTTGATTGGCCGGCAATCTTCTGGGACCTCTGACGTGTCCCAGAAGATTGCAGGGAGGGAGGGGGAGAGGAGAACTTCCGTTCAGGGTGCCGCGGCGCTCCGAGCGGAAGTGGGAGTGGGTACCTGTCAAAACTAGGTACCCGCTCCCCCCCCAAAAAAATGACATGCCAAATGTGGCATGTCAGGGGGTCAGGACTCCCTAAAGCGGAAGTTCCACTTTTGGGTGGAACTCCGCTTTAAGTATTGCAAGTAGTTTTTTTTTAAATTTTGCTACTCAAGTACTGAAAGTAAAAGTACCAGTAGTTTTGAAAAAAAAATGCTACTCAAGTACTGAAAGTAAAAGTACAAGTACTGTGTTATGTAGTTATTAAAGAAAGAAGTCAAAAGTTTGAACATCATATTGTTTTTTATTATTTCAAATGCAGCTTTTATTTATACATACAGTAGCATTTATTTTCGTATGCGCTGATAATACACATGTTTTGAGCTTCATGAAACCTGCCATCTACTGTTCTGGCAGTGGTAATTTTTATAATAGTAACGAGTAACTATGCAGCACAAAAAAAAATATCGGAGTAGAAGTATTGAAATAATCGAAAAAATGTAGTGAAGTAAAAATGGAAGTAGGAGAAAAAAATTCTACTCTAGGAAAGTACAGATACCGCCTTTCCGTACTTAAGTACAGTAGTGAAGTAGTTCTACTTCGTTACTATACATCTCTGATTATTCTGTACACAGAATGGGTACTGACCACATTTATTGCTAGGCTAGTATGTCGTTTTGCTCTGATGGAAGTACTATGCATGGTAACATGTAATACTTTGTGTTTTGTTATGATGTTAAAGGTGTTCACCATTTCATGCTAATAGTTACTGAATTGTTATGTTATATAGTTATTGAACCGTGTGTTGGAAAATTGGGGTAAAAGACTAAGGTCCTCTTCATGCTTGTCCATTTTGATTCAGTATAACCAATGCATTTTGTTGCATGAAAATGCAATTTAAGTAGAAATCTCATTCTTTCCTTTGTGGCTGGTTCAAGTCTATGTACTGAAGATTATTATAAAATAAAAAGGAATACTATATGAGCCCAATCACATCTACACCTGTGTGTTACTACACGTTTTGCAACACATACTGTACAACAGAATATGTGGGGTGGGAGTATTAGGGGTTGAAATGTGTAAACCTGAGCTTTAATTGAGGTATAATGCACTGCCCCCAAGAAAATCCCCCCCCCCCCTCACCTTTACAGCTCTGACAGTTAATTTTTGTATTATATCCCTAATTAAGGACATTAGTACTGCTTGTGTGAGGAGTAGCAAAAGAACATAGGTTAACATTAAATAAACACTAGAGAAATTTCCTTTGAAATGTCCTTTAATGTAAAGCTTGTCTACAGAAGTCCCTTGCTTCCCCTCTCTGTCATTACCCATTTGTCACTTCTTCTAATGACCTGCATGACGGATTAGATCATTTTGTTACAATTGCGGTAGACAAAAGAGCCAGAGAAAGGAGATTTGCTATATTTTTCCTTTTCACTAAATAAGTGAGTCTGAATTGAAAAGGCATTTAAGTCTGATCTGCATTATGCCTAAGTGGTTATTCCAAAGAACCTTTTCATATGAGCAGAAGGTTTCCTTTTTTACATTCTTTTATTCTGTAAGTTGAGAGGTAATTTTTCCCTTTATTTGTGTAAAGCTGCTAGAACAAAGGCTGGTAAACACTTGCTCCTTGTTATGTCTCTGTAAAGCCTTGGGGATTTTACGCCTCTCTCTCATTAGGGAAACAAATTGTCTTCAATAAATATTGAACCATAATGGCACAAGATAAAGGATTTTCTTTGTGTGATATCCAAACAGAACTGTTTTAACCTATTTAGCTTTGGTTGATGGTACTCCCAAAATGCCCCAGGATTCCAAGGATTCTTGAAGTATTGCTCCAAGGTATCTGCTCAAAAACTGCAACCTATATTTTTATACCTTTATGGATTTAATGTGTTTTTTTTTTTTTTTTATACAATACTCATTAAGCATACACTGTATTTACCCTAGTAAATAAACTAATTATGCCATTAGATTGCTGCTAAATGCCTATTTCTCTTTCGTTCATTGACGGACACAGCTCCTGTTTCTTCTCAACCATTAGGTTATACTGCCCCCTACAGGAGTAGGACACTAGGCAGGAAAAAGCTTGACTACGCCTATGGGCAGTCCCATGGGGTATGGATTTACTCTCAGCTATAGGCACTCAGTTTTTTTCTGCTTGTTCAGGAGTAAGGACCTAGTTCCTTGCTGGGATCTAGCTCCTGGCGATTTTTTTTTTCTTTTTAAATTACATTTTTTTCCTATCTTTGTTATTTTGTTCCTGATAGAATCTACTATCAATTGTCCGACTGGGATTAAAAACCCAATAAAAATTTACTTTGAAAAAAAAAAAAAAAAAAAAAATTGTCTAGATCTAGATCCAGAGGGTCCTCCCAGTCTGGTCAGTGAGAACGCGCAGGCCTCAGCTCGACGCTAGGTCGGCTGCTACATAGCCCCAGTGGACAGGGGCTGGCATGCGAGGTAAACGTCTCGTGAGGGCGCATGCGACCTGGCCTCGCAACGTTCCTCCTGGCCATCAGCCATCCACATTCCGATGGAGCAGTGGTCTGTCCGGAGTGGTGCCCACTCTGTTCCTGGTATGGTAAGTAGCTGTCCCCCCTCTACTACTGGAGGTTTTTGGGTTGGAGGTGGGCCCCTCCCTGGGATGGTGGGACCCCTGGGTTCCCCTCCTTCCCCCCAACCCCTCTAAACGTTAGTTGGTCCCTGTGGGTCATATCCCCCCCTTTATCCCTGGGTGAGGTTATGAGCTGGCTTTTGCCACACGCTCTAAAGGGGGGCTTGTTGGAGTTGCTGCTGACCGGGTTTTTCCTGGTGCGCAACGGGGGATTGAACAGGGTTCCCTGCCACCGTGTGGGGTTAGTGAATAGGGCAGGAATGTCCTCTGGGCTCCCTTTGGTGGCTGTTGGGCTGGGGGAGTGGATGATTTAGCACCTGCGGGTCCACACCTCACACGGCCGAATACGTCTAAAAATTTAGGCTGCGGCTTTATGGCCTACTGGTCAGAAACGATGTGGAGCGGCCCCTGTGAGGGTCGCTAAAGCCACTGCCTCCCGTTTGGGCATCTGCCCTCCCCTCCACTGCCCCTGGGTGTTCAGCTTCACTGGGGATGACGTCCAGGTGGCTGGGCGCCCACAAAAATTTAGGCCACGGTATACTAGGCCATTCAGCCGAGTTGAACGCCTCCGTTGGGGGGGGGGGGCGACCCCAGTGAGTTTTGGCTGAAGCCCCCAATCTTCCTATGGGCACCTGCCGGACTGGGATCCGTCCACGAAAACTGAGGCCGCGGCTTGCGGCCTGCTAGGTCATGCAGTCAGCTTGGCGCATCCTTTGGAAGGGGATGCGATGTGAGGGAGGTTCATTTTTTTATGACAGCCTTGCCGCCATTATTGTGTGGGGCACCTGCCTCTTTTTAGCACTGCGGGACCATCAGGGTACCCTGCTTTTGTTTCCGCATCACTGTGGACAGCCCCCTTTTAAGGAGCTATTTCCTATTATGCGGGCCTCTATGGAGGGGCTCAGAGGGCGATCCCCCTTGTCCCCTTTTTGCATGGTCCAGTAAGTGGTCCATTGGTGGGCCCCCCGGTCCACGTCCCCTTTGCGGGATCGAAGGCGGCGGCCCTCCCCTATTGTTACATAAGATCCTGAAATTGTTTCACCCTGCGACACGAGTCACCCTGCTGGGTCTCAGATAGCGAGGATGATTCATTTGCTCCTCTAGCCATGCATGAAAAGGATCTGGTGGATGCACTGTTTGTGTCAGTGCCTGACATTTTAAAAATGGAGGTTGCAGCTGATGCTGTGTCGGAGCCGCTGGTCCCTTTCGGCACCCACAGGTCCTCCAAAGCAGCGAGGGTGTTCCACTTTCCGCTTACTTTGACAACATGTCACAAAACAGTGGGGTTATCTGAAACAGTGGGGTTGTCCGAAATGCAGTTGTTAAGCGTTTTTACCTTGCGGTATCCTTATGAGGATTAACTGCTTAAAAGGTGGACAGTACCACCTGTAGTGGATTCGTCGGTTTCCAGGTTGAATAAAGCTACCTTAATTCCAGGTGAGTCCCCAGCCTTTACAGATCCAACTGATAGAAGGGCGGAGACTCTGCCCGCTATATGTTCGCTGTGGCTGGTTCGGCACTTAGGCCGGTATTTACTATTGCCCTGGTGTCGCAAACTCTGACCGAGTGGGCTAAACTTTTACACCAGGACCTGGTGGGGAAACATCTTCCCCCTATCTTGCGGAGCTGGTGGATCAGTTGATCTAGGGGCTACCGTTTATCTGCTTCTTTGGATCCGGCTCCTTTGATTTCTAGGCTGTCTGTATCAGCAGTAGTCCTTTGATGTATTATCTGGCTAAAATGCTGGTCTGCGGGCCAGACTTCTAAGAAGGCCTTATCTGATCTCCCCCTTGTAGGGGATCGCCTGTTTGGAGCTTCCTTGGATAAGTAAGCTCTCTTAGACTTGCTGACATGGCTGCCTCTGCATGTAGGGGCGCCCTCACCCGTATCTGAGGTGGTGGGACATCTCGCTGGTTTACGGATCCATGGACCTCCCTGGTACAGGACGAGTGGGTCCACAAAGTTATTCAGTCAGGCTACAAGATCAAATTCGGGCTTATCCTCCAGAAAGGTTCTTCCCTTCCAACCTGCACTTGTCCCAAGTCGCTTACAGGGTCTCTTTGGTTCAGTGCAAAACTTGTTACTTTAACTGGTTGCCGACCGCCGCACGACTATATACTGCGGCGGTCAGCCCCGGCCAGGCAGAGTGACGTACCGATACGTCACTTGCCTGTCACTTCCTTGTGAGCCAATAGCGGGCGAGCACGTGCCCGCGGAGGCGCGCGCCCGCCGCGGCTCGTTCACAGGAAAGTTAGTGCATGTGACCGGTGGACCCGATGTCCGCCGGTCACTCGCCGATCGTCGGTACAGAGGGAGAAAGTCAGGCGGCTGATGTAAACAAGCCGCCTGTCATTCTCCCCTGTGTAGAAACAGTGTTCAGACGGTTCTACTATATAGGACCGTTGATCACTGTTCCTACATTAGTAGCCACAGCCAATCACTGTAGAAAGCATGCCCCTAGGGACACACTTAACCCCTCCCTCCCCAATAAAGTTAACCCCTTCCCTGCCAGTGTCATTTTGCAGTAACAGTGCATATGTATAGCACTGATTACTGCAGTAATGTCACTGGTAACCCCAAAAGTGTAAAAAATGTCAGTCAAGGGTCCGATCTGTCCGCCGCAATGTCGCAGTACCACAAAAAAAACGCAGATCGCCGCCATTACGCGTTAAAAAAAACCCACCAAAAATGATAGAAATCTTTCCCTTAGTTAGTAAACGCAATAACTTTTGCGCAAACCAATCAAAATACGCTTTTTGCGATTTTTTTTTACCAAACATATGTAGCAGAAAACAAATTGGCCAAAAATGTTGAAAAAATTTGATTTTTACATTTTTTGGGGGGGGAATTTCATATAAAAAAATGTGAAAAATATTGTTATTTTTGCAAAATTTACGCTCTTTTTTTGTTTATAGCGCAAAAAGTAAAAATCGCACAGGTGATCAAATACCACCAAAAGAAAGCTCTGTTTGTGGGGAAAAAAGGACGTCAAATTCGTTTAGGTACAGCGTCGCACGACCGCGCAATTGTCCGTTAAAATCACGCAGTAAAAAATCGCAAAAAACCCCCTGGTCGGAATGGGGGTAAAATCTTCCGGGGCTTAAGTGGTTAAGGATTGATTGTTCCGGTTCCGACTTCTTTTCAGGGGTTTTTACTCAAACCTCTTTACAGTTCCTAGGAATAAAGGCAAGGTACGTCCAATTTTGGACCTTATGGCACTAAACTGCTCGTGCAGGTACAGAAGTTCCGCATGAAGTCCATTCGCATGGTAGTGGCATCCCTACATCAGGGGGTTTTCTTTTGTTTCTATCGACATCAAGGACACCTACCCGGACATTCTAATATATGCCGGTCACCAGTGCTTCTTTTTTGCTGGTCGTGCCTCTGCTCCTCGGGTCTTCACAACAGTGTTGGCCCCGGTGCTGCCATTGTTTGAGTCAGCGGGAGATTGCGGTACTGGGGTACCTGGGCGATCTTCTTCTGCGAGTAGGGTCTCTGACTGCTCTGATGGACATCTGGAGATTACTCTGTGAACTCTGAGGGAGTTCTGTTGGATTCTGAACCTTCAGAAGTCTGCTGTGGTTCTGTCCTCAAAAACTGGACTATCTGGGTCTGCCTCAGCCAGAGTGTTTATTCCTCTGGAAGAACTCCAGACACTGCAGGAGACAATTCAGCTTCTGATGTTCAGCAGATGGTCATCCCTCCGGGCTTGAATGCGGGTGCTGGGCCTGATGGTGTCCACCTTTGAGGCGGTCTGTTTACACAGTTCGATACAAGATCTCTGCATAAGAGATTCTGGGGAAATGGGACAGGGATCCATGGTCTCTAGATGTGGCTTTGTTCTTCAGGGCTTCGACAGGGAAAATCCTTCTCTCCCTGTACTGGACCGTTGTTGCCACGAATGCCAGCCTGTCCAGGTAGGGAGGCGTCCTTAGCACATATGTGCTCAGCGGGTCTGGACTCTGGCAGACTCCAGACTGCCGATAATGTACTGGAACTCTGAGCGATCAGACTTGTCTTGCTCATTGGACAATTTGTCTTCAGGGGTATCCGTTATGAATTTATTTGGAAGAGGCCACGGCCGTGGTCTATGTCAATCACCAAGGGGGCACAAGAAGTGTCCTGGCGGCTCATTAAGTAGCTGGCATTCTAAGGTGGGCTGCCGATCCATTCCAGTCCTCTCAAATTCCTGCCACGACTCCTGTGTAGGATCAAGGCAGAAAGGATTCTTTTCATTCTAGTGGCTTCAGACTGGCCTCACCGGTCTTGGTACGCCGATCTGGTATGGCTGGTTGCCAATTCTTCTTCTCGGTGGATCGGTTTTTAACCTGCTTTCTACAGGGCGTTGAACAGCATTTGGCCTTGAGTACCATCAAGGGCCAGGTATCGGCTATGGCAGTTTTTTCCAATGACCTTTGGTCACACACTCTCTGGTGCTTACCTTTCTTCAGGGTGTCTGACGTTTTGTTCCTTCAGTTCGGGCCCTGTTGCCACCCTGGGATCTTAATTTGTTGCTTTCAGCTCTACAGTACCTCCCTTTGAATATATTCAGGAGCTTTTGCTGTCCCAGAAGGTGGCTTTTTTGGTGACTTTCACCTCTGCACACAGGTTGAACTAGCAGGGTTATCCTGTCGTTTATCTTATGGTGATTCACAAGGATAAGGTGGTGCTTTGCCCCTGTCCGTCATTCCTTCCTAAGGTGGTCTCTGACTTTCTTTTGACTGAAGACATTGTGTTGCCTTCCCTGTGTCCCAGGCCTAAACATCTGAAGGAAATTGCCTTGCATGCCTTGGATGTGGTTTGACAATTAGGGTGTACCTGGCAGCTACGGAGTCTTTTAGGAAGTCAGACTCTGTATTGTGCTCACGGACAGACCTCAAAAAGGGTTGTCTGCTTCCTCTGTTACCATTTCCAGATGGATCAGACAGACAGTGGATTCATCAAGAGTCCCTGTCAAGGCGCACTCTATTAGGGGGCCTAGTGCCTCCTGGGCTTTGCGTCAGCATGCGCCAGTGAAGCAGGTTTTCAAGGCGGCCACCTGGTCATTGGTGCACATTTTTACAAAGTTTTTTATAAAGTGGATGTGTTGGCATGCTTCTTTTGGCCGCAAGGTTTTGCAGGTTGCTGTTTAGAGGACCTGGTCGTCTTTGAGGGTGTATTGTTTTTTAGGAGAGCTCTAGTTGTTTATGATAGAATTCTATGTTACCTGATTGGCTATTGTTAACCTTGGGAATTTTTTTTCTGATGTTTTTCCCACCCCTTATGTTTAACGCTGCTTTAGGACATCCCGATGGTTAAGAAGTATCAGGAGTTGTGTCCTTCAATGAACGAAAGAGAAAATGGGATTTTTGACTTACCGTAAAATACATTTCTCTGATGTTCATTGACGGACACAGCACCCACCCCTCTGTGGAGTTGGCTTTCTTCTGACACTGCTTGTAACAAAACTAAGTGCCTATAGCTGAGAATGGGTGTATACCCCCTGCGACTGCCCATAGGCGTAGTCAAGCCTTTTCCTGCCTAGTGTCCTACTCCTGTAGGGGCAGTATAACCCAATGGTTAAGAAGTGTCAGGAGCTGTGTCCGTCAATGAACATCAGAGAAATGGATTTTACGGTAAGTCAAAAAATCCCATTATTACAGTACCCAAAAATAAAAGTCAATAGAGGCACTTCATCCAAAATGTCTCAGTTTTGAATGGTGCAAAACAGGATTCATGTCTCCAGGAACGTGTGTGGTCGGTGACCCTGCCTCCCCCTTTTAACATATCAATGGCATGTGGGTACTCCTTATATTGCTGCTATAACTTACCAGAAGATATTATCTATATATATAGTATAGTAGAAACAGTTTCTGTGTCTTGTGACGCTTAGTAGAGACTGTCACTAAAAATATTTAGAGAATTAGCTGTATAAGCATTATATAAGATCTGATCTCCTTGCTGGGGCATGGGCAGCAAAAAAGATCAGGTGAGGTAAACAAAGAAATGTATTTTGGATGGAAATTATGTCTATTGAAGAGACTCATGTCTTTCTTTCTTTCTTTTTTTTTTCATATGAACATTTTTACCGATCATTTTCAATTTCATTGTGATGATAACTTACTCAAACTGGCAAATAGAAAGCTACAAGAGTGGCATCATTTTTCATAGGGACAGCTGCACAAAGAAGCCCATTTAGCAAATTACTTCATCCACTGGATGTATTACTTAGTGTCATCACTATTACCTAGTAAATAGAAGCGACAGCAAGAAAAATGAAGTAGCTTCATTGCTGACTATAGGCTCAATTCACAAAGCTTTAACACAAGCATAAGTATCTTTAGTTTAGACGTGATTATAATTTTTAAATCTCCTGGAGCACCTGGACTGTAGAGCGGATGCGAGTGGCTGGCTCAGGCTCTTAGCGGAACACTGAGAGGCTGAGCCAGCTACAGGTTAGGCATGAGGGTGGATCCCAACATTATTGTCCAGACCCCTGAACAGCCTGGACCAGCTCTGTGGCATCAGCTGACAGCCTGCTTTAGCTGCTGTCGGCTAACTATGGGTAACAAGAAGGCAGGACTAAGTGCACTCCTGTGACCTATAGGAGAAGTATAGCCAAAACAGCTTTACCCATGTATTGAGGAGGATGAAAGGAAAGAGCACTGCATGCAGAAATAGGGAAAGCTCTGCTGGTTTACTTGGGTGTAATGCAGTGTACTGTGGAGGTGTAGTTGCACAGTAACATAGTTAGTCTGGTGGAAAAGAGACACAAGTCCATCCAGTTCAACCAATAGAAGGGGAAAAAAATGTATACAATCCTATATACGCAATTGTATACCCACGGTTGATGCTAATAAAGCATGATCCAATTTGTTCCAGCGGGGGGCAAAAATTCCTTCCTGATCCCCCAAGAGGCAAATGGATATTTCCTGGATCAACTTTACCTATAAATATTAGCATCGAGTTATATTATGTATATCTAGGAAATAATTCAGGCCTTTTTAAAACAATCTTCTGAGCTAGCCAGAACTAGCTTTTCTGAGGGACTCTATTTCACATTTTCGCAGCTCTTACTGTGTAGAAGCCTTTCCGTATTTGGAGATAGAATCTCTTTTCCTCTAGGCATAAAGAGTGTCCCCTTGTCTTAAGTGATGACCTTAAAGTGAATAACTTAACATCAAGTTCACTATATGGACCCCTTATGTATTTGTACACATTAATCATATCCCCCCTTAATCTCCCATTCTCAAGAGGCAATAAATTCAGTTCCTCTAATTTTTCCTCATAGCTGAGCTCCCCATGCCTCTTCTCAGTATGGTTGCTCTTCTCTGCACTTTCCCCAGTTCCCCAATTTCCTTTTTGTGAACTGGTGTCAAAAACTGAACTGCATATTCCAGATGACGTCTGGATTGTACAGGAGCAAAATTATCTCTCTCTCTCTCCAGTCCATACCTCTTTTAATACAAGAAGGGATTTTGCTCGTTTTGGAAACCACAGCTTGGCATTGAATGCAATTATTAAGGTTATGATCTACCCAGATCCTTCTCCACCACTGATTCCGCCAGTTGTACTCCCCCTAGTATGTATGATGCGTGCATTTTTTAGCCTCCAAGTTCCTAACTTTACATTCATGAACATTAAACCTTATTTGCCACATAGTTGTTAAACAGTGCATTGAGGTTCGCTTGTAAGTTGGGGACATTCCACTGCATAGCTTGGTGTCACCTGAAAACACAGAAAATTGTACTTTTAATCTTAAACCCTAAATCATTTATAAATACACTGCCTGGCCAAAAAAAATGTTGCCACCCAAAAATAAGGTCACACACTTTAATATTTTGTTGACTTTGATTATGGCTCACATTCGCTGTGGCATTGTTTCAAAAAGCTTCTGCAATGTCACAAGGTTTATTTCCATCCAGTGTTCCATTCATTTTTCACCAAGATCTTGTATTGATGATGGGAGAGTCAGACCATTGCACCAAGCCTTCTCCAGCACATCCCAAAGATTCTCAATGGGGTTAAGTTCTGGCCAATCCATTTTTGAAAATAATGTCTCATGCTCCCTGAACCAATTTAAGCCTGATGAATCCTGGCATTGTCATCTTGGAATATGCCCGTGCCATCAAGCAAGAAAAAATCCATTGATGGAATAACCTGGTCATTTAGTACATTCAGTTAGTCAGCTGACCTCATTCTTTGGGCACATGCAATAACTATCCAATAGGATAGTTACTGCATGCTTAGTTTATTTTTTTGCTTAGTTAATTTCAGGTGGCGACTTTTTGTTTTGGCCAGGCAGTGTATATTAAAAAGTAAGGGTCCCAACACTGAACATTGGAGTACACCACTGGTAACCTTAGACCATTCAGAGTTAGAATAATTATCCACTTCTCTCTGAATATGGTCTTTTAGCCAGTTTTCTATCCATTTACAAACAGATTTTTCCAAACCTGTAGACTTTACCTTACACATAGCTATGTGTGGGGAACTGTTTCAAACACTTTTACAAAATCCAAGTGTACCACATCCCACTGACTGACCACTCTTGGCAGCGGGATTCTACCCGACAGGTGAAGATAACCTGTTCCATAGACTGTTTCTCCCTGAGATATTATTAATGAGAAGCAGTTTCAGCCTGCACTTAATTTTCCTCCTCCACTCCTCTACATAGACACAAGAAAGTTTGGCTAAACCAAGCATATCTATGTCTCAAAAGGCAGACTGTACCTGAACGTGTGATTTATTTTTCATGTCTTTTTAAAGTTGAACTTTTGTCAGAGTTTATTTTTAAATGTCTATAAAGGTGCTTTCTTACATAAGGCTTATCATGCACAGTACATTTTTTCTGTACTATCTGCCTTAGATCTACCAACAACTATGTTGTATAAGGTCCTACCTAATTGGATACAGATTGATTAGATTTAGGTTTTGGTAGGGTCTCATAATACATTGTTTTGGAAAATCTAAAAATGTTGTACAGTCAGATTGTAACAAGTATGGGGATCATAAAACAATTTTGTTTTGGTTCCCATGATTAGATATATTGTCAGTGAGAAAGTTGTACTTTATTTTCTGATGTACAGGCCCCAGTCATCTTCACATTTGTTTGATAAGACCAGTGGCCACCATGCACTCATTCTTTCCAGCAACATGTCTTGTCTCTTCCCCAATGTAGTCAGCGAGCTGTGACATAATTATGTCCCCATTCGCTGCACTCATCAGACATAGGAGTCTCAGACCCCCAGTCTAAACTGCCCACTCTAGATGTGTCATTTAATTGATTGACAGGCCAGGATACTCCTTGTGCATCACATCTTCCCTGACATGTAAGGATGATGGGAGCAAGGCCATTCACTGGCAATTTTTTTTCCCTTATTACCCCTCCCTACTTCTTCCCACAACATTTGTTCATTATAATTCTCATAGTATTATGGGAATTGTACTTTGCCATAGAGGAAATGCACAGAGAGCAGATGTGATATATCAATCTCCATCATGCCTCCTCTGGGTGCTCAGCCAAAACTGTTTTTAATTACTTAGAACTATGATGCTGCCAGACTCCACCACCATTCATAACGCTCAGTGTCTGCTACCCCTCTCTGCCAGTCTCTCCTGCTGCCACTCACCCAACAAATTAAATTCAAAATTCTAACAATAACTTAAAAACCATCTACAACTTGGCATCACTAACCTAGTCTCAAAATACCAACCAAATGGTTCTCTTCGTTCCTCCCAATACCTCCTGCTCTCTACTAGCTCCCTTTTCACCTCCTCCCATGCTCGCCTCCAGGACTTCTTCCGAGCCTCTCCCATCCTTTGGAATTCCCTACACCAATCTGTCCAACTATCTCCTACTCTATCCACTTTTAGGCGATCCCTAAAAACTTTTCTCTTCAGAGAAGCCTAGCCTGCCTTCATCTAACAACATTACTTTTATTTTCTCCATCATTTCATCCCCCACATTTGTAGCTTTTGTATCACTTGACTCTACCTTTTAGACTGTATGCTCTAATCAGCAGGGCCCCCTATATTGAGTTGCATTGCAATCGTCTGCCCTCATGTTGTAAAGTGCTGTGCAAACTGTTAGGGCTATAAATCCTGTATTATAAAAATAATAATAATGATGTTATACATTTTTAATCTTTTAAAATATTTTCATCTAAAAAGTAGAATTGAGTTAAATATTATTATTCAGATTTAATATAGATTTTTAAATATGTGATGACATTTTACCTTGCATCCTGGAACTAAATCCATCAATTTAACAGTTTCAAATAACAGTTCCATTCCTGAGTTGCTAGGAATGCTGTCACATTTGCTTTTGCCCTCAACCAAACTGTCAAACCATCGAATGCCTGGTGTAAGAACTGATCACGTGAGATATCATGGCAATTGAAGAACAAACAGAGGCCAAGATGGCAGGTTGGCTGAAAACAATAGGAGGATCTAGTTTCACTTTAAGGCTGGGTTCACACTTGAAGCGCTTGCGGCTGACAGCAGGGGTTTGGTGCGTCCCTGTTAGGACCGGAAACGGAGCCAGGGGCACACGGGACCCTTGTGCAATTCGCTCCGCAGCCACCCCAGAGATATGTGAACCGGCTCCATTGAAAGCCAGCCACAATCTCCTGTCATGCAAATTAAATGTTGGGAAACCTGCATCCAATTCGCATAAGTGTGAACCCAGCCTAAAGTGCAACTTTAGGCCAAAATTAAAAATGGGTTAAAGGCAGGAATGTTAATGCAGAAGTGATAAAAATTTGGCAATGCCAAATCTGACTGAACTCCCCCGCATGCAAGGGAGTGACATCACCCCTGCCTCGCCAATGAAAGTGGATAGTAATCAAGATCCAGAGGCTGGCCGCCCGATGATGTCCGCGGCCGAGCAGGGAACTGGGGACGCTGCATCGTTGGATCCGAGGTGAGTATAGTTCCGCTTCAAGTTAAAATACAGTAATATCCTCAAACTACATTTTTAGGCAGCATCTGCCTTAGAATCTGTTTGCGACTGTAAATGCAATGAAATAGTTAAAGACCACATCTAAAGGCATTTAGAATAAAATGTTCTATCCTTACTATTTCTGACTACAGTGAATGAATGGCTCTGCGAGAGAGCGAAGGTTCAATTTAATGGAGGCTTTCCTAGTAAGAACAGTACATGTATTTTAAAGAAACACTGTATTTAAGGTACAGTACACCAATCCTAATGACAGTGTCTCTTTAAAAGCGAAAAAGGCTGTTAGGAATCATTTTCCATGATGTTTGCTCTTCCCTTGGACACTGGCAGATCATTTTAAGAGTCTGGGAGCTGAAGGGTTCATTAAAATAACATTAGGTCTTTTAGTGGATGGGCTTCAGAGGCAGTTGTCACGGCAACAGCTTTATTAAACAGCTGCCCTGAAGATGTGGGCACATAACGGGGAGGGTGGGGGAAAAGTGAGAGTAAGAAAGGCACAGAGACTCTGAAAGTCATCACTCACCTTTGAAGAAGGGACCCCAACTGAGCCAGACTGACTGCAGCATCCTTCTGACAAACACTGCCTGCCTTTTTAAGTGAAAGCATTAGAAATGGGAGCTGTGACACTTGTCTTTGAAACCCAATGAGCCGCTTGTCGATACCTGTGACCTTGAACAAATAACCTTGCCTTTTTTTCTTTTCTTTTTTGTGGATCGACTTATATATTTATTAGCTTTGTTTCTTTTTCAGTGTGACCAACACATTTTCTAAGACAAAAAGACATTTATCTTAAGCAGCAGGTATTGTACAGTTTCTATGATGGTAAAGCATTTTACCATTCATATTCTTTTCTACGGTGCTTAGTAGGCTTCCCACTTCAGTGGACAGTATCTGCAACATTAAAGTGGAGGTTTAACCACTTGAAGACAGCATAATAACAATTACTCAGTCATGCAACACTCTACCCAAATGCATTTTATATCATCTTTTTTTTTTTTAGACAGATCAATGTTTCTTTTGGTAGTATTCATTCACCATTGTGTTTTTTTTATTGTTGTTTTTTTTTTACTATATAAAGGAAAAGCTACCTGCCGTTTACTTTCTGCAATAAAAAATTGCAAACAAATAATATTTTCTTCATACATTTTGGCTGATTGTGTTTAATATTATCCTCCTTATGAATGCCTGCCGCAGATGTACTGTGGCAGGTAGCCGCTCCTGCGTAAATCACCGTAATTGTATGGCGGTCGCAAGCAGGAAGCTAGGGGGTGAGCGCGCCTAGCCGCCGGCGCGCTCCCACCCCCGCTGCTTAGGGGGGAAGCCGATGCAGTGGGCAGGCAGCTCCGATTGCCGCCTGACACCCGCAATTGCTCCCCGCTGAGAGAGAAGAACGGTCAGCTGTCATAAACACAGCCAACAGTTCTTCTCCCTGGAATGGTCATAGAGCCCATGTGATCCTTCTATATAGGATTACAGGTCTCTATGATCATTCCAGAAGCCCCCCCCCCCCACAGTTAGAATCATCCCCCCTAGGCTCACATTTAACCCCTTGATCACCCACAATGTTAACCCCTTCCCTGCCAGCGTGATTATTACAGTAACAGTGCATATTTTTAGCACTGATTACTGTAGTAATGCCACTGGTCCCCCCAAAAGTGTCAAAAATGTCAGTCAGGGGTCCGATCTGTCCCCGCAATGTCAGTCCCACAAAAAAAATCGCATATTGCCGCCATTACTAGTAAAAAAAAAAAAAAATAAATAAAAATTACATAAATCTTTCCCGTAGTAAGTAGACGCAATAACTTTTGCGCAAACCAATCAAAATACGCTTATTGCAATTTTTTTTACCAAAAATATGTAGCAGAATACAAATTGACCTAGAATGTTAAAAAATTTCGATTTTTTTTTTTTTTTGGGGGGGGGGGGGGGGGGGGAATGTCATATAGCAGAATGTGAAAAATATTGTTTTTTTTTTCAGAATTATCACATTTTTTTGTGTATAGAACAAAAAATAAAAATCGCACAGGTGATCAAATACCACCAAAAGAAAACTCTATTTGTGGGAAAAAAGGACATAAATTTTGTTTGGGTACAGCGTCGCATTACTGCGCAATTGTCAGTTAAAGTCACCAAGTTGAAAAAAGTGGCCTGGTCATTAAGGGGGCAAATCCTTCCGGTCTTAAAGTGGTTAAGTGTAATATAAATAAGTGTGTATTATTTAGAGTAGTGTGTCTCAACTCCGGTCCTCAGGCCACACTAACAGGCCAGGTTTGCAAGAAAACTGAAATACATCACAGGTGATATCATTTGCTGCTCAGTGATTGCAGTATTCTAGTCTGCATCTCCCCAAGGTAATATTTAAAATCTGGCCTGTTAGTGGGCCCTGAGGACCGGAGTTGAGAAACACTGATTTAGACTGTGTGATTGGTCAGAGTGGTCAAATGGTACAGGGCCAATTTCACTAGCTCCGTATCCCTCACTGTGACTTGCTGGAAGGACACAGTAATCACATGGCACGCCTCTAGAGGGCGTACATGATTGGTGAAAGTCGGAGGACACTTTAAAATACCCCTCCATCCTTAAGAGTGAACCATCCAGCCGTTTAAGTACATCGGCCAGACCGCAAGTGGTTCATCTGCTTATTTTTCACCTTCCCCTGTTCCACCTCACTACTAATCAACATGCTAATGATATTTGTTTTGTTTTTTTCAATAAAAGCCTTCCATTTATTAAATACCTTTTTTTTTAGACCCAGCTACATCATTAGAAGATCTCAGTGCTTCTCAGTGCAAATTAGGCAGACCAATGGCTGGTGGAAGGGGTCATTAGGGTGCTGTACATATAATAGCTTCCTGAAAACACAACAACCTGTCTCAGCACTCAAGAACTCGTGTCAAGAGCCTTCAGCCCTGATGCAAGTGGTGGCTTTTGGGAGCAGTTATGCAAATATTAATATACCTTGATAATGCTGGTCCTCCTCAAGCCAGGAAATGATAGGCTCTGTCTGATGTTCTGCAGCTTCTATTGCACGCTGTGAAAAGATCACCGTGTGCAGTGAAATCAGAGTAAGCATTTTCAGTACAGGAGAAGAGTCTGTACATCTGTGCAAGACTAAAGAAAAAGCTGGCGTTTAACTTTAAGCTTCCTTTTTTTGCACTCAGACCCCTGATTATACTGAGTGCTAGAAGCCAACTGGAAATGACTCTCCATGTCATTTATGATAATGATTATTATTATTGTTATTATTATCAATGGCAATTTCACCTGCAAAGGCCAGAGTTTAATTGGCTCTATTATGCTCCATGTAAAACCCCTGTGGAAGGTTGTAAAAAAGGTATTAACGTGTACAGGCGCAGAAAGAGTTTTAAATCTTTTGTTATTGCTTTTTTTAATGTATTGTACCTTTGGCATCAGAATGAACTGGAATGGTCACATCATTTTTATAAGTTTTTCATATACATGAATATTTAGAAGTACAGTTAAAGTCCTATGCTTCGCTATTATATCCTATGAATGACTCTCTCTCCTCGACATTGGTTTGCGCAAAAGTTATGGCGTCTACAAACTAGGAGATAGATTTATGTCATTTTTTTTTCTTTTTTTACTACTAATGGCGGTGATCAGCGTTTTATAGTCGGACTGCGACATTGCGGCAGACAGATCGAACACCTGACACTTTTGACACTTTTGAGGGGACCAGTGACATTACTACAGTAATCAGTGCTAAAAATGATGCACTGTTACTGTACTAATGACACTGACAGGGAAGGGGTTAACACCAGGGGCGATCAAAGGGTAAGTGTGCTCCTAGGGAGTGCTTCCTAACTGTGTGGGAGTGTACTTAATAGATGAACACAGTGACCTGTGTTTCTAAATAGTAATAACACAGGATCCCTGTGTTCATCTGTGACAGAACGGCAGTCTGGCTTGTTTACATAGGCAGACCGCTGTTCTGTCTCCATGGCAATTGCGGGTGGCAGGTGGACGTGGCGCTTGCCGGACCTGCTGATTGCCTCCCCCTCTGGCCAATTGGCCTGTGTGCGCGCCTCCGGTGGCATGCGCATGCCCCCACTATCTATTATACTAAGCGACGTACAGGTACCTTGTTTCGCATAATAGAGCCGACCTGCCGCAGTAAAACTATGGCGGCTGGTCGGCAAGAGGTTAATGTGACCTATAAACTGTACAACTCAGTTAAAAAACAAACTGAAATCTTTTGGGTTGGGGGGGGAGTAAAATAAAAAACAAAATTAATGGGGTTGCACATCTTATAACTGTAGCTGTGTTCAGAATTAAATAATCACATTAAAACTCCTGTTAAATAGGAGTCAATACACACCTGCCATCATTTAAAATGTGCCTCTGATTAACCTCAAATAAAGTTTAGCTGTTCTAGTAGGTCTTTCCTGACATTTTCTTAGTCGCATCCTACAGCAAAAGCCATGGCCTGCAGAGAGCTTCCAAAGCATCAGAGGGATCTCATTGTTAAATGGTATCAGTAAGGAGAAGGGTACAAAATAATTTCCAAGGCATTAGATATACCATGGAACACAGTGTAGACAGTCCTCGTCAGACTTTTTATATCCACTGTATATATATATATATATATATATATATATATATATATATACAGGACAAATGTTTGCCATCCTTCTTGATATAGTTATCTGGAGGGGTAGAGAGGTTCTGTATTACATTATGTTTTAGTTTCAGTTCATGTAAATAAAGTGCAATTTCGTGATATTAACAGGATACACTTCAATTAATCATCCAGCTGGAGAATATAGTTGCAGTTAAAAAGTGTTTGACAGCAATAGGCTTGGTTAGGCGTTTACAACGCATTCCAATCCCTAACTTGCAAGTATATGATTTAAGACAGGAGCCCTGAAGTACATATAATGAAAACTATTATTTTTGTTAAAATACATAAATCCCTATGTGAAAAAGTACAAAAATGCCACATAGCAACAAACCAAAGGATTAAGGGGTTGATTTACCAAAACTGGAGAGTGCAAAAGCTGGTGCAGCTCTGCAAAGAAACCGATCAGCTTCCATTTTTTTTTTTTTTTTGTCAAATTTTTATTTATCAAGCTTAAGATAGAAGTTGATTGGCTATCATGCAGAGCTGAACCAGATTCTCTGAGTGTTCCAGTTTTAGTAAATCAACTCCTAAGTGTCTGTGAAAAAGAAAGAAAAAAAAAAAAGAAGTGCCTTGTAACATTTATCTGCATTTAACACATTGAAACAATGATAGAAAACCAAAATGCAAAAAATGTAAACCAAAAAACTAGATCTGAGAATATCTCACCAGTGGCAGGAGAAATTTTTTAAAACTTGCAAGCTGTTGGCACTATATAAATCTTACTTGCTTACCTATATCACCCCCTCGCCAGATAAATGAGTGAGGCATTGCTCTTTTACTGGTGACTTACATTTGTAAGCATTTTTGGCAGCAATAGTACAATGCCTCATGGCTGAATCTGGCAAGTGAGTGACACATAAGAAGCAGGCAAATTTCTAGGAATCCCGTCACAAAGTCACAATTGCGATAGGATCTCTAATGTGACATTAGCCTTATGTGTTGCTTGTTTGTTTCGTTTTACGTAAAGTCCAGCATCAGCCAACGCATTTTATTTCATTGTAGATAGAGTAGTGAAGCGTTAGGTCCAGTTATCCATATTGGGTGTTTTACCTTCACTTCTGGTGAGGGTAGGAAGTTGTCGGAAATCTCTCTAGAAGGTAAAAAAACAAAAACAGACTTTTACAAGCATTGGAATCTCTGACAATGTTTTTTTCTTTTTTAATGCCAGTTGTACTTTTCTGTCCTGATGACAACAGCTGTTTCTATATGTCACAGGGGAAACAACTCCCATGGGGACCACAAACAACAATTAAAGTCTGAGAGAACTTGTAATTCTTCTCCACTCTCTCCAAAACTGAAATATACATTTTGCCTGGACTTGGGCATTGAAGTTTACCCTTGCATGGTTTTGCCTTTGCCAAAGTATCCTCAAGGTCATCAAAGTCCAGTTTTTGCAGTACAGCATTTTTAACAGCTTTTAAAGACAACGTTGATAGATTATCCGCCCCCATAATTTGTTGTTCACTTATTTTTTAGTTCTCCTGAGATAGGAAAAGGATATAATATTTTCCTTAGTGATGGCAACAGGCATACACAAAAAATATGCAACACTGTACCACATTGAAGGTGTTTGCTAGAGGCCCAGGTACTATTTTATGGTCAGGGGAATTTTTTTATGTCTGAGGCGTCAAATGATTCTGTGAAAGTATTTTCAAGATCACGTTGATAGTATTGTTATAAGGTATCAGCTGAAGTACTTCCCTTCAACAGTGGACAGCCACTATCTGCTAGTCTTCAAAGTGTCAAAGGTAAATCTGTATCTTGTTAAAAATGTAGATTTTGTAGTTATGTACACATTTACACTTTTTATGTAAAGTTTTAATGTTTGGATGGATGGAGGATGGGTTCTTTAAAATAATAAGTCGGTGCCTTGGGGGGTCTTTTCTTCCCAGGTTAATTTTTGCCTGGTGCACCAGGCTTCTCCCTATTTGTAGGTAGGAGCCCCCTGGTGCTAGTGCCTTCCTTGTAGGGATGCGGCTGCCCTTGTTTGGCCAGGGATTAGAATGAGAAAACCTAATGTGCTCATGCCCCTTGGTGGCAGTCCAGGGGTGCCATAAAAATCCACTGGGGTTTTTAGATGAGAAGCCCACTGTGTTTAAGTATTGCACCAAGGCCACAGTATGCTTGCACACTTTATTTCACACCTTCCTCCTTGGCTGGGCCTTTTGGCTAGGACTGGAGGAATTTCTATATCCAGCCAGAAGCCTATCCATTCTCTTGTACTTTGGCACCCTAGTACTTATTTTGCACTTTTTGCACATGTTACTTTAGTGGGCACATGGCCTTTTGATCAGGTGCTTACCTGCTCCCCTGGGTCTCTCTTTGGAGGAGCCTGACCTAGTATTAGGGTTGACTTTTCCTCAGCAGACCACCTGGAGAATAGGGTTTGCCTGGTTTTAGCCAAGTGGACCAAGAGTATGCGGCCTCTATCAAGAGTTGTGTGCCCCGAGTAAGGGGTGGGGGGTTCAGAGTTTGAAGAGCAACAATTTGTGCAGTTTTTTGTGTACTTCACTTTTTTTATCATACCTGGTGTTAGTTATGTGTGTGCGCACTGCACCATTTGACTAAAGAGAAACTTGTAATATGCAGTCTTTTTAGAATGTGCCCCCATACGACAAGCAGAGTACCAGGTTCCAAACCAGTTTGGTATTGTAACAATACTTCAGGATTATAATCATATCAATTTGCCTGTTCAAAATCTTTCGGTAATGATCTTCAGTTAATGACAAGAATTTTAAATAAATGTTTAGAGAAGCTTTGCTAAATCGATTTCCTATCCTATCTTATCAATAGGTTGAAGATGAGAAAGACATGCAATTTTTTTTTCCTACACACAGTTTTTAGTGATTGAGAGGATTAGGTTCATGAGAGGATTGAGAGGATTAACTTCATGAATTCTAGCTTGTAAGACATTGTTTATAACAGACATACAAGTACTTATAACAATATGTTTTTTTAGATTCTCTCTGGAGTAAGAATAAACCCATCAACTATTGTTGGAAGACACTACAATTTCAATTCTTTTAGATATGGTCCTAAAAAATGAATCAGGTTAGGCCATGAGCCCTAGGCACCCCAGGACAGCTTGCAACCAGTCTTAAAATGTTCAAGTATTTTTGTTCATCAGGCTGTTTGGATTAAAAGTGCATTATATCTAAACTGAATTCTCATGTTCCCTAATGCATGCTCCAAATTAAAATGTACATGATGCACAGAATGCGCTGCCTGTTGGGAATGATTATATCAGTCAATCATAGGGAATTGTTTTAATATTTATTTTCTTTTTCAAAAAAAAGTCTTGACTGAGAAATCCTGTACCATCAGCATATGCTCTTTTTGATGTGGAAACATCTGTAAAAGTATTCATTATGGGATTTGTAGGGAAGAATTCCTGAATGCTTTCTGATATCATTTCTCCAGTAGGCACCATCATGAGAATAACTAATACTTAAGTCTTTGCTTTGCTGGAGGTGACTTCTTGCAGAGCTGCTACTTCTAAGCTGTCACAGCGAGAATGCAACTTAAGCTGTGACTTACCACCTTAGTAGCAGGCAATTCTGGTTCTCCAATTCTTTGGATGTCATTTTCACACTGCCAGATATGTTTTCTCTGCATGATATATGTTGGCTACCCTCTGTATGACTACGGTTCAGTCTGCTTCTTTCCCAGCATCACGTCCCTGATTTTCAGTTTGATCATGAACTTGCTCCTGGTGCATTAGGTTCTACATTAAAGCTTGGACGTATCTCTTCCTTGTTCTTCAGTGTTTCCTTTCTTTTATATTTCAGCACTAGAAAGATTTTTCTTGTACATTTTGGAGCAGAAAAAATATTAATTCAACTCTTAAGTTTGCAATGGAAAACAGAGTCTAGAGCAGATGGCGAACCTTGGCACCCCAGATGTTTTGGAACTACATTTCCCATGATGTTCATGCACTCTGGAGTGTAGTTGGGAAATGGAGTTCCAAAACATCTGGGGTGCCAAGGTTCGCCATCACTGGTCTAGAGTGTACAAGACTATGTAGGTCTTCTAGACAGGCAACCATTTCTTGCCCGTGCTTGATAATGCCCCTTCAAAATGAGCTTTTAAATAACATCTTTTAACAGATGAAGGGGGGGGGGGATCAGGAGACAGTACATTTAAAACCCAATTCCAGGCAACACAGAGCAGCTGCTGGAATAAAAGCGGGAGCCTCTTCCAGCTCCCAGGACAGTTTCTACTGTATTACAGGGAAGTTTCCAGTTTTGTGCTCCTGCCCCCTCGCTTTGCTTGGCCATTAACAAACCACAGCCCTGTGATGAGGTCACTGAATTTTAGATCTAGAAAAGTGGGTCAGTTATCTAATGTGGGGTTTCTCAAATTATTTACTCTTTTGTAAGTCATATTGTCTTGAATTGTACCTAAACCCAAGAGGATTAGGATATTTCTGCTTACTAGCCCTTGGATGTGGTGGCTGCGTTAGCTTTTCTTTCTTTTTCTTTCATCAGGTGATACTGCTAGTCACTTCACAAACAAAGTGTTTTGTGGCTACAGAACACCTCCCCCTCTTCTGATTTCTATAACAAAAGCGTTCTTCTGTCTGTGCTGTAAACTGGTTCAGTGCTGATAGCACTGCTAGAAATAACACTGCAAATTGCACAGGAGCTCCAAGCAGAGTCAGCAGGTATTTTCTTGCAATTACCAATACGATATAACACAACCCTTTCAATTATATATTTAGAACACTGAAAAAGTGCACACAAGAGAAGCTTTTTTTTTTGCATTTACATACATTTCAAGTGGCGCTCCACGTTCCTGTGCCATTCCTGTGCAATTGAGTATGATGCAATTTTCAGCACATTCATTTTAATGGGCCAAAATTGGATTGGATCATATCAAAAGTTCTGCATGCACTACTTTTAGAAATGCACTGTAACCAGATCCAGTGTATTACATTTGCAATCTTTGTTTGGGGTGTCATTAGGAATCTATTGACACCCTCAGCAGATCGCACACTCAGTGTGTTCAGAGGACGGTGTGGAAATGCACACAGAGCATGGGTTTCTCATACCACCAGTGTGATTGGGCCTCTATTATCTCCCAACTTTTGCCTAGTTGTTACCAGTAACCCCTAACTTAGAGCCCATTCACACAGGGGCGACACGACTTGCCGGGGCGACCTGTGAAGACCTGCACAGCGCGCACCGCGACCTCGGCGCGACATGCACGGACTTCATATCATTGAAGTCAATGCAAGTCGCCTCCAGGTCGCCCCAAAGTAGTACAGGACCCTTTTTCTAAGTCGGAGCGACTTGTGTCGCTCCTATTAGAACGGGTCCTGTGCTAATCAATGGCAGGCGACCCACCGCGACTTGACAAGTCGCGCTAGTGTGAATGGGGACTAAATGTTTTCCAGGCACCCCCTTATGCTTTAAAATTACATGGTGATTCAGGTCTGCTTTATATATAAATGATCACTTGTTAAATGTTTTAACTTTAGAATTTTATATTTAAAAACAAGTACGGAAATGATCCCTGATTATCCCTAACTATGCTTTTTTTTCTTTTTTGTTCCCTTTTTTTCAAAATCTTTTCTTTATTATTATTATTAACCACACAATTTACAATCATCATAACCTTTCATCCAAAATGTAATACAATATAACACTGTGATTACCTAAATCCATATTATCACATTTGCTTTTATGTCTCCAAAATGATTGTTTATATCAGAATACGCTCTAATATCTGTTTTCTTTATTCCAAATCATAACCATAACCAAACCCCCCCCCCCCAAAAAAAAGGGGGGAGTTGGAGGGGAGACTAGACTAGACTATGCTTTAGAAGCTTTTTTATATCTATAATCGCTCAGATTAAACTTAGATCCATGTGGATTCAATAAGAATATGCATAAGTGAAAATGATTTCGGTTTGTGCAAAAAATTAGTTTTTTCATTAGATCAGGTAAAAGCAGAGTGAATTTTACCCAAATTTTTCCCAAATTAATTAGTTGAGTGTCTGACTTGTGTAGGTTTTACCTAATCGGGTATATAGTGGTCCTCCAAGTTTGGAAGCTTTCTTCACATACAGATATTTTCCAGCTTGGTTGTTCCCTTTCTTAGGGTGAAAGGGGACCTTTAGACAAATTATTTGTTTAAATTACAAAGGGATCTGCTCTCTGTGCTTCCGCCCATCAATTTGAATAAGACTCTGAGGAAAATGAGAAATATTTCTCTTCCTATTAAGCTGTTGGTTACTCTTTGCTATTACCCTGCTACTCTAGGTTAGGTTTGTACAAAGTCCCAGAGGGCCTGGTTTGTTGGACAGCATTTGGCAGCATCCATGTCACAGTAGACCACTGGGCTACTAAAGTCCTGTGGTTTGTTTGGCTGGCTTGTCTCTAGACACATGTCAGCTTCATTCTCCAATGTGTCTCTCAGATACGGTAACATCTTGTTGCAGTCAAATGGCCTTTTAAAAGTGCAAATCCTGTCACATGCAGACAGAATGCAAATTATCACCTTCTGCCTAAAGGCAGTGGAGTTTTAACAGTGTGCCAGAATCTGGATGATTTAGTGCATTTTCCCCAGTGCTGTTTCTGTTTTCCTTTGGGCATTTTGAAGACTCACAGTAGACAAAATGTGTCACATTTATTCTAATCTAAGCTTCAGTGATGCGTTAAAACCTAAAATTCTAGACAATCGGGTTATTACCTAGTTGAAATGCATATATGAGAACTGTTTTACCTGCTAAAGGATTTTTTATTCTGTTCAACCAGTATTGAAGATCATATCTCTGCTACACTGCATAGTCATGTGGCTGAAAACCCAATTTCCTCGTATAGTTAATTCATTGTGCAATAGGCAGTCAGGATGCTACATATCTGATATGTAATAGGGGTGACCTGCTTACTTGTCTTCCTAGTGGATGGAAAGAGTTTTTCTTTACCTAGCTGAATGACCTGGTGTTCAGGTCCAGTATAAGGAAGTAAGGAAGTAGATCATTTAGAGGAAGTCTAATTTATTTGACTTTAAATGACCCCCACTGTTCCTTCCCAGTGTAAGGATATTTTCATTTCTCATAAAAATACAATTTCCATCCTGTCAATGTACTTTCCCCTCCCCCTCCTTTCTCTAATCCAGCAAAAGGCTAGAATTGTTATTGATCATTTATTTAACAAGAATGAAAGAAAGACATACAAGCACAGGGTAGGTAAAAGTAACCATATAAGGCTTGATCAGTTGGCTGATTGAACAAAGGAAAATCAGTCAATTCCCCCATCTACTCTAACGGTTTGGATGGAGGAATCTGCACTGCGTGGTATTGTATTCGGATAGCAGTGAACAGTGGGATGCACTCACTTTGTAGTTAATCATTTTTCAATGGATCAGTGGATTTTGAAATTGACAGGGTCACCCAGGGTTTGAATTTCTGCCCTTCAGCCAATATTTGAGCAGACTTTTATTGGTTGAGCCAGATGGACTTGTTGTCTTTTTTCAACCTGACTAACTATGTATGGTTAGCTTAATGTATAGGGATGGAAAATCTCAGTTACCTGGCTGGTGCTTCAGTCTTCTCAATAAGAAATAATCAGACAAATAGAGCAAAGTGCAGAAGGTGGTGCCCTCTTGCTGTCTCTCTTAGCTATTACAGATGCCATCCAGGTCATAGCCAGTGTACCCATTGTGACCATTCCCTTCTTGGAGTCTTCCTCAGAAGGGAATCCTTTTCAGAACCATAAGCGAAATTCGGCTTACTTTGTGAGTTGTTAATTGTCTTCCTTTAATAAATGTTTACACACCCACTACACTTAGTCTGCGCACTTTGCTCTTTTTGTCTGTTTGCTGCTTAGAGATCTCTTCAGCCTCTCAGAAGTTCTGCATTAAGTGTGCTGGATTGTATTCTTCAGAGGTCCCTAAAGCCATAGCATTTATCCCAAGGATTTGGACCACACTGTATTTTCCATCAATCTAGTTTGTCCCAGCCCAGGCTGCACCCATTGCACCATATTGCCTTTTTTTTTTAATAAGACGTAAGGAAAGTGTTAGTTCATGTGCTACTTCAGTCTATTAATCAAATCATACTAGAAACAGTGGGGGTTCATCCCATTCACAGTTTGCCATCCAGATGCATCGTGTCAATGTACGTTGCCACATTGTAAGGTGTGTTGCGTTAAGCTGGTCCGTTCAAATAACATTCTGATTACTTTCCAATGCAGCACACCACAATGCAATGTAGAGTTTTGCCATGCAGTATGGAGCGTGGCAAAGCGCGTGCTTCAGGGTGTGATTCAAGCATACTAATGCATGCAATGTCTGTTGTGATATTGCGCACATTACCACAAAGTGTAAATAGTGTTAGCTTTAGGTCATAATAATTATAATATATTTTTTATAAAAAAAATTATAATATTATTTTTATATAAAGTGGTTGTAAACCCTTACATACAGTATACCCAGTGAAGTGACTGGCCCCAGGTGATACACAGAGATTAAACAAATCCTTCTTCATAAGTTGTAACTGTTTATCTGCAGTTTTCTGTCCAGATTATATACAGCTTGTCTAAGATTTAAAAATCAGTGGGTGGGGAGCTGAAGCTACACTCTGCAGAGCTCAGTGAGGAGAGCTGAAAGCTGTTTGGAGGGAAGGGACACACCCCCTTTCACATGGGAACAGAGTTGAGGCTGTCAATCATAGGCTGCGTGTTGGAGCTCTCTCCCCTGTCACCTTTTTTCTCTGGGTGTCTGTATAACATGCTTCTGACAAGTTTTCCTGATAGTAGAGGAACGGGGCAGCAGGGATAAATGACATGTAGGGGTTGATTTTCTAAAAGTACAGAGTGTGCACTTTGCAAAGTGCAGTTGCATTGAGCAAATGCAGTTTTTCCAGAGCACAGTAAATGACTTAAAGCTTCACTTTAAAAAGAATACCTAATCATATGCCATGAAAATTTAAAAAAAAATGCATTTTTGCTTGCACATGATTGGATGATGGAAGTCATTGGAGCATTTACAAAGCTCTAGAGCAACTTCTTTTGCAGAGTGCAACTGTCTTTTTTGCCTTTAGTACGTCAACCCCAGTGTACTCTGGATTGAGACAAGTACAAACTATAGAGGGGTATGATTTGTTCATATTTCATGTCAGAGGTTTAAAAAAAAATGTAAGGCATCATAATCCAATGACCAAAATATGTAAGTTATTTTAATTGTATTCCTTCTTTTAACCTATGTCAGATTTTAATGCTCAAAAAATTGTCAAATCATGAGCTAAACAACATATAGGTATTGAATTAGCACACTTGCCTGTTTAAATGTTATAAATATGGTGAACATAACTGATGAATTTGTAGTGAGCATATGATTAATGTCAGTGTTTCCATCATGGAAACATACTTGAGTCACCAAAATGATATACAGTACAGACCAAAAATTTGGACACACCTTCTCATTCAAAGCGTTTTCTTTATTTTCATTACTATGAAAATTGTAGAGTCACACTTCAAGAGGTAGTCGCCTGAAATGGTCTTCCAACAGTCTTGAAGGAGTTCCCAGAGATGCTTAGCACTTGTTGGCCCTTTTACCTTCACTCTGTGGTCCAGCTCACCCCAGACATCTCGATTGGGTTCAGGTCCGGTGACTGTGGAGGCCAGGTCATCTGGCGCAGCACCCCATCACTCTCCTTCTTGGTCAAATAGCCCTTACACAGCCTGGAGGTGTGTTTGGGGTCATTGTCCTGTTGAAAATAAATGATGGTCCAACTAAACGCAAACCGGATGGAATAGCATGCCACTGCAAGATGCTGTGGTAGCCATGCTGGTTCAGTATGCCTTCAATTTTGAAAAAATCCCCAACAGTGTCACCAGCAAAGCACCCCCACACCATCACACCTCCTCCTCCATGCTTCACGGTGGGAACCAGGCATGTAGAGTCCATCCGTTCACCTTTTCTGCGTCACACAAAGACACGGTGGTTGGAACCAAAGATCTCAAATTTGGACTCATTAGACCAAAGCACAGATTTCCACTGGTCTAATGTCCATTCCTTGTGTTCTTTAGCCCAAACAAGTCTCTTCTGCTTGTTGCCTTTCTTTAGCAGTGGTTTCCTAGCAGATATTCTACCATGAAGGCCTGATTCACACAGTCTCCTCTTAACAGTTGTTCTAGAGATGTGTCTGCTGCTAGAACTTCGTGTGCCATTGACCTGGTCTCTAATCTGAGCTGCTGTTAACCTGTGATTGTGACTGGTGACTCGGATGAACTTATCCTCCGCAACAGAGGTGACTCTTGGTCTTCCTTTCCTGGGGCGGTCCGCATGTGAGCCAGTTTCTTTGTAGCGCTTGATGGTTTTTGTGACTGCACTTGGGGACACTTTCAAAGTTTTCCCAATTTTTCGGACTGACTGACCTTCATTTCTTAAAGTAATGATGGCCACTCCTTTTCCTGTACTTAGCTGCTTTTTTCTTGCCATAATACAAATTCTAACAGTCTATTCAGTAGGACTATCAGCTGTGTATCCACCTGACTTCTGCACAACACAACTGATGGTCCCAAACCCATTTGTAAGCCAAGAAATCACACTTATTAAACCTGGCAGGGCACACCTGTGAAGTGAAAACCATTTCAGGTAACTACCTCTTGAAGTGTGACTCTACAATTTTCATAGTCATGAAAATAAAGAAAACTCTTTGAATGAGAAGGTGTGTCCAAACTTTTGGTCTGTACTGTATATATATATATAAAATATATTATATATATAGATAGATACATACATAGATAGATACATAGATAAATATAGATTTATACTTTTAGTCTTAATTACATTAGAAATCCACTAACTATTGGTCTTGGAGAATATTTTTTCTGGTATGTTAAGGTAATGAAAAGCCAATATTTTAAATTGGCACAGTAATAAGAGGGGACGATCTGCTAAGGGGGAAGTCTCTTCTGGTGACAAATGTCTAAGAGGGTAATGTCCCCCCTTTATGAGATCCTCCTATAATGCCTGCTTTTCCTCTGGTAAAGGAAGTGAAGGAAAATCTCTGTGTTGAAACAGACAACAGGGCTTTACATACACCTTAACCTAAAATAGGTTAGTTTAGACAAGTGGTTCTATCTAATATTGGATGGAAAGGAAATTGAAAGACCCATCACAAATATTTGTGTTAATAAAATGTAGTATTGTTTAAAATCTTGTATTCTTTTAACAAAATGACTTTAGATCAACAAGGAGTTAATAATGAATCATTATAGGTTATCATAGATTATAATAAAGCAGTAATTATGAGGAATGTTTAAGTTATATTGCAAAGATGAGAATAATTATAAATTAGTTAATCCTTAATATAATAATCATAAAAGTCGTTTATACAAATATCAAGGTTAATAAAAATCCTAGATAATACTTGAGTTTATTTTTAATTGTTTTGAAGGGATAAAAAAATTAATTTGAGTGTTTTTTTTTCTTCTTTCAGATTCGTGCAGATGGTCCTCCGTATGGTGGCATTCAGTATGAAGTGGTACCGGTGATGAGAGATGGAAGTTCCATTCTAAGAGACATGGCTTTTTCCTCTGACAACACATACCTTTATGTTATGTCGGAGAGGCAGGTAATCAAAGTAGAGAAATGAACCAAATTACCAATTCCAGAAAGCATCTGTGCTGACATCCTCACAATGCCTCATTTAACAAACTGTCTGAAAAAACAGCATTGCCTTTAGCAACCGGAGCTAGTTTCAGGCTATTACTAGAGAATAACACACACAGGCAGAAATATTCCTATTCCTATTCATAAGTGATTGTTTTTTTCTATTTTTCTAATAGTTTGTAATAGAGTAGGGAATGATTATAACCTCTATTGGGTTTTATTATTTGCCGTCTCCAAGAGGAAATATCCGTCTAGAAAATTTTCCTAACTTACTGGCCTGGAGACAGAAAAGGTTTTAAGTAGAAATTTCCCAGAAGTTAGGTATTTTCTATTTTAGATAGTTGTCACTTTAACAGGTATCCCAAATGGAAAAGTTTAGGTTTCTCACTTTCTTTTGCAGTGGCAATACTCAAAGGATACATAGAGCATCCCTTTTCAGGGTGCCTTAAGGTTTCTTCAGGGATGCCTTGGCAAAATTTTTAAAAATTGATTTGAAAATTGTATACAAGCCAGCAGGTGGATCCAGCCTGCCTTTTAGTTACACAAAGCCACCGGTTTTCATTTATCACCATTACGACTTTATAGACAAAATGGTGCCTCCACTTAAAAACACGGACATAGAGAGCATGAATCTCCTCAGCAAGGCTACAGACAGTAATACAAACCTGAGGTTTTAATCCTTCCCAACTCGATCCAAGAATTAAAAAAATACATGTTTTGGCTATAGATAAACTTTAAAGTACAGGTCCACTTTAGTTGGAAAAAAAAAAAAGATTTTGGCGAACTTTGTAGCTAAGTAAAAATGCTGAAAAAATGAAGTCAAATAAAAACAAAATTGCATTTCTGGGAGCAATCTGTTACATACAGTGTACGCGTTTGTTATTGTTGCCATGTGTGATATTTACATTTTATTTGGTCAAATTAAGAAAATCATAGCAGATTGAAATACAAAAATGTCTTGTAATGCAGTATCAGTTGCTTATAATGCTACTATTAGTTGCTAATAATAATTATTGATTAATTAATTAATTAATTTATTATTTATTTATTTTTGTATTTATGTATTTATTAACCATTTAAGCCCCAGCCCTATTTCAGACACTTTTTGTTCACAAGTTAAAACCAGTATTTTTTCGTAGAAAACAACTTAGAACCCCCAAACATTATATATATTTTTTTAGCAAAGACTCTGGAGAATAAAATTTCGGTCATTGTAATATTTTTTGTCACGCGGTATTTGCACAGCGGTCATTAAAACGCAATTTTTTTGGAAAAATTTTGAAAAATCACATTTCACTGCATTTAAAAAATAGTAAACAGTAAAGTTAGCCCATTTTTTTTGTATATTGTGAAAGATGATGTCACGCTGAGTAAATTGATACCCAACATGTTACGGTTTAAAATTGCGCCCCCCCGTGGGATGGCAACAAACTACGGTCAATAGAGATCTCCATAGGCGACGGTTTAAATTTATTTAACGGTTACCAGTTTAGAGTTAGAGTGTAGCTCTTTTTTTAAAATTATTGCCCACGCTCTGGCGATCGCGGCGATACCTCACATGTGTGGTTTAAACAGCGATTTCATTTGCGGCTCGACTTCCGTATTCGTTTTTTTTTGTGCGCGAGCTAACGGTGACGGTGGCCTCTAAAAACATTTTTTTCCCTATTTATTTTATAATTTTTTTAACTTTATTACAGGTTTTTTAAAAAAAAAAAATCTGATCACTTTTATTGCTGTCACAAGCAATGTAAACATCCCTTGTGACACCAATATGCAGTGACAGGTACACTTTATGGAGGGATCGAGGGTCTAAAAGACCCTAGACCCTTCCACTACACTTCCATGTATGCAAAACGTCGAAAACTGCGTTTTTGCATACAGCCGATTTTTAAATTTGCCGCTTTTTGCAGCACAGTAACCCGGAAGTGACGCCATGGACACCGCCTCCGTGTTACGTCATCGGAGACCCGATCAAAGCCGTTTCCGGCATTGATCGGGACTCCATCCAGCCGGCGGACGTGCCGGCTGGGTGCTCGGGGCTCCCGGTGGGACGGGAGCCCCGAGCAAAGTCACGGAAGGCGGCGGGAGGGGGGGGGGAGTCCTCACCTGGGTAACGATCGAGCGGCTCCCGAGCCGCATCGGTCATTACTGACAGAAAGCCGACCGTTGGCTGTTAACCACGGTACCGGGATGGTGCCTCTAGCTAGAGGCATCATCCCGGTATACCCCCGCAAAGTCTGCTGAGGTATATATACGTCGATATGCGGTAAGTGGTTAATCAATTAATTATTCAATAATTAATTAATTATTTAATTATTCATTGCTAGTACTAATTAGTTGCTAATACTAATAGTTGCTTATAATATAATCTGTAGTTCCACAACTCATCCTGTGTTGGAAGCACATTTGCTGTCTCATTGGATATCCAAACCAATATCGCCTTGAAATCTCCAAATTATGTATAACAAAAGCTGTACATCCTGAAGAATCAATAGAGGCTTTTTTTTCTAAATACATTGCTGTTTTGGTCCCAGGAGCTGACTATATGTGCATGCTGTGTAGTAAAAGCTTTTTTTTTTTGTGAAATATAGATGCTTGTTCTGACAAAATAAATTGTTGTTGCTTAAGTACCAGCGCTGTCTATTTATCTCTGAACATTATGTACTAAAAGCTGCCCGTTTTGGAGAAAAATAGACGTTTGTTCATACAAAATATGTTACTTTTCTTGCACCCAGGAGTTGATCCTTAAAAAACAAACTCTGTAATTAGGTCTACTATTTACCTAGAGTTTTGAAGCAGGCTCACATCAACATGTTAATGAAAATTTGGGATAAATGCTTTCTTTTTTCATGACATAGCTTTTTTTATACCCAGAGATTTTGTCACTGGTTCTCTGTGCAATGCAGGCAGATCATGCATTTTGGGAGGGGCCAATACAGTAATCTATCTTCCTAAAAAAAAGGAAACCGTGGTAATGCCCACATGTAATTCTGAGCCTTTAAAGAACGGAAATTCAATAAATGAAAGGGGGAAGGCCAGGGATAGTCAGGGTAGGAAAGGGCAAATGCAGGCTCTGTCCCACTTGCTCCATCTTTTGGTTCACATTGTGAAAAGCTGACAGTGTGCAGTGAAAGGAGTAAGTGATTTTAGTACAGGAGAGGAGCATGTACCACTGTGCAAAGCCACATATTCACTTTAATATTCACTTTAACCGCTTCCAGACCGCCCGCCGCCTCTTTACTGCGGCGGTGCGGCCCTCCTGCGGGAACCAGCGTAGACCTACGTCGGTCACCCACAGGCAGCTAGGGGGCGAGCGTGCGAGTAAGCCGATGCACGGGGCAGGCGGCTCCGATTGCCGCCTGACACCCGCAATCGTTCCCCACTGAGAGAGAAGAACGGTCAGCTGTTGTAAACACAGCTGACCGTTCTTCTCTCTGGAATGATCACAGAGCCCCTGTGATCCTTCTATATAGGATCACATGTCTCTATGGCACAGGTGTCAAACTGGCGGCCCTCCTGCTGTTGCGGAACTACAAGTCCCACGATGCATTGCAAGGCTGACAGTTACAAGCATGACTCCCACAGGCAGAAGCATGATGAAACATATAGTTCCGCAACAGCTGGAGGACCACCAGTTTGACACCCCTGCTCTATGGTCATTTTACAAGCCACGCCCCCCACAGTTAGAATCACTCCCCTAGGCTCACATTTAACCCCTTGATCACCCACAAGGTTAACCCCCTTCCCTGCCAGTGTCATTATTACAGTAACAGTGCATATTTTTAGCACCGCCGCAATGTCGCAGTCCCGCTAAAATTCGATGATCGCCCGCCATTACTAGTAAAAAAAAAAACAATAAAAATGACATAAATCTTTTCCGTAGTTAGTAGACGCGATAACTTTTGCGCAAACCAATCAAAATACGCTTATTGTGATTTCTTTTACCAATGTAATGTATGTAGCAGAAAACAAATTGGCCTAAATTGTTTAAAAAAATTTGATTTTAAATTTTTTTTTTCAGAGTTGTCGCTCTTTTTTTTGCTTATAGCGCAAGAAATAAAAATTGCACAGGTGATCAAATACCATCAAAAGAAAGCTCTATTTGTGGGGAAAAAAGGACATACATTTTATTTGGATACAGGGCTGCACGACTGCGCAATTGTCTGTTAAATTAACGCAGTGCCGAATCGCAAAATATGGCCTAGTCTTTAAGGGGGTAAATCTTCCGGCTCAGAAGTGGTTAAAGCCAAAAATGTAATATATTGCAGCTTACCAATCGTTAGATGCAGTGGCTGCATTCGTTTTCTTTTTTGAGGCTTTTCCCTTCTGTTTTCACCTGGTAATCTGGCCAGTAACACACCTCCTGTATCTGAAATAATGAGGACTGGACAGTAGCATTGTTATTTTGGGGTTTTAAATAAATAAATAAAAGCTGATCATTGTAAGCACCCCTGTCAGTGGTAAATGGTTTGTCTCAAACCTGTAACTGCTACATCTGTAAGAGAGCTTGTTTTTTTGAAAAACAACAGACTTACTGACTGGATCACCAGGGGAAAGTAAGGGAAAGAAAGCCTAAAAAAGAAAGCCAATGCCGCCATCACATCTAAGAAATGGTAAGCTACAATATAATAAAATTATATATTTTTTGGGGTTTAATACCGCTTTAAGTTAAGGTTGTCTGGGACTTAAAGAAGCAGCAGGGTTAACAGGCTTCTCTTCCTATTACAGGTCAACTATTTTAACTAATAATTGTTTTTTTTTTTTTCCATCATCCAGAAACACAGCGTTTTACATATACAGTATAATATGAAATTGGGTGCTTTTCCATCAGTTTTTCTATTTTGATGTGTAAATGTATTAATCACACTAAAAGATTTCAGTAATAATAGCAGTGGGAGCTCTGGCAATCCTCTGAACAAAGTGGAGGAAAATGTAGAAATAAATACATAGACGTAGGTCTGTGTAATTTGTCCAAATCGCATTTACCAAGGTGTCATCTTGAGCCAGCTCGTATCCAAAACACGGAAGCCTTTTCTCCACACTTGGTAATTGTTTGTGTCGGGCTTATGATAATTCAGAATTAAAGTAAAAGATATTAAACCCTTTCCCCTTCTCGCTGCAGGGGACATTAATGCACGTTTTTCTCTTGCAAATTGACTTGGTAGTGTAAAGATTAGAGCAGCCTTGGTTTGTTCAGCTTGCATAGCAGCTTCTTAGAATTCAGATTTCATGCAAATTTAGGAAAGTAATTCAGGCTGCTGGCAGCTGTATAATGAAAGCTTAAATGAAAATCAGACTAACTGGGCAGTTGGGCAACAGTATACCTATGTGCAAAAGGCTGGGGATAATGTGTTGGGCAACAGTATACCTATGGGCAAAAGGCTGGGGATAATGTCAGTACGCCCCATTTCATACTATTGTAAGCAGGTGAGAGGTTAGAGAGAAGTTTTCATTGTACATTTTTTTATACAATATATATGCACTTACTGAATGTGTGTGCACACTTATACTCTTTTTTTTTTTTTTTTTCTTTAATTCTTTATTTAAAGGTATGCCATGAACAATAAGGAATAACAATGCTACAAACAATTGCATGATAGTAATAGAAATGTGGACTACGTAGTACAGGGAACAACCTCGTGTAAAATATACTATCACAAAGCATAAACATATAGTGTAACCTGGGTTCATATGTTGTCTTATCTTCCATACTTATTCATTCATGTGCAGCATTGCTGTAAACAAGAGTTCGTGTGGAGGGTAGTCCAGCGACACCCACCCAAGTGGAGGGGGATAGGAATCCCCGCCGGCATCTACCACTTGGCCGGCAAGGGGGGCCCACCAAAACCCCCACCCGAAGCGGGGAAGACCCCGGGACCAGTCCCCCACCCTTTGTTTGGAGCACACCTAGTGGCATTTTATGACTTAATAGAAGGGATAGGGCAAACACAATGCCTTAAGTCAGGGAGGGAGGGGAAGAGATGCAAGAGAGGGGATAAATGAGGAGAGAGAAAGGGAGGAAGGAAAAGGAGAGAGGGAGGAGGGAGAAAAAGATAGACAGAAAAGTGAAGAGTGGGGGTCCGCTCCGTCCCACCCGCAGGCATGGCAAGCTGGTTAAGAGTAGGATAGATAATCGTCGGACAAGTGAAAAAGGTCCCAGTGAATCCAACGTGTCTTGTGTTCCTCCGTCTTGTCCCTTAGAGTTGCCGTAAGCTGTTCCATTTGCCGTATATCATTCACTCTGGTAAACCAGTGAGAAATAGGGGGGGGGGGGGGGGCGTTTGTTGTTTCCACATGCTAGGTATACAAGCCCTAGCCGCGGTCAGCAAGTGTTTCAGTAGCGATTTGCGGTACCGCTTGCTTGACATGGGTGTCAAGTTGAGGAGAACAGCAGCAGGGTCATCTAGTAGAGAGTAGTCAGTAAGTTTATGTATAATATGTAGTACCTGTTGCCAGAATGGTCTAATCTTGGGGCATTCCCAGAAAATGTGAAAAAGAGTCCCCTCCTGGAATATGCCTTCTTTTTCACCTATAGTAATATTGGCAAGTTAGAGTGATTCAATAAGTTATACTATGAGAATGTGGCTAGGTGCAATTCATGTGCCCCTTTATGAGCTACAGACTAGCGGGATAAAAATGTCTCCAAAAGCCAATGCACATCTATGTAGATCATGGTTTTTTCAACCATGGTTCCATTAAACCCTAGGGTTCCTCCTGAGGTTGCTAGGGGTTCCTTGAGCAATGAGCAATTTCTAATTCTCAGATAAGTTCCCCCTGACACCATTGATCTTTTTAGCTATCTGTAAGGGGGTCGTTTTTCCCAATGACCACCCAATGAATGTAAGGAGCATTCTTCCCACTGACCATCACATTAATATATCATAAGTTGTAGATATAGTCATTTTTATCAGGGGTCCCCTGAGATTAGAAACATTTTTAAAGGGTTCCTCTGTGTTGAAAAGTTTGAGGAAGGCTGATGTAGTCGTTAAATTATAGATTGAGGGAACCTGCCATTCACTTTGAATTCTCAAATCTTAAAAATTACAATAAGCACTCCCTGCTTATCTCTACGCATGACATAAATGCATGCAATAATCGTGTCTGAATTTTAAGAAGTATTTTTGGGTGAACCGTGAAGTATGTACTGTAAATTAAGTCCTGTAATAAAGTGAGAATTCTGATCCTCCATTACCCCCCTGGCGGTATGATTATTTCAGATTTTAGGTGCTGAAAGCGGTACAATTATTTTGCATGTAATTCTTGAGAATGAGCAGCCCAAACCAACTATTTACATATGATTTTTTTTTACTGTGCGTTCTTCTTTATAACATCCCGGGTATGATAAAGTTTGAAACACAAAATCATAAATTATAATATAATAAATAACTATAAATAAGTTAAAGTATATATATATATATAAAGTACAATAAAACTGCAGGCAAGGGGACTGGGGGCAAACTAAGGTCAATTTATTTTATTTTGTAATGTAATCCAATAGGATTACAATATATCAGTGTGTTTTACTTTTTGAATTTGCCGTCGGTTCCACCCCCCTGCGATGATGGAAGCCGGGGCTCACAGCATCAGGCGGACGATCCCGCCGCCGTACACTGCCTGAATACATTGCAGGATCCTGGGGACAAAGTAAGTAACCTCTTCCAGGATCCAGAGATTTCTCCCTGGTGGTACCCCTAGTGTGGCTCGGGGTTACCGCTAATGACGGTGAAATTCCACCCCGAGCCACGCTAGGGAATACCGCCAGGGAGGTTAACCGCCTTAGCGGTATCCCCGAGCGTGACTCGGGTTAGGAATTTTCTGCTATTAGCGGTATCCCCGAGTCACGCTCGGGGTCAATGGGCAGAGCGTGCAGACAGCGCAGCGGAGCTTCTCTTACCTTATCCTGGCGATCCAGCGATGAGCTCTCATTGCTGTGACCGCCAGTGAGATCTCCGCCGCTCGTCTGTCGGTAGGAGGACTTCCTAGTTCCGTTCCCTGCAGCAGCAATGCTGCATGGGAGCGGAACTAGGGAGGGAAAGTCAAAAAAAAAAAAAAAAAAAAACGTTGCACAAAACACATAACACATTTTATATTATATATATGCATATATATATATGCATATATATATATATATATATATATATATATATATATGCATATATATATATATATATATATATATATATATATATATATATATAATTATATATATATATGCATATATATATATATATATATATATATGCACATATATATATATATATATATATATATATATATATATATATATATATGTATATATATATATATATATATATATATATATATATATATATATATATATATATATATATATATATATATATATATACACCTATATACACACACACATATATATATAAAATTATATTATTGATTCGATTATAATTCATGCGTTATATATACACACACACATATATATATATATATCTATATACATATATATATATATATATATATATATCTCTATATACACACATATATATATAATATATAACGCATGAATTATAATCTAATCAATAATATAATTTTATTATATATATTATATATTAAATAATAAAATAATATTATTGATTCGATTATAATTCACTTGTTTGTGTTTCAAATTTATCACATCTGGGATGTCTACTAGAGACTTGTTTTGGTCAGGTTTAAGTCAGTAATTACTAAGCATTGTAGGCCTATAATACATAACGCCAAATTTCCATGAAAAGAATTGTACCGCTTTTGGAACAGAATTCCTGACAGAATCATACCGCCAGGGAGGTTAATACAGTACAAGTGAGTGTTGTCACCCTAGGACAGGAATTGCATTGCTGATAGTATCATTACCAGGTGAAAATAAAGGGCGATGCCTAAAAAAAAATAATAATGCAGCCACCACATCTAAGGTTTGTAAGCTGGAACATAATTTATTTATTTATGGTTTAGATTTGCTTTAAGTTAGCTTTACTTTAGTTCTATACAGTTATATGCCTATAAATTAAATGAAAGCCAACGCCACACACTTCATAAATGATATATTTTTCCCTAGATCTCTTCTTATACATTTTCAAAAAAAAAATTATTATAGAAAAAGTAACATTCTTAGCAGTGAAGTGTTTACCATGTTAGTCATGGAGAGCAGTAGAAAAGTGAAAATATAGGCCATACCTTTACGGACTAATTGAATATATGCAATCTTTCACAAAACAGACTTTTATGTAGATCTCTTTGTGTATATATGTATATATACAGTATCTCACAAAAGTGAGTACACCCCTGACATTTTTGAAAATTTTATTATATCTTTTCATGTGACAACACTGAAGAAATAACACTGATACAATGTAAAGTAGTGAGTGTACATCTTGTATAACAGTGTAAATTTGCTGTCCCCTCAAAATAACTCAACACACAGCCATTAATGTCTAAACCGCTGGCAACAAAAGTGAGTACACCCTAAGCTCATTTATAAAATTTGCTCCACATTATGTGCATGTAGTATCCTATGGCATGCAGTATCCTATGGTGTGCAGTATCTTATGGCGTGCAGTATCCTATGATGTGCAGTATCCTATGGCGTGTAGTGTCCCATGATGTGCAGTGTCCTATGGCGTTTAGTATCCTATGGTGTGCAGTATCCTGTGACGTGCAGTATCCTATGGCATTTAGTATCCTATGGTGTGCAGTATCCTATGGCGTGTAGTATCCTATGGCGTGCAGTATCCTATGGCATTTAGTATCCTATGGCGTGCAGTATCCTATGGCGTGCAGTATCCTATGGCATTTAGGCAGTAAAGCAAAGATATGAATAAAATACATTTATATATATATATATTATATATATTATAATGACATTTGACCATTTCCTATGTTATCTGTCTAGAAAGCGGAATTGTGAAGTACACAAAGATGACAGCTTAGTTAGGGTAATTTTCAAATTCTTTCCCCTTCCTCTGACTCTTACAGTCCTCATTAGATCAGTGACCCTCATATATTTCTGCAAATGTGTTCTGCCACTGATTGTGGGTACAATGCTTTGCATGAAAAAGAAAACATAATATATATATATATATATATATATATATATATATATGTGTATATATAGTGTCAATTTATCTTTTTTAAAGCCTTTGTTTAGTACTAGTTTAAGTGCCCTTTTGATCTCCAGGTGTGAGTGATCAGTAACTACTGTACATGGGGTTTCCCCCTTGAGTGGCTGATAATTCATAATGTTTTCCCTGGGAATGTAAGTTGCCAATCCATGGCAGCAAAGCAAATGTGATTGTGCCATATGTTATATAGATTTTAGTGCATTTGGGTTGAAACAAATTGCTTTCCCACTGTATCCATTCATACATAAAAAGAACATACGTATATTAAGAATAAGCCGAACATAAAGTGTTCATTGCAGTGCCCATACATACAGAATACATACAGATACTGAAAAACATACATACAGAATACATATATACAGAATACATACAGATACTGAAAAATATACTCTGCTTAAATTCAAATGTTACTGTATAGTATCCATACGTACAGATACGATACAATATATCCTCATGCAGTTGGAGCCTAAAAAACTCAATGTTTATTATTTTTTAAATGCTTGTAAAAGCAGGCTCTATGTTAGCCTATTAGAGCCGGTTCACACTGAGGCGATCCGACTTCGAGGGGCGACCTGTGAAGTCGCGGTGCACAGCGTGCACCGTGACTTCGGCGCGTCTTGCAGAGACTTCACATAATGGAAGTCAATGCAAGTCGCTCCCAGGTCGCCCCATAGTAGTACAGGACCATTTTTCTAAGTCGGAGCGACTTGTGTCGCTCCTATTAGAACGGGTCATGTGCTAATCAATGGCGAGCGCCCGAGCGCAACTTGTCAGGGTGACAAGTCGCCTGACAAGTCGCGCTAGTCTGAATGGGGTCTAAGGCAATAGACATAGGCGTTTACAAGCACATTTGAGGAAGAGCATTTAAGAAAAACATGCACTAAAGGCACTTTCTAAGAGTAGCTTTTGAGCACAAAAAGCATAAATGCACATAAGCACACACTTTTGCATGTAAATGTATTCCAATAGCCAGAATAAAGCCCCGTACACACGCAGCGATTGTTGGCCGACCGATCGGCCGTCTTTTGTCCAGTGTCGTTGTGTCAGTTGAAATGTGCTCTAGACTGCACACAAATTTTGTCGGCCAACAACAACCAACTGCAGAAGTGATGTCATGTTCTGGTCTACTTTTCGTGTGTTTTTTCTTCACTGAGCATGCCCAGTCTTGCTCATCTGATTTTTGTCGGCCGAAATCTGTACTGACTGAGGAACAATCAGCCGTTCTGCTGACAGCCAACAAAAATTTTATAGCCTGCACACCAGATTTTGTTCGGCTGAAAAGTCAGAAATCGCCCCTGGCAAAAACTGCTGATAACAGCCTATGTGTGCATGGACACGTATGATAACATGCTGGGGAGTTTACTGACTGCAGAAAAAAACGTCTGACGCCAAAAACCAGTGTGCATGAGGCCTTAGAAAAAATACTGAGAATTGCATGCATTATACAGAACAACATATTTCTGCTTTGTATAATTTGTATTTACAATAATTTTTTGGCATTTTGTTTTGATAATTATTTATTGATTTGAGTCTTTGAAATAGGCTTTTGTGTTTGTAATATCTTTTCATTTAGGGCTCATTCACATGGCCACTAAGGGCCATTCGCTGCCAAGAATCAGCTTATTTCTTTGGTAGGCAGCACAGGTGTTTGCAATCAACCGTGACCGGCAACCTGTACAAATCAAAGACAGGCACATCGGCTTTTCGCATTTAATTGCACATAGAGCAGTTACATGGAGTTAGAAATAGATGAGCGGCCCTGGACATAAACTGTCTGGTCTTAACGGCATGTAACCGCTCACCTTTCAACCTATCATTGATCTGTACAGAGTGCTGGCTGCAGCGGACGGCAATCACCTGTGCTACCTGCAACAGTAATAAGCTGATTCTTGGTCGTATATGGCCCTTATCTGCCGTCTGAATGAGCCCTTAGGGTTAAGTCTTCCATTTACAGTGTATTCTTTATAACCTAATTTTCCTCCTCCTTTTCCCACTCTTCCGCTCTGTCTGTGCCTTGGTTTTTGCTTATGCATTTTTATAAAAGCAAGGGGAAAAATCCATTTAACCAATGTTGGATAATTACAAAGAGAGTGAAAAATTTTTATGTTGCCCATTTTTGGAAGTGCTGAGCTGTGAAATTTGAAATCAAAGCAGAAACACCTAGTACTCGTCTTTTTCTTTCATTCTTCTCTCCCTTCTCAAATCTTCATTATTTCATGGTCTTTTCGATGTAGCAATACTCTGTAGTAAATGAGTTCCATGGTTAGTGAGCTGATCAGAAAGAGGAATGCTCACACTGAGTGCTAACACGGAGACATAACTCAGTTTGTAGGCAGGAGAGTAACCAAGAAACACAAATTCTTCTATTTTATACTTTAATTAGTTTGAATTAGCTATGGGAATAGTGGCGGAAAATAACCCATCCAAGGGTGAAATGGAAAAAGGAATAGGGTGGGTCTCTTTGGTATATTAATATAACCAGGGAATTACAGATCTGTCTTGCTTCACTGTAGTACCTGTACACTTGAGTCTATAAGATTCAGAAATGAACTACTGCATTTGACAGAGGAGAAGAAGTAAAATGAGGCATTTGATTTTCCTATTTTGCCTGCAAGAAGGATTTTTTTTTTTTTTTAACTATTTATAATTTTACAGTAATATGCAATATTCCTTTAGGTAATCCTGCATCATGTTATGCCAGCTTTGTTATGACCAGTACCATGACTACCAAAGTTATCTGAATAAAGGGAAACACAGATTTTATTCTACTTTAGTTATCATGTATTTGTTCATAAAAGTATTGCATATAGTGATGGTTGATCCCTATATTCCAAGTTATGTTTCCACTAATTCTCTATACGACAATGCATGCAGAATTGGCCAGATTCTTTTTCTGGAAGGGCTGTGGTTCTGCAATGCTCAAAATGAGTAACTAGTAGGCCACAACAATGTCTAATATAGTGTTAGTATTAGTAAACACATTGACAACTGTTTGGGTGAGTTTGGCTTTCGGTGCATATTTGATGGTTAAACCGTAAATCCACTAATGCCTTGTTTCCACTGAGCGGTACGGTTTGGTTCGGTTTGGTACAGTACACAATTTTTGCCGTTTCCATTGTCAAAAGTTGTGAATGGTACCCTAATTCCAAACCGTACCGTACCACTTTTTTGGGACCCTTTCGTTGGGGTACCAAGCACATTAGTACCATACCAACAGGGTGGAGCTACACTGTTGAAGTACTGTTGAGCTGGGGTACTGTTGGCCGTGGAAACGCAAGCCTGATCAAGGTGTACCGTTCCCGAACCGTACTGAACTGTACTGAACTGTACCGCTCAGTGGAAACGAGGCATAAGCAAATCATAAATATTCTTCAATTGTGCTAGAAGCGGCGATATATAGTTCCATTACAAATGCGGATATTGAAAGAAAGTCACTAAAAAACCTAAATAAGGGGCAAGTCTATGTATAATAAGTATTGTAGAGGGACTCCAGCATTTGTCTGTTTTAATTTAATGTATAAACCATTTCAGAAAATTATATGAATAAGAGCAACCTGAAAAGTAGTGTAAGGTGCTTACTGTGTCTGAAATGTATCCCTCTGATATTACTTATGCCTCGTTTCCACTGAGCGGTTCATTTCGGTTTTGCCGTTTCCATTTTCAAAAGTTGTGAATGGTACCCTAATCCCGAACCGTACTGTACCACTTTTTTGGGACCCTTTGGTTGTGGTACCAAGCACATTAGTACTGTACCAACAGGATGGAGATACACTGTTGAGGTACTGTTGGCGGTGGAAACGCAAGCCTGATCAAGGTGTACCGTTCCGAACCGTACTGAACTGTACCAAACCGTACCGCTCAGTGGAAACATATTGTACTCCACTGTGTTCTCAGTATAAGCAACAGGGAGGTACCTAAGAAAAGCTACAATTGTCATAACCCCTGCTCTCTAACTCCCTCCACTCATTTGCATATTTGTATGTTCCCACCAACCAGTCAGTGAATATTTCCTATAAATTTAGAATTAAAGTACCCACCCACCTATTGAAGAAGCAATTGCCCAAGCCCTACACAGCATCCATGTTGTATTTGACAGTCTAGCATTATTCAAAGCATTCTTTCATTTGTCAGCAGCTGTGACTCATTCATGTACACTGCAGTTGTCAGCAGGTCTTCCAGCTTGGACTGATAAAATATGCGATAAACCCATAAGTGATAAGAAAAAAAAATAACTGCAAGAATACATTCTCATAAGGAAGACATTATTATCGTTCTCTTGGGAAATGTTTCCCTCCTCCCACTCAGCATGATGTTGTATAAATTGCTACCCATATTCAGCAGCCATTCAGGCTATATGTGACTTCCAGTTTGGGAAGATCACGGCCAATGAAAGGTTTACAGCCCACGATAGAGTGCAAAACAGGTGGAAATAATAAGGAATGATTCAGAAAAAAAACAATTGGCAGTGATTTTGATTTGCAGTTATATTTTAAATAGAATAAAAAACAAAAGGACATTATAACACGATACTGACATTTCATAACCTTGATGGCTTCTTTTCTCAAAGTACAGAATTACCATTAGCACTAAACATCAACATCTTGTTATGACAGACGTTTGTTATTTTATTTTATACTTGTTATACAAAAAATGATATTTGCCGCTTATTGAGGTGTGCTAGGCTAGCTGCTTTCCTTCAATAACAATGTTTAAAGTAAAACTCTAATTATATACATTGCACTCCCCTGCCATCTTTCTAAACACACAGTGACAAATGTTACCAATATGAAACGCTTATCTGAGTGAACCTGGGGTCATTGCTGACGGTGCCTGAAATTTTACCTAAAAGCAATGAGGCACTTACATGTGCAGGAATATGAAAATTATTGTAAGATTTGTCTGCTGTTGTCAGGGTTTAAAAAAAAAATTGTATTTATTTTTTGGCAGTTGTAGGAAGTCATAATTGGTTTGCAATAATAAATAGATTTTAAATAAAGCAGGCTTTTTTTTTTTATACTTACCTGCAAGGCAAAGGCATAATGTGCTAGTATGCATCACATACTAGCACATTATGTTAAACTTATCTGAAAATGATGCGTTCCAGCGTCCATCCACAGCTCCGGCTCTGTGCCTGGCCAGAGCCCTGATGATGTCACTCCCACGCGTGTGTGCGGGAGCCGCCAGTCACGGCACACTGCTCTGAAGAAATAGCATGGGCGGCCGTTCCTTCAGAGGGCTTGCGTCAGGGACATAACTGGCTGCTAGGTCAATAAATATCTCCTAAACGGTGCATGTTTAGGAGATATTTACACTTCCTATAGGTAAGCCTTAACCACTTGCTGACCGCCACAAGTACATATAGTGCGGCGGTTAGCCCCCCCTGGGCCAAGTGACGTATGGGTACGTCACTCGCCCGCGAGCCAATAGGGGGCGGGCGTGCGCCACCGGAGGCGCGCTCCCGCCCCCACTCGTTCACTGCCATCCCATCGCGAGTGACTGGCGGCTCCATTGTCCGCCGGTCACTCGCGATCTCCCTTTGGAGAGAGAGAAAGGCAGGCGGCTAATGTAAACAAAGCCGTCTGTCATTCTCCCTGGTGTAACAGCAGAGATCATACGGTCCTGCTATGTAAGATCGTATGTCTCTGCTGTTACATGAAAAGCCACATCCCTGCACAGTAAGAAACACACCCCTAGGGACACACTTAACCCCTCCTTCTCCAATAAAGTTAACCCCTTCACTGCCTGTGTCATTTTTACAGTAACAGTGCATATGTATAGCACTGATTACTGTAGTAATGATATGTATAGCACTGAGTACTGTAGTAATGTCACTGGTACCCCCAAAAGTGTCAAAAATGTCAGTCAAGGGTCCGATCTGTCCGCCGCAAAGTCACAGTCCCGCAAAAAAATCACAGATCACCGCCATTAGTGGTTAAAAAAAAAACAATAAAAATTACATAAATCTTTCCCTTAGTTAATAAACGCAATAACTTTTGCGCAAACCAATCAAAATAAGCTTATTGCGATTTTTTTCACCAAAAATATGTAGAAGAAAACATATTGGCCTAAAATGTAAAAAATTTAGATTTTTACTTTTTTGGGGGGGGGGGGGGGATTTAATTTAAAAAAAATGTGAAAAATATTTTTATTTTTTCAAAATTGTTGCTATTTTTTTGTTTATAGCGCAAAAAGTAAAAATCGCACAGGTGATCAAATACCACCAAAAGAAAGCTCTGGTAATGAGAAAAAAATGACGTCAATTTCATTTTGGTACAGCGTCGCATGACCGCGCAATTGTCCGTTAAAGTCACACAGTGCCGAATCGCAAAATAGGCTCTGGTCTTTGAGCAGCCAAATCCTCCAGGGCTTAAGTAGTTAATATAGGCTTACCTATAGGTAAACCTTAAAGATGGAAGTTTACTTCTTCTTTAACTTGACTGAAGCTGGCTTGTAGCAGTTATATAAGTTAAATAATTTTTTAAGCTAAGCTGAGGATTTCTTTTGCATGTTGGGTGCTAATCTTTAACATATTAGGACTGATCATCTATGGCGGTCTGGATAACAGCCGTAACAATTCCAGCGTGACTTTTTAAAACCAATTCGATCAATCGATCAACTTGGTTACAACCAGCCTGCCAGATTCTCTTGCGCTTATCACTAGTGGCCGCCAGCAGAAGACAATGGGCCGGCAGCAGGGATTCCCACATCAACACTGTCTGCGTTGATGTGGGAATCAAGCACATTTCTTTTCCTGCAACCTGTGAATTCGCTCAGTTTATGGCCGGCTTAGGCCAGGCATATATGGTGCAAATTTTTATCCTGCAACCACGGGTTGCAGGAAAGAAATTCACACAATTCCCCCATTAACTCAGACATTGCTGACAGGGCAATCAGCAATTGTCTTCCCCAGGGGGGCAGGGGAAGATGTCTCAACCTGGAGAATACAGTGATTATTGCTAGTGGCTGTAGCAGCCACTAGCAATAATCGTAGCAGAATCTGGCAGGTTGATTGCACCCAAGTTGATCGATTTGATCGACTTGGTATATTTAGCCTGCCAATTAACGGTTCGAATCTTGGCTGGTTCCCGCTGGACCGGCTGAGATTCAAACTGTGTATGGCCAGCCTTAGTCTCTCCTAACAAAACCAAAAAAGTGCTCCGAAGGGCTTTTAGGCAGCAAGAAAAAGGGTCATACTGAATCTTAGATTGATTTAAAAAAGTTTTCATTGGTACAAAATATCATAGAAAAAAAAACTTTTAAAAAAATATTGGCTCTGGTATGCATGATCTCCATACAAGAAAATGTTTCAATTGCATGGCATATATTATATATACATAAAAGTTACAACTCCAATGTTGTTGCGCAGAGAAACTCTGACTTGTTTCGATTGTGCTAGTTCAAATCTTCAAATTTGATGCAGACACATCACACATCTCTCTGAGGGAGGAAGACTTTTACGTTACAATGGCACTTCCACCCACTCTGCAAACCTGAGGTAACATTTTGACCCTCCAAAAGAGGCTCTTTGATCCCCCATGCTTGGAAACTGATTTACATGCACATAGGGGATTCCATACTACAATAACATCTTGATTTGTTATTAGATTCAGCCTATAATCATAGAATACGTTTATCGGGACGTCGGTTTTTTTGTACCAACTCCAGCATATTTCCATATATTTTTCTTTGGGAAAATGTGCCTTCCATGTTCCTTATGCCCTGTAAGTGTGGTATCTTGCAGGTTATTTTTTTTTTTGGGCCACCTGTGCTGCCTTGGTGGGTGACTATTCGGGAACCACTTAAGTTTTGGTGGTTTTAATTTGTTCTGGTTATACACAACTTCTTCATTCAAGATGTCTGTATCCTCCTGAGGAAGATTTGAACTAGCACAATTGAAACGCTTCGGAGTTTCTCTGAGCAGCAACATTTAGTTGTAACTTTTATGTGTGTGTATATATATATATATATATATATATTATTTGCCAGTGCAATTAGGACATTTTCTTTTATTGGAGATCATACCAGAGCTTAATATTTTTTAAGTGGTGTTAATTTTTCTATGCTATTTTGTACCAATAAAAAGGTATTTTAAATCAATCTAAGGTTCAGTATGACCCTTTTTCTTGCTGCCTAAAGGCCCTTGGGAGCACTTTTTGGTTTTGTTATAATGTTTGGGGCACAGCACCTTTTCACCCATGTGAGTGAATACCCTCTTTTTGCCTTAGTCTATCCCTAATCCTACTCATTCCCCCTCCCATCTGTAACACTGCATTCTTTTCATCTCCCCTTTCCAATCATTTGTGGTCTCCCCAACAGTGTGTGTTATATAAACAGAGGCTGTAGCAGGAGAGTGCTGATTAGTGTACATGGTTGCCATGATGCATCAAACAGGTTTCCCCCCGAGTAGTTTAACATGGCAGATGCTCACAGTGCAGTTGAAATTCAATTCAAAGTTCAGAGAAGAAAATGTAAGAGATTGCATTACTATTCTGAAGTGTGCAGTCATATTATTGGACAAGCTGTTAGTGTTTTCACAGTCTGGGCATAGCTTTGCTTGAACAAAAAAAAAAGATTGAAGGCATACGTAAGTGGTCACATACCAGTGCCTCCTCCACACATCAATACATGGGCATATCAATCTTCTTCCACTTTTCATTACTGCAGGAGCTGGTTTACTGTGTTCCAAACATTTTCCTATGTGTTATACTAACATCACTCCTATGGCATCTCCACTATTGTGTTTTATCTGCTGTCTCCTCTTTCATCTATCTTAGTTATATAAACATATACAGTATATGTGCACATGCTGTATATAGAAAGATGTGTTATGTTCTGTTAGATAGGAACAGAACCAGAAAACTGAATTACAGTTCAAGGAATGCAAACACATTTCCTCCTATCCATGCTTTACCCCAGTGTTTTAGGTTATTGAGAGACCAGTGACAGAATACGTAGAACATGTTTGCATACATTAATTTGGAAGTTGGCTAAAATGATTTAATGATGCTTACACGAGGAAAAAAGCTGGATATTTAAGAGCTCCATACATAGCTTAACTCTTTATGTAAGGGGTTATACGTTTGATTCCTTGTATACTGAGCTGGCTTTTTGATGTTGCACAGCCTATATGCTTATTATGGTTTGCACTTGAATGGCAGCCACTACTAGAAAGTGAATGGGATGAGATTATGATAGGTGATAAGAAGATCCCTCTTTACAAACAAACCTTGACAATCCTAGCTTAATATGGTAAACCTCTTACTATCGGCATGCATTAGACTCTTCCCCCAAGCCGCAGTTCCATCTGTTGGACTGGAGTTATAAATGAATTACTCATATCTACCAGCGATACATTTTTTACGACATGCCATTATTAACAGGGCTCTTTCACACTGTTGTGTTGCATGCATTACAGCAGTGCACTTTAACATAAGTTATATGTGTTAGCGCATTGCAGTGCCATTCATTTTTTAATGGTTGTGGTGCAATTTATTTTATTTTTTTAAATGAATGGGTTTTACATGCTCAAAAATGCATGTGCTCTAACGTAGCAACCCAAGATGTCAAGGTGTGAATGGGCCACTAAGAAATAACAGTCCTTTTGAACTACTATACACATTGATGCTCTAAAGTGAAGCAAAAGTCACAATACCTACCTCATCCCCAATGGTCCAATGTCCACAAGGGGTCCTGCACCAGTGCCAGCATCTTACCCCTGGCTTCTTGCAGGTGCTTGTCTTCAGGCATCTTGAATGGCCAATGTAGGGTGACATAAGTCATGGCTCCTGGGCATGGGCAGCAATCAGTCATCCTGGCATGCAGGGACGTTGCCGGTGAGAGAAACTAAGCTGTGTATGCACAAGGTTGCAAGCAGGTGGTTACGTTTATTGCAGAAAAGACATTACATGTCTCTTCTGTGATAAATGCCCTGCCTGCTCACAAGGCTTGTAATTTTGCCTTTAGTTCTACTTTAAGTAACATTTGTGTCTGCTTATAAATGCATAATTCTGGCAAGCAAAAAAGGGCTTGAGGGTAGATGTGGATTAATGTTCCCTAAGCATGGGACATTATGAACGGAGACATTAATCTACAGATTGTGGGCACAAAGCAGTTAGAAAATACAGCTTGGTGACCTGCCTGTCTTCAGCCTGTGACTGGAGCTGGACAGGAGCAGCAGCACGCTGATGAGATCATTCTCTCCTTCTTAAGCATGCTCAAAATTTTGAGTGATGGCACAGTACAAGGCAATAGTGCAGAGTGCTCCCTCCCCCACTATAAGTCATCCTGTGTGTTTTTGGCAGTTTGCCTATGCTTAAATCTGTATAAAACAATTGTAGATTTAACATGCCATCATCCAAAAAAACAGTTTCTGTTGTAACCAAACCTGACACAACTTTTTAGGTGCTTCTTGAAAAATATTTCTGATTGCGACAGACCTTTGTGACTGTTGGCTGTTTTTTAAATGCAGCTTTTATTTTCAGCTTTTGAGGTGTCCAAGGACAGAAAACACAGAGACAAACAGTATAGTTAAGAAGGTAACAATAAATATACAAGCATTATAGCAGAGGAGCACCATAGTGCTGAGGACTATGAAATGATTGATTCATGAAGAGTAGCCATAGAGATAATATGCATGTAGCACTGTCCCCATAAGGGCTTGCTGTATAATGACCTGTAGGGACCTCTTCTGATTACCAGCAGACAGTCACTTAGGTCCCTTTCACACATACGGTCCGTTCAGTTCATCAGTTCAGTCACATCAAAATGTATCAGTTTTTCATCCGTTTTTCATCCATTTTCCATCCGTTTTTCATCCGTTGTCATCCGTTGTCATCCGTTATTCATCCATTGTCTTCCGTTTTTCGTACGAACCGTTTTTTTGACGGATGAAAAATAGGGCATTCATCTGTTCAAAAAAAGGGACATTGACGGAAGCGGATGAAAACGGATGTTAACTGATGATTATCCGTTGTCATCCGTTTTTACATAGAGATACATTGATGTTCATTTTTTAATCCGTCAACGGATGGATGACAAACGGACAGCATGTGTGAAAGGGGCCTTAGGGTACACACATTCATCCTTACTCCCAATGGCTCGTTACTCAATAAACAGTCCAGGGGATTTGTTTTTTGTATTTATTGTGAAACTTGGATGGGAGAAGGGAATAGTGGGATACTCCAACTAGAACTATATACAATTGATAAGGACAGCTCTCACTTGGCCTCACCAGGTTGCTTGTGGAAGCAGTTACACATGCAGATTACATGAAAAACAATATTGAAACATTAGAGGGTATCCAAATGCATATCTTACATGCCTGGTGTACCTTCCTGTCCTTAGAAGGTTAATCTAGGCCAGTGATGGCGAACCTTGGCACCCCAGATGTTTTGGAACTACATTTCCCATGATGCTCAACTGCACTGCAGAGTGCATGAGCATTATGGGTAATGTAGTTCCAAAACATCTGGGGTGCCAAGGTTCGCCATCACTGATCTAGGCCACCCCAGCCTCATGCCAGTAGCTCCAAATTAGATTGTATTTTTTTGGGAGCCCCTCTGTTCATATGTGATTTTTTTTCAGCTTATTAGGATTATTTAAGGGTAAATATACATGTATTTGTTATCAAAAGGCAGTTAGAAACATTCAAAATGGAAACAGAGGTAGATTTACTAAAACTGGAGCACTTAGAATCTAGTGGAGCTGTGCATAGCAGCCAATCCACTTCTAACTTCAGCTTTTTCAATTAAGCTTTGACAAAAAAAACAAACCTGGAAGCTGATTTGTTTCTATGCAGAGTGGCACCGGATTTTGCACTATCCAGGTTTAGTAGATAACCCCCACAATGACGAGGCACAATCAGACTGGGATCAAAATACAAACTTATTAAGATTATTTATATCTTTAATGGTATTAGAACCATACTTTGTATTTCAAATATAAGAAAAAATATAAAAATATATATGATTTACTAAAACTGGAGAGTGCAAAATCGGGTGCAGCTGTGCATGTTAGCCAATCAGCTTGTTCAATTAAGCTTTGACAAAAAACCTGGAAACTGATTTTATGCTGATGGTCTTCCATGTTCCATGACATGTTATCTCACATCCAATGATAACTGAGAACTGCAGGTGCCACGTTCACCCACTCAATTTAACGGCTTTAGCTTTGGTGTTGCTGAATGCAAACTTTTTGCATCTGAAGAAATGAATACACATGTGGGTACAGCCGTACAATTTGTGGGTGGCTGTATGCAGTATCTGCGGACCCAAGCAGAGGGATAATCCGAAAATTACAAATTTTACACTAGAAGACCATCAGCATGTAAACATCCATGTGCACGAGGCCTAAAACGTGTGGAATTTCAGCGAAGCTTATGTTTTCTCCTCGTTACTTTTTAAAAGGATGCTCTGAATGTGAAAAAAGACTAAGTCAAATGTCAAATCAGAGTCAGATTTTTCTCCTCCACATTTATTAGCAGCCTTCCAAAGCACAGGAACATCCAAGTGTTTTACCTCAAGCAGCTGAAGTCCTTTGCTTTGTGAGTTCACAGCTGCTCCAAAGAAATGAGCCATCAATACATAAAAAGGCTCACTTTCCTTTATACAGATGGTATGAAAATTACCGAAAAACTAATTTATAAAGTCAAACTGATCAATCCAAACTCTGCAACAGGAAAGAAAGAACCCGCCTGCCTGTATGTTAGCCCAGATTTTGTTTTTTTCATGTATTGTTTTCCTTTAGTCTTGTGCTTCTACGATTATTAAACTTAGTAGCCTATTTTTCCTAAATAAAAATCACGTGAACATAAGTGTTAAAGCCTATAGGAAAGGGCGCTCATTTAGGTGGGGACCACAAATATTGCCTAACACACTGACTTTTAATCCATAATGCATTAGTGTGCAGTAAACTGGTCAGACATCTGGCTAAAATAGCCTGCACCAGCTTTCAGAAATCTGTCATCGGAGCTGCTATAGGCTGCTCTTTGTGGTATTTTATCAAAATGTGTTTCAACTTTAAAATTGATTGTTGAGGTGTATGAAAAATGCAGGAGGAAATAGGTGCTGAACTTCACCCATTGTTTCTGTTTATGATTTATAGCTTGCCTTTTACCATTGAACAGTGACCATTGATTAAAGTCTTTTTTCCAAAATTTTCCAGACTGAGTTTGAATTGGTAACAATTTAAGAGGCTGTATAGGTACACAAACAGGGGCTGATGGCAACTTTTGGCCCATGGGGCCATTGCAACCCAGAGTCCCATGGTGCAGCATGGATGGCCCCCTTCCACTCTCCCTCTTCGCTGCCTCCTCCTGTCCCCCATCCCAGGCTGAAGCTCCGCTCCAGGTACTCTCTGCTCACAAGGCTGTTTGGGCTGGACAGTTCCTGCTGCACCTATTCCCGGTTCCAGAACTGGCCAATGGGGGTGGCCAGGGGCTCCAGGGGGGAGCTCAGTCTGGGCTGGTGGGGGGGAGGAGAGCGTCCGGTGGGGCACAGAGCCGGCCTCTCCTTGGACATGGCATACACCATCCATGCCGGGGGGGCTGACTGCGCTCTGTCCTCATCCTCATTCCACACTCAATAGAACACTGGAGGGAATTTTTACTCCTTTACCTTTAGCGGGAAGCTTTTAGGCATGTCTACAGTGGAAGCAGTGAGGCCGTTTTTCAGGACATCAGAATGGCCTGGGGGGCAAATTCCCCACTGCCACCCAGCCCAGTCTGTCCCTGTGACAAATGAGTACAGATTATTAGTACAGAGGACTACTTTTAGAACTTTTGTGTTGTTAAAGGGTATGCTTATCCCTCCCAACTATCCCGCCTAATCAGCATCTGCTGTTTTTTTTTTTTTTTTTTTAGGCAAGATGGAAAATCTCTTTACACTGCGACTGTGTTAGTGTAGGTGTGCAGTATTCTATGGTGTCTCCCCCCCCCCCCCCCCCCCCTACTACTAGGCCTTTAAACAACCCTGCGGTTCGGCATGGGTGCATTGAGAATCTAACATGTTTATGATACCTAGAAACTGAGACTTGTCAGATCTTCCACAGCTCTGTTCTACGGGAGATGCCGATTTTTTTTGATTTCTTAAAGACTTATCATTGCTGCAGTAAGGTATTGAATTAAACTACTATTGGCAAAATGTGCACAGTATATTGTATTACCATTTTTTTTTTTTTGTGTTAAAATGTTATGTGCTGTACTAACCCTTGAGCTACATAAATTGGTTGTCTCAGTCTTAATTACATGTGGACTTTTTTAAAAGATAACTTTACTTTTAAATATATTGGCTCAATAAATGACACCAAGCAACTTTGAAACAGTAAATGCATCTGCCAGAACAAAAAAAAAAAAAAAAAAAGATAATTTCTACACTGCAATACACATAGTGGAGCTCACAAGCTGGTGGAATCATGCAGCCTCTCCATATGTTTAGGTAATCTGTTCCTATATTTCCCCATCCCATGTAATTTCAGGCATCCAGTTGTGGAAAGTACATTGCACATCTAAAGGAATGTCTCATACCATCAAAAGCCAATTGATATCTATACTGGTAGTCATTACCATGTACAAGATGTATCAAAACCTTTTTGTGTAATAGCATATTTCTCATACTCATGCTGGGTTTGTGTCTGACTATTACCTTTACACACTTTAGGCCTCTTGCACACTGCAGCTTAAAAATGCTCAGTACAGCTTTTTTTTTTTTTTCTGAGCTAAAATAGAGCCCATTCATTCTTAATGTGCCTATGCACACACCTGCGTAAATGAGCGCCGCATTTTCTTCAGTAAAAACAAAATTGAAAAATCTGCATTTTTGGTCAGTAATTTACACCTGATGCGCGCAAATACGCGCGAATGCGCTCAAATGACCCAAAATTGCAATTGAATATCAAGAACGCTAGAATAAATTTACGCGCAATTACGCGCATTTGCGCAAATGCGCAAGCGCGCAAATGCGTGAAAATGCGCGCATTACAATTACGCCAGAAAACTTAGATGCTCTAACAGGAGTATCATGTGTAAGCTGCCTAAGGGCCTTCAAACCAAAAACACCTTATGCCTGAGAAAGAGCATATTGTATAATTATTATTGTCAGAGAGGACACAAATAATAAAGTGTTTCAAAATATTTGTATTTGTCACTAAGGCCCTGTTCAGCTCATAAAATGCTCATCTCTGAAGTCTCAAAAGGCCCAACAAGCAAAATCCCATCTATTTCAATGGCCCCTGTTCACATATGAGCGTTTTGTTGCCTAAAGTAAAACGCCTGAACTCAAAAAAGTACATGAGCTTCTTTTGCGGCAGAATACAAGTGTTTTTGATAGATGTCAATGCCTGCCTCCAACACCTGCAAAAAACACCTGAAAAAAGCCAGAAAATACGCCTGAAAAAAGCCAAAAATATACGCCTGAAAACAATACGCTCAGGTGTGAATGGAGCCTTAATTGGTTAAAAAAAAAAAAGACTAAACACAGGGCCCTATTAAAATATTGATATATATTGATATATTATCATTGCTATCAAAAACCCACATAACTTACATTTTGGGAATTATTATTTTATAGTATTGTTGGATTTCATGGGAAATGATATCCTTGGTTGACCTTGTGGAGAACTGTACAATAATTAAATGACTGACTGTGAAATGTATTAAGGTTGTTAGACATCCCATTGTACCTGATGATGGGAAATATAATATGTTCCTTGTATTTGAGAACTTTAATATCGAGTGCTCTGATACTTTGTGCATTTGGACTGTGTGATATTTATAAATATGCAGTCTAAGCATCTTATATCTATAAGCAATATGTTTTGGATTACTACGCCACATGACCAGCTCCAGGAATTGATCATAACATGGGGCAGATGATGTGATCCTCACTAATTCGTTGATGGTTAGCTCCTGTGTTTAACACTTCCTCACATCTATATTATCTTATTTCGTATTATCCTATTTCCTTATTTCACATTATTGGCATACGATACCTCCTACCAATAGGTACCAAGTTTCAGCCTCCAAGGAGGAAATAACAAATGTTCAATTTTCAATGAAATGCTTGCTTTAACCTTTAGAGGTTAGGGGAAAATCAAAAATCAAATCAAAGGGAAAATCAAAATGTGTCTGTGGACTGTTCCATTTACATGGCAAATTTAAAAAGTTTAAAACGTAGAAGTTGACCAAATTTGTGGCTTTCAATATTACATGCATTGGATTTTTTAACTATATTAACGTGTCAGGGTTTATAAGCACAGCCTCCTGTAAGATTGAGAATATTGTGTCCTACTGATTTTTATTATACTAGCTTTATAAACGTAATACCCTTGTGGGTCACTGATAACAATGATGGTGTATCTCTATTTAAAAAATGCAAGGCACTGTGTTTAGGTTTTAAAAAATTTTAACTCATTATGTAGGAAATAAAAATGTTTTTGAACACTTTATTGTTTGTATGCAGCCAGATTTCTGCACGCCAGCAGTTTCTGATCTCCGTTGATGACGTTGAGTGCATTGCAGTGTAGTGGTCTTAAAGATGTGTTTTCCGTCCGTAAAGGAAGTGGTAATGAAAGAGTACATTTTTCACTTTCAACACTCAATTAGGTATGTGAATTTAAAACAGGAATTTCTCTTTTACATGATTGGATGATTGAAATAAAGCAAATAATCTCCATTTAATCAAACCGGTGTAAAGCAGATGCCTTCCTTGTTTTCAACTCCAATAATGAAATATGCTATAAAAAAAAAGCTACTGTGTTTTTAAAGTACAGTTTTAATAGGGTAGTGTCATGATATGTAGATAGTGAAGTATATTATAGCAACCAAATGGACTGGGGTCCTGTTTCATCTCCTGAATACAATCAGAAAGGGCTAGTTGCTATGGGCCACTGTATATCACTGAATTGGTACTCAAAGCAGTCATGCCCATTTCATTCATTCTTTTATTATACAATGGTCCTGAAATCTCCTGTATCGGTTGAACAAATGTATGTTGACACCTGTGTTCAATCTAAAGAGGTAACAATACTTTGCTACACATACTGTACACATCTACAGTAACTTTGGCTCAATTTCCTTAATAAATACCATAAATGAACACTTCTGCGTCCTTAGTTTAGTTGGGTTTTCATAGCTAGTTTTAGGACTTTCAAGAAAAACAAAACACTGTTAGAGCATATGGCAATGACATCAGCATGTAGGCGCCCCTGACGTCATTGCCACCACATCCACATGGTAGGAGCGGTGGCTGATTATGTAGGTTTTTGGCCATTTATGTTTTTATGCTGCAGCTTTTGTACCTTATTTTAGATTTTAATAAACTACTACACTATATGAGCATCACTTGGGCTCCCATGGGTGAGCGTTTCATTCACAGTGCCTGACTTCATTGTAGACCACCATATAACCAGCATACCAGGGTGAGATATCTCTACGCTTCAGCGTAATTATCTAAGGCACCTTATCCTTTGTCATCTGGTGAGTGCATTGATTGGTGGAGGTGCACATGTGTGACAAACCTTTTCCCTAACCTTTTCCCCATGCTGAATTTTCTCCAGCTTCTGGTGAGTGGTTAGATATATCACACACATTGCTGGAATCACTTTGGTTTATACTGAAGATTTGTTAAAGTCCAGTCACGGATTCAAATGTTGGGACTTTATTTATTGACTTTTACCTAATAATCACAAGAAGCGCTGCCCACCTTTTGTTGTTTATGATTATTTGAAGGCTTCACCTTTTGTGTGCAAGCTGCTAAATGATTACACAGAGCTCACTTTTTTTTTTTTTTTTTGCGTTTAGCTTCTAACTTAAGCTTCTTCAGTTAAGCTTTAAAGAAAAACCTTAAAGCTGATAGGTTTCTGTGCAGAGCTACACTAGATTTGGCATGCTCCAATTTTAGTAAATAAGCCCCAATGCATTGTATGAAGGAGTTAAGTATATGTAGCCTACAGCAAATCTTACAGATTGCAGCAGTTAGGAGGAAGTACTGTATGTAATATAGTGCATGCTGCTAGTTAAAGGTAAAAAAATAATAATAATAATAATAATCTTGCACTGGTGTCCATGGGAGGAGGAATGCCCCAAATCAGGTGGTCAATAGAACGAAGTATGGCACCAGTGGCTATCAGAAATGATCTGGCATTCAAAGGGATGTCTGGACATGTGCGGGTCACATTCAAGGCTTAACTGTAACTATTTAAATTACCACCACTGCAAAAGAGTGGGCCTCTCTGGTATAGTAATTACGTGCAGGAAACCTAAAAATCTCAAATGTACTTGAAACCTACTAATCTACCATTCACAAACTCTAAGCAAAGGTATTGAAATGGTAATGAGATCTAATGAAATGAAAATACTTAGTCTCACTTGCTAGATGTAAAAATGTATTGAGCAGAATTGTAACATATCTACTGATAGCAAGGTAAAGTTGTCCTTATATTAACTCCATTCATACAAGTTGAACTAGGTATAGCTATATATATTTATATGTATATATATATATATATATATATATATATATATATATATATATATATATATATATATATATATATATATATATATATATATATAGTGTTTACTTATCTCTCTCCAAAGCTCTAAGTGCCATTTCCCTCTGGTGCTTCGTTGCGTTCTGACAGGTTCTCCGACACGAGATAACAGTAGCTGAAAATTTGTGTCAGGGAGGGAGCTTAGAGGGATATTAACAGAGAGCTGGTCTATTCAAACTGCAGCTCTACATGTTCCTTTGTTCCTTTGCCTATGTGGAGGGGGGTGTCCCTTTCCTCCAATCAACTCACACACAGTGCAAGCCCAGGCTCCCCACCCACCCCTATGTGCTGCTGAAAGAGGAAGAATGAGTTTTAACACAATCTGCACTTTCTAAAGAGTGTAGAAAAGGGAAAACAACATATATACTGTACAAGTAAAACCTATGTAGGAGGATTTGTTTCATCTTTGTGTGTCATCTGAGGCTGTTCACTTCACTGTGTACTGTATATGTGAGGGTTTACAACCACTGTAACAGTTCATTAACCACTGAATTGTAAAAGGAAAAGAGATGTGGGACTTTAATTGAGTGCAACTAGGCATGTAAGTTTCCAGAATGAAAAAATCATCATAAAGAACCCTAATAAGGGGGACCTATGGAGAGCTGACATGGACTCAGATGTACAGTTTATAATATACCGTATTTATTAATCACATATACCATTATTGCAAATAAGGATAAATACACTTAATACATATACAATAAACATCTGTAAAAATATAGTAAATTACATATGACACCAGGTTCTCTATAGGTACATGATCTGGAAACATAAAAACACTTAAATTTAATATCTGAGTAAATGTAGGCTCGACGCGTTTCATGGACCTCCGTCCATTCATCAGGAGCTTGAGTATATGTCTATAAAAATAAAATATGAATGGTATTATTATGCTAATATCAAGAATCAGTTCACATGGAAAGTATGTAAAAATAGACAACTACCTTAGGCAGTGTCAAAAAGCCTCGAGCACTCCAGTCTGGAAAATGACCAGTGAATACTGCAATAAAGTTATGTTCCTGTTCTGTGCCCCTTTAAGCACACAGTAACATTTCTTGAAATAATTTGATATAAATTCCTGTGCCATAGAAACATTTTGTATCGTAGTACTTACTGAACAACAATTTTTAATTATACCTCTTGAAAGCAGCCAAGGTTTGAAGTAAATATGTAAAAATATAGTAAATTACATATGACACCAGGTTCTCTATAGGTACATGATCTGGAAACATAAAAACACTTAAATTTAATATCTGAGTAAATGTAGGCTCGACGCGTTTCATGGACCTCCGTCCATTCATCAGGAGCTTGAGTATATGTCTATAAAAATAAAATATGAATGGTATTATTATGCTAATATCAAGAATCAGTTCACATGGAAAGTATGTAAAAATAGACAACTACCTTAGACAGTGTCAAAAAGCCTCGAGCACTCCAGTCTGGAAAATGACCAGTGAATACTGCAATAAAGTTATGTTCCTGTTCTGTGCCCCTTTAAGCACACAGTAACATTTCTTGAAATAATTTGATATAAATTCCTGTGCCATAGAAACATTTTGTATCGTAGTACTTACTGAACAACAATTTTTAATTATACCTCTTGAAAGCAGCCAAGGTTTGAAGAGCATTTCGCTCCAACTCACTACAGCATATTGATTGGTGGCACACATTCACCCACACAACCCACTACTAACAAGAAGACTGAAATATACAACTACACCAGGCTGAAGTAGCAAACTTAGGCTGAAACTGTGTTTTCATGTAGGTTTAGCAGTTTTTTTACAGCATTTTTTAATACTTTAGCCATAGCCATTTTGGCATGGCATCCAAAGGCTGACATCAAACTCAGTAGTGACCAACAGCTTTTTTTTTTATTCCCCCACAGCTTTAGCTGTTGATGCAACAATTATTTGTGGGATGGAAAGTCACCTTATCACTTCTGCAAGCTTGAATAGTTCAGAATCTACTTTCAGAATTTCTGAACTGATCCTGGGCCATGGGAGGAGAGGATCCTGGGGCTCACCCTGTTCCTCCTTGAGCAATTGAACCCTAACATGTAAGAATGAAGAGCAGAAGGAGAAGCTGAGAGGAGTTCCCCATTGAGCACACAAATTTTTGGTAAAAAAAATTGCAATAAGCTTATTTTGATTGGTTTGCGCAAAAGTTATTGCGTCTACCAACTACGGGAAAGATTTATGTCATTTTTATTGTTTTTTTTTTCTTTTTACTAGTAATGGCGGCGATCCACGATTTCTTGCGGGACTGCGACATTGCGGCGGACAGATCGGACCCCTAACTGACATTTTTGACCCTTTTGGAGGTAGCAGTGACATTACTACAGTAATCAGTGCTAAAAATATGCACTGTTACTGTAATAATGACACTGGCAGGGAAGGGGTTAATACTGGGGGTGATCAAGGGGTTAAATGTATGCCTAATGCTTATTGACTTGTGTGTGGGGGGGGGTGCTGTGACAGGCACAGAGATCGCAGTTTCAGCATAGCTGAAACTGCTGATCTATCCCTGCCTGTCAGTGAGAAGATCCGCCTGCTTTGTTTACATAAGCATGCGGCTCTTCTCTCCGTTTACCAGACGATTGTGGGAGGAAGACGGCAATCGCCGCCTCTCCTCCCACAGCCCGACTCCTGCTGTGTCTAAACACAGCGGGAGAACGCCCCTGAAACCCCTTCCCCTCCAATCACGTAGTGATCGCCGCCTCTCCTCCCATGGCCCAACTCCTGCTGTATCTAAACACAGCGGGAGTGCGCCCCCGAAACCCCTTCCCCTCTAATCACGTGACTGGACCCAGGGGAGCCGCACTGCCGCAGTAATATTACTATGGGCAGTCGGCAAGTGGTTAAAGTCTATGTTACTGAATCTAAGTAGATCGATGGATTCAAAAACATAAGTCTTCATTCAGGCTTGAGCAGAGCGTATTCCTGGTGATTTCAAAGGTTTTTTTTTCAGGCATTTTTATGTTTATTATCCACATTTTTGAACGTGTACCTTAGGAGTTTGTTTCCTGAGCTGTGCAAGGGGAGGAGAGCAGTTCTTTAGGAGGAGAGTAATTCTTCAGGGGCAAAAATGGGTGATAATGAGCGTAGCATGAGTTCACAGACATTCCCATTGAAGTCTATTGAGCCAAAAATGCCTGATGATGCTGGAAAAAAAAGCACATATTTTTTTTGAGTGTACAAGTATGAACAGAGACAGTTAGAAAGAATGGGATTTTGCACATTTAGGCAATTAGAAAAGAGTAAAAGGAAAGAAAGAAAGAAAGAAAAGAAAAGATAAACATATTTAGGCTGCTATATGAGGGTCAACCACTCATAGAAGTCATGTGGGGAAAACATCTCACACAGGGCAAGTAGAAATGATGGGGTGCTACCAAAGTTAAAAAAATAAAAAACAGAACACAGGAATAAATAATAATGGCCTTCCTGCTGTTAGGTACTGAGATCATTTTGAGGATTGTTGAGTATTAGCAGTTTTTACACATATTTACATCTGTTAGGGATGCTAATACCATCCCCTGATATAGAGTTGACTACACGAGGGATTATTTATTAATCTGTATACAGAACAATAAATTGACTAATATAGAATAATCAAAAGAAAAGAAAATCTGAAAGCCACACATTACACACTAAACAGAGTGGCTGAAGTGGAAAATGTTGTCTAAAGAGAGACCCTAAATCACATAGAGATGCAAAAGAAAATCCTAGGTCCTGGTTTCCCAAAGAGAAGCAGAACTAGAAATGATCAGTGCGCAGTACTGGAAGCCAAGGAAAAATTAAGATTAGTGTGAGCATAGAGTGGTGCGGGATGTACAGTAAATATCCTACAACGTGAAGTCAATTCTTGGTGTAGCATATTAAATATTTTACTAAATTTGACAAGAGAACTGAGACGAGTTGTGAGGTTCATAATACATACTAATGTGAGTGAAATATATTAATTTAAATTAGTATATTATTTGATACATTAAACTTGCATGCTTCTTGGTAAAAGACAATAATATGGTTGCGCAGAGAAGAATGAATTGCTGCCTGTTATTTCCCAAGGCAATTAAAATTGCTGCCATTTTGAGAATCACTCTAATTGAAATGTAACAGACCAGATTCAGAATTCTCAAGAGTTCAATTCCAGTGTTAGATAAAAAGAAAACAGACAATATATATTCTGTTACCAACATCAGGAGCTGTTTCCTTGTCAGCATCCAGGATGCAGGCAGCAAAAACAATTGTGCGTATAGAAAGCAGAATATTTCTTAACAAAATCTCTAAGCACTGATAGCAGAGAAACTGAAAGGACCAGTAGTTCCTTCCATAGGTCCCTTGTTATATAGCTGGGGTTAATCAGCTGGATCAACTCACATCGGCTTGTAAAGCAAACAGGCCATGAAACTAGGCTTCTCTTCCAGATGGGTTTTGCTGTATCAGATATTGATAATGCATTTCAGTCTATCACTGTCACAATGTGTTGACTTCTTTGTTTTTAAAGGACCAATGGTCTATTAAAGTGAGAGTCAGGATATTGACTTGGAAAATGCAGCACAGTCCAGGTCTACTATACCCTAGGGCCAGTCATTGACTGATGTTGTGTTCTTAGTAGACTGGTCTTATTTGTCCTATTCAATTATTTTCTGAGAGAAAACACTAAGGATGAAGTAGGCCCATAATTAAAATGCATGCTGCATGTAAATCAGTAAGGCATATATCAGCATAAACAAATACATTATTATTTGGAGTAAACTGATTTCTGGCCCTGGAAAAAAAAAATGCTCATATTGCTAATGTATTGTTAAGTTAAAGGACAACTGTATTTACGCTGATCAGCCATAACTTCATGATCACTGACAGGTAAAGTGAATAACATTGATTATCTCGTTATAGCGGCACCTGAAAATGGGCCATATTAGGCAGCAAGTGAACATGTTGGCCCTGAAATTGAATGGAGAAAAAATGGGCAAATGTAAGGATTTTAGCGATTTTGACAAAGTAAAAACTGTAATGGCTAGAAGACGTTCACAGACCATCTCCCAAACTGTAGCTCTTGTGGGATTTTTCTGGTCTGCAGTGGTCAGGACCTACCATAAGTGGTTCAAGGAAGGAAAATTGGTGAACCAGCGACAGGGTTATAACGGCCAAGGCTCATTGATGCATGTGGGGAAGGAAGGCTGACTTGTGTAGTCTGATCCAATGTAGGAGTTACTGTAGCTCAAATTGCGAAAAAAGTTAATGTTGGTTCTGATAGAAAGGTTTCAGAATGCGCAGTGCATGGCAGTTTATCACGTATAGGGCTGCGTAGCCACAGGCCGGTCAGGGTGCTCATGCTGACCCACAGCCCAACACACCTACAATGGGCGTGCAGAACTGGACCACAGAACAATGGAAGAAGGTGGCCTGGTCTGATGAATTCTAGAATGGTTTGAGGAACACAATAACAAGTTTGAGGTGTTGATTTGTTTGATTCTATGGAGGCCTCACCTCACAACATAAAGGATCTGCTACTGACGGCTTGGTGCCAGATACCACAGCATACTTTCAGAAGTCTAGTCTAGTCTATGTCTTGACAGGTTATGGTGGGTCATAATGTTATGGCTGATTGGTGTAAAGCTTGACCCCAAATCACCAAATACACAAGTGCAATACATATACAGTATTGGGCCATCTGCGAAAAGCTTTGTATTTTTGTACATCCCGAGATTCACATAACTCTTCTGCACAGCACTGCCCTGTTTGAGGCAGTAGAACTGATTTTCTCTGCTGTAGCATTTAGAAGTTTTGTCCCTTTGCCAGCCTTTGACTAGACTGGACAAAGAGAAACAGCAAACTAAAAATCTCGCCTCTGTCACTCTGCTTTGTCCTCCTATCAGCATGCTACTTGTTCGCTGCAGCATAACTGCCCACTGCCAGTGCTGCCTATTCTGCTGCCAGTACAGTGGATTGCATGAGGCTGGGTCAAATTCAGGTGTTTGCATTTAAAATACATGTAATTATGTTTATACGAATACAGAGCTGCATTATTTGTGTCTTTCATATTTGCCTACCTGGCTACGACCTATTGGCCTACTTGATAAGACTAATTGGTTATCCTTACAATAACACTGCAATCACTATTAGGCCTCATGCACTCAGGGTGTTTGAAAAAATGACCGGCAAAGCCAGTTCTGACGCCAGGAAAAAGCAGCTGTAAAAACGCGCTTTTAGAAATGTTTTATATTGACTTTAATGCAGGATTTAGCCACGTTTAGCAACATTAGCGTTTGGCAGCCTTTCTCTGCCCTCTTCTATTTTCCAACCTCAAATCCAACTACTACAGCTTAGAAAACGTCTGACGTGGCCTAACGCTGTATGCGGCCTTTAGCAGCGTCAGGCGTTTTTACAGCTTAACACTGCTGCTCCAGAAAGCACTGGCCCAGGGTTTTTTTTTACAGCTTAAAAACGCCTCTGCCACTCACAGCTCCTAAAAGCCTGTGTGTGCTTGAGGCCATAGAATAACATGGAGGGGCTTTTTTACGCTGCAAAAAAAAACGCCTGACGCTCCTAAAAGCAGCTGTGAAAACGCCCTGTGTGCATGAGGCCTTAGGATCAGTGGTGGCCAACTTATTACATATAGCTAGCTTCGAGTGCAGCCCAGACATTACCAAAGGGCTGTATGCTGTATATGTAATGCTATAGTAGCCTATTAGGGACTGTACAAACATTCTATGGAAGATTGTTCATGCAATAAAAGATTTCAAGCACACCACTTTACCCTGGGACTGCTTTAGGGTGTGCTACTTTCCTATTAGTAGTTCTTGTTACATTGCTGTAGCATAATACAGTAACAGTAACAGCATTTATTTTGCTTTTAACACACAGTCCCAATATTACCATCCCAAATTCAAAGAGGAAGTAAACCCTCCTCTGACACTTGTACCTATAGGTAAGCCTATGATAAGGCTTACCTATAGGTACTGTAAATATCTCCTAAACATGTACCGTTTAGGAGATATTTACCTTACATGCAGCCAGTGACGTCACTGGCGCATGCGCTCTGAAGGAACGGCCGCTGGTGCCGTTTCTTCAGAGACCCGTGCCGTGACTGTCGGCTCCCGCACGCATGCACGGGAGTGATGTCACCGCGGCTCCGGCCAATCAGATGGCCGGATGCCGCGATCCTGGAAGACGGGCGACTGGACATGTCCAGTCGCCCATCATAGAGTTGAGCGGACAGCATGGCGGGGGCTCGTTCTAAGGTAAGTATTTCATAATGAGCTAGTATGCGATGCATACTAGCTCATTATGTGTTTCTCTTTCAGCTTGTAAAAAAAAAAAAAATTTAACTGAGTTTACAACCTCTTTAACCGAAAAAAATCTACTATAGTTTACAGTATTCAGAGAACATGTCACCCCCTGTACGGAGACACCTGTCGTGGTGCAAACCGACACCTGTTGCGGTGCAAACCATTCAACTATGCACTCTAGATCTTTTCTCCAGTGATGGTGAACCTTGGCACCCCAGATGTTTTGGAACTACATTTCCCATGATGCTCAACTACACTGCAGAGTGCATGAGCATCATGGGAAATGTAGTTCCAAAACATCTGGGATGCCAAGGTTTGCCATTACTGCTCTAGAGAATGTCCACTGTAATCTGTATACCTGATCCATGTACCTAAAAAAAAATATTTTTACAGTGCAGCGAAACCAAAAATCACCATAAAAAATGTAATAGAATAAAAAATATATAATAAAAAAATAAAAAATGTTGTGTATCTTCAATCAGAGTCCCTTTAAATCAACAATAGTTAACAAAATAGTCGACAATAGTTAAAAATCAACAAGTCCATGTGTAAATAAATCATACAATATAAAGAGTGATCCACCGCAGTGTTCTTTAACCACTATACCAGGATTTTCCTGCTTTACGTCTGGGCTACTTTTTGCGATTCGCCACTGTGCGACTTTAACTGACAATTGCGCGGTCATGCAACGCCGTACCCAAACCAAGTTTAGGTCCTTTTTTTCCCGCCAACAGAGCTTTCTTTTGGTGGCATTTGATCATCTCTGCGATTTTTATTTTTTGCGATATGAATAAAAAAAAAGCGTCAATTTTGAAAAAATAACAATATTTTTCTACTTTGACAGTTAAAAGATATCCAATATTTTTGTCATATATTTAGGCCAAAATGTATCTAGCTACATGTCTTTGACAAAAAAATTCTCAATGAGCGTATTTTTAACCGCTTTAAGACCGGAAGATTTTACCCCATTCCTGACCAGGCCATATTTTGCGATTCGGCACTGCGTTATTTTAACGGACAATTGCGCGGTCCTGAAACGCTGTAACCAAATTAATGGTAAATATAGTTTTAAAACATTTGGGGTGCCAAGGTTTACCATCACTGCCCTATATCAAGGTGTGCATTATTATTGGGCAGCTTCTTTTTCACAGGCAAAATGGGCCAAAAAAGAGATTTAACTGACTCTAAAAAGTACAAAATTGTAAAAAAAGTCTTTCAGAGGGATGCAGCATTGCTGAAATTTTTTTTTTAACAATATTTAATTGAAGTTTATCACACATAAAAACATAGTAGTGGTGTACAAGGGTACATAAAAAGATTTTCACCGAGTAGCATGACACTGGAATGAAACAATGGAGCTCGGATAAACCTCATGTATAACCAAACGACCAATATAATAAACTGTAGAAGGAGAACCTCTAGAGGGGGGGGGGATAGGGGCGAGGGGGGTAGGAGGGTACATAGCCAGAACAAGCTAAATCTTCAAGAAACTACACTGGTAATGCTTGAGCCAAAAAGAGAAATGCAGTAGTAATCAGGAGTCACTTTGCGGGGGGGGGGGGGGGGGTAAGGATCCAGTCTCAGAGGGTGGCGTAGTTGTGAGAGTGAGCCAGGTGACACGATAAGTCAAGGTGTGTGTGGCCTACAGGTCTCCTTTGAGAATGCTGGAGCAAGGGTGTTGGCTATACAGAGCTATTTGCGATGGAAGGCTACAGGGCGTGGGTGTGGGTCCAGTAAGATCCATTTGTTCCTTACGCCAAAGAGCATAAAGGTCAAACTGTAGAAGGAGAACTTCTAGAGGGGGGAGAGGGAGGGGGGGGTACATAGCTAGAACGAGCTAAATCTTCAAGAAACGACACTGGTAATGCTTGGGTTCTTATCAGACATGAGGCGAGGAATAGAAGTATAGTACACCAAGCTCTGGAACCTCCCCATTCTTTAGTGAAAGCAGTAGCTTGCTCCCCTGATGATCAAAACCTCCACAGGGCTGATGACGATAGGGAACAAGAAGATAAAGTGCCAACCTGTGATCTATAACTAGAACAAATGCTTATCTGTGCTGTGTGCTGTCACATGCATTTATTCTGGTCACCATTTTCTGTAGGTAGGATAGCATTGTTCTCCTTAGGATCTCCTCCACGGCAAATTACTATAGAAGGCTCTGTTGCTTCAGTATCAGGATGCATACTGTAACCCCCATATGTCAGTAGTGAATGGCAAATGGAGACTATAGACAGGTTACCAGGACCATTTGATTGCTGTGATTTTCTACATCTGAAGACTAGAAGAAGATACAAGCTCTTCAGATGTAGAAATAGGATTTGCAAGACAGAGCAGATCGTGCCATCCTCCAACACCATCTTCTTACCTGCTAATGCTTGATGGCAACTGGACAGATGAGGGAAAATAATCTGTGCTCCTCCAAGCTCTTCTTCCCTCTAGCTTTTCACTACTATTAATTGACACTATGGGCCCATTCGCAAAACGTGTGTTGGGCTGAACTGCCCAATGTAATGACAAGCCGAAATCCAACAGAGCGTATGCTACATTAGTGTGCACTGGGCGGTAGTGGAATCTGCTGCATTAAAATGCAGTGCAGGAACATATTATGACATACTGTGGCATGCTGTGACAAAGAAAAAAAAAAAAGATGGACACAAAAAAAGCCTGCCATCTCAAGTGCATGCAACGCAAGATGTGTGAATCCAGCCTAACTCATGAGTGCTGGCTAGGGGGGCAGGGCACCTTCTAAGGTTGTCTTGTGATGGAGATCTAGCCCTGGACTACAGGCAGGCTCACTATGTATAGCTTGCAAGCAAATCTCACACATAGACAAACTATAGAACCTTATGAAAGTACCAGTACATTATGTGCATGTCAGCAACACGTTCACTTTAGAGTATTGCTTCAGGTGAACAGCTTAACCACTTAAGCCCCGGAAGATTTTACCCCCTTCCTGACCAGGGGGTATTTTGCGATTCGGCACTGCGTGACTTTAACGGACAATTGCGCGGTCGTGCGACGCTGTATCTAAATAAATTTGGCGTCCTTTTTTTCCCACAAACAGAGCTTTCTTTTGGTGGTATTTGATCACCTGTGTGATTTTTACTTTTTGCGCTATAAACAAAGAAAAAAGCGTAAATTTTGCAAAAATAGGAATATTTTTCAATTTTTTTTATATGAAATTCCCCCCCAAAGAAATGTAAAAATCAAAATTTTTTTACATTTTCGGCCAATTTGTTTTATGCTACCTATGTTTGGTAAAAAAAATCGCAAAAAGCGTATTTTGATTGGTTTGCGCAAACGTTATCGCGTTTACTAACAAAGGGAAAGATTTTTGTCATTTTTGTTGTTTTTTTTTTTAACGCGTAATGGCGGCGATCTGCGATTTTTTTTGCGGTACTGCGACATTGAGGCGGACAGATCGGACCCTTGACTGACATTTTTGACACTTTTGGGGTTACCAGTGACATTTCTACAGTAATCAGTGCTATACATATGCCTGTGAGGGGCTGACTGCCGACGTAGATCTGCGTTAGGCAGTCGGCAAGTGGTTAAGTACACATTTGATTTAGGCCCCTTTCACACTTGTGCAAACTGTCCTTAGATTTGGGACTGCAAAGTCGCATGACAAGTCGTTCTCCATGATTTCCAATGAGTATCGTTCATATCTGTATGGCTTCAGGTCGCAACGACTTCAAATAAGTCCCTGCACTACTTTTGGCCAATTTTAATGCGTTTTGAGGTCCAAAGACAGGCATTGCTTCAAGTCCAGTCAAAATCTTGTCAAAATCGCGTGGCTTTTAAGTTGCACAAGTGTGAAAGGGGCCTTAATGTATTTATAGGTGAATTTTTTTTACTTCCCAAATGATTTGTAATTCTGTTCAGCCAGTCTTGTGATCCACACTCTCCAGCCACACACACACACACAGCTGTTTCATAGTTTACCTTTGAAGCTTCCCATGTCACTTATCTGCAGTCTGCTCACTGAGAAACGAAGCAGCGTCATTACACAGCTGGTTTACTGCCTGAACAAGAAGATGTAGGTCTGAACCAGGAGTTAAAGGATTCTTCCTGGATATGTAAAGTAGCAGATGTATCTAAATCACAACATTGTCAGAATGTTGAAGAATTAGAGCTAAGCTCTTAACACATATAAAATGAAGCAATTCATACAGTACTGTGTTCTTTCATACATCCTTAAATGTTTTTTTACTTTAATACAAGTACTTGATTTTGGCTTGGTATCAGTCTCATGCATTCCACGGTATATCAGAGTTTAGACTGGGGGTGGGGGGGGGGGGTCAAAATAGTACAAAGAGCAAGTCAATTCTGCTGGAGCACAAGAAGCAAGCTTATAGGAGGAAAGAAATATACTGTAAGCCCTTTGTCAGTTCAGATGAAGAAATAATTTTATTTGTATTTCTAATAATAGGGAAAGTATTGAACAATTACACATGTGTAAATGTATATGCAGGTCAATAAAAAAAATTGGCAAATTGCCCAGTGACATGCAATTCTTGAATCATGATTGCTTGAATTCCAATATTAAGTAAATTTTAGACACAGCTGCAATTTTTGAATCACTGACTCTCCTGGTCTGATCAATCGTATATCTTGACTCGAGTTCTCTATTAACCGCTTTGTGACTACAGTAGTCCTCAGACACAGAACCCCATTCCGTGAGAACGCTAATTAACTTTGCAGCAGAGAATTAGCAATTTGCACCTGAGTGTGTTCCAAATTCTCAGGCTCTGTCAAAATGACAAATTAGTCATATAGTTATAGTCTAGTTAATTGATGCATGCAGATGCTGCTAAATTTGATGTGGGCATTGAGTGACTTTAGCACAGTGATGAGTTTACTGGATAGCATTAGCAGCTCACTGAACGTGCTCACTTGTTGCTTGGAATAACACTAATACCAAATCTCCCTTATAGAGAAAGGATCTGAGGCTGTAAATTAAACATTTCTCAAATATGAGCATGCTAATTAGTCTCTGTTTCTCTCTTCTTTTTTTATTTTTTATTTATATATTGTATATATATATATATATATATATATATATGTACAGTATCTCACAAAAGTGAGTACACCCCTCACATTTTTGTAAATATTTTATTATATCTTTTCATGTGACAACACTGAAGAAATTACACTTTTCTACAATGTAAAGCAGTGAGTGTACAGCTTGTATAACAGTGTACATTTGCTGTCCCCTCAAAATAACTCAACACACAGCTATTAATGTCTAAACCGTTGGCAACAAAAGTGAGTACACCTCTAAGTGAACATGTCCAAATTGGGCCCAAAGTGTCAATATTTTGTGTGGCCACCATTATATATATATATATTTTGTGTGCCCACCATTATATATACAGTATATATATATATATACAGTATCTGGCAATGGACTGGCCAAGCATGTCTCCAGACCTAAACCCTATTAAGCATCTGTGGGGCATCCTCAAACGGAAGGTGGAGGAGCGCAAGGTCTCTAACATCCACCAGCTCTGTGATGTCGTCATAGAGGAGTAGAAGAGGACTCCAGTGGCAACCTATGAAGCTCTGGTGAACTCCATGCCCAAGAGGGTTAAGGCAGTGCTGGAAAATAATGGTGGCAACACACAATATTGAAACTTTGGGCCCAATTTGGACATTTTGACTAACTTTTGTTGCCAGCAGTTTAGACATTAATAGCTGTGTGTTGAGTTATTTTGAGGGGACAGCAAATTTACACTGTTATACAAGCTGCACACTCACTACTTTACATTGTAGCAAAATGTAATTTCTTCAGCCCCCATTCACACTACCGCGACTTGTCAGGCGACTTGTCAGCCTGACAAGTCGCGGTCCCTCGCGGTCCATTGACTGCTACAGGACCCGTTCTAATAGGAGCAACTTAGAAAAAGGGTCCGGTACTACTTCGGGGCGACCTTGGAGCGACATGCATAGACATTCATTATATGAAGTCCGTGCAAGTCGCGCCAAAGTTGCGGTGCACGGGACTTCACAAGCCGCCCCCGAAGTAGTACAGAGTCATGCCGCGCTATGGGCTATCAGTGTTGTCACATGAAAAGATATAATAAAATATTTACTAAAATGTGAGGGATGTACTCACTTTTGTGAGATACTGTGTGTGTGTGTATATATATATATATATATATATATATAGATATAATTTCCAGTATAGGACTCTTAGATTGCATGCTGTATGATCTGGCTATAACAAAATAAAACAAAGGGGACCAAGAAGTACATAAGCTTGGAGCATTCAGAGTGAAATGTATTGGCTCTGCAGGGTTTCATTAGCTGTGGAGGACAGCTAGTTTTTTGCTTTCTCACCCTGGAGCCTTTTCAATTTACACTTCCCCTGCAGTCACTAACAGGATTCAGCAACACCTTCTATCGCTCACTCTTCTATCCATCAACTGCAGGGTACTACAAATGCTTCTTTAAGCTTCAGGAAAGAATGGTACATATTCCCTCTGATCTTAATACATCGTAAATTACTCCTTTCTGTGTTTACAATGCATCAACACAGAAAGACAATGTGGGCCCATTTAAAATCGAGAATAGATACCATTTGCTGCACAGGACATTGATGATTACTCCACAGTGCACCTGCATCTTACGTTCATAAAATGGAGCCTGCGGTGTCCTACGTTGTGTTGTCATCATAATGCTGTAGAGAACACTTATGGGTAGGAGAAGGAGAGCCCTGTCAAACACCCTGTCAAAAGTCATGTGATGCCTCCTTCAGGCACTTTTTTTCCCCCATTCATTAAAATGAATGGGGCTTCACTTGCTTTAGAGTACTGAAGCAAGATGAGCATAAAGCACAATTGTAATACACAAATAGCTGTGCTTTCTAAATATACAGTACCAGATTTTTTATTTATTTTTTTTTAAAAAGAGATATGGTTAGTCATTGGCACTGCTTTTTAATTGGGATGTTTCTAACCAAGCAACCAAATCTCCATCTTAAGTAAAAGCTAACAGCTAAAATTAGTTAGTGCCCAAGAAAATCATGAAAAAGTAAAATTTCTAATATTACTTTTTTTCTTATTCACAAGACAATTTCTAAGATGCTTTGTAGAAGTATTGTTGTCCAAAAAGAACTCACGCGTGTTACTAGCACATGCTATAGAAACCTGTAAATAAATATTGATCAAGAAGCAAGTATAAATGTATAAGCTAAACGATATAATAAAAAGGCGCTGTTTAAAATGCTCAATACCTATCCACATTAAATAAAAATTGGAATAGACATGTAATCAAAACGAGTGATAAAGTGCCAACATAATATATAACTGTATATATATATATATATATATATATATATATATATATATATATATACATACATATATATATATATATATATATATATATATATATACTGTTATGCTTATCCTCTGACTTTCACAATGACTCAGATGCAGATCAGTAGTTCTAACTTTTAACATACTGCAGGCTTGTTCTGAGCCAGTAATAAAGAAAATAAATGGAAGAAAGTCAGGCAAATAGTATTTTCATAGATAAGCCAACAATGGCAGCTTGCATTGACAAATCCCAGTACAGGATTTATTTAAGTGGGTTTTGCAATTAGAATGCAATGTGTGGAGCTACATTTAGATTTTAAAGCTTTGTCTGGTACATCTTTCTGCATCATTTTGCAGTCAGGACTGCTTCTTGCTAAAAAAAGTTTGTACACGTTTGTCTATGTCAGGTACTGTACTGCAGACAAGGGATAAATTGAGCAAGTAGGTTAGAGTAATCAGTCCTTGTGCAAATGACAAAAGATTATTGGAAAGAAAAAAATTAGATCAGATAAGACAACAAAAAATATAGACAAACTCAGAGTTCACTAGTAAAGGCTGCTGTTTTATAAATGACTGTCATCTCCAGCAGCAAGAGATTTGCATTGGGGCCATTTTTCACACCTAAGAAGTTTGGTCTTTTTTCCCTTTTGGCCTTGCACTTCGAAATATAAAGATTAGATGCTTTAAAGAGATTCATTCTTCATGCCCTTGGTGACGATGCATAATTGGATTTGTGAGCCAAAACCATTGGCAGGCTCTCTGGTGCTTGTTATGGATCAGTCCATGATATGACGAAAACTGAACCAAGGGCAGTGACGCGTTTACCAGAATCCATAATTTTTCTCTTTAACTACTGCAGCTCTCCTACCCTTTATACCCATTATGGACATCAGCAATTTCTACATTTCTACTATGGACCATTAATGCAGCGATGCTGTACCTTTGTCATTACTAAAGATAAATCGGGAATACATACATGCTTTCTGGAAGACAAACTAAACCTTCTTTAGACATATTGACTAATATTTTATTTACATTATTTGATTTTGTAACCCAAATTATGTTTTTTTTCTATATTAACCATTGTTAGGATGAACAAAAGTAGTGTTACCGTAAATAAAAAGTATACATGTTTTCCATAAGTTGTCCTATTTAAAATTACAGACATTGTTTGTTTTTGAATATAAAGCAAAGATATTTTAAAAGGAGAAAAGCAGTTTATTTCCCAAATGTGCACTCTTTAATAAATGTGACAGTGAAAAAATAAAACAGATGAAAAAAGTATTAAAAATTAGCAGAAAGATAATAGCTTTGGAGTGGGGGGGAGATAATTAGGGCTGATTATGATTATTCATGGGAATAGGAATTAACTTTATTTAGAAAAGAAAATGTGTGTGTGTATATATATATATATATATATATATATATATATATATATATATATATCAGAATATATATCAAAAAAGAGAGTGGCACAAAGCAAGGTCCATAAGACATGGATGACCGAGTTTGGAGCGGAGGAGCTTTACTGGCCTGCACAGAGTCCTGACCTCAAATCCAACAGAACACCTTTGGGATAAATTAGAGCGGAGACTGCGAGCTAGGCCTTCTTGTCCAAAATCAGTGCCTGACCTCACAAATGCACTTCTGGAAGAATGGTCAAACATTCCTATAGACACACTTCTAAACCTTGTGAACAGCCTTCCCAGAACAGTTGAAGCTGTTGTAAACTGCAAAGCATGGGCAACTCAATATTAAACCCTACCAACTCAGACTGGGATGCCATTAAAATTCATGTGCGTGTAAATACGTATATATATATACATATATATATATATATATATTTTTTTTTTTTTTTTTACTTATGAGGTTTCTTTTGTTTCCTTAACTGATGTGATATATACACTTTTGAGCTACAAATAAATAAAATATGATTGCAACGTAACAATACATTGTTACATTGTATTACTAAATGACAATGTACAGCTTTTCACAGTTTGGTGAACCTCTACTCACCTTTACTTCTGAGGCACTCTGACTCTCAAAGATGTCCTTTTTAAACCCAATCATGTTACTGACCTATTGTCATTTGACCTAATTCCAGTTCTTCCTTGTGAGTACCACTTGCTTGCCAGCTGTTTGTTGCCATCAATTTCAAAGTTACATTTTTTTCTTCCTAAAATGGTAAACTTTTCTTAGTTTAAACATTTGACATATTTCCTATGTTCTATTAATAAATGAATAAAATATGGGTTTATTAGATTTGCAAGCAAAATATTATTTTATTCAAAAGGATCGGGAGTTTATACATGTTAAGTTTGACTAGTGATTGGTACATCAATTTTACAAAATCAGACAATGGGACGAAGATCAAATCATCTATCATTGTACATAAGAAAAACCACCAGCTTTTTTCTAATTGATCTCGCCATTCTCACCATAATATCAGTCCCTGAATCTCGTATCAAATTTGACCTCCTATTTTATTTATATATAAACATAAAAAATTCAGACCAAACAAAACCACAAAAACCAAACCTAACCAGCAAAAAAAAAAAAACCTAATCATAAATGACCAGCGATGGATAGGACCCCATCTTTCCTATTTTTCCCCCTTTAGGCCCTTCATCCTCATATCAACCTCTCATAAGTTGTTTCCATTCTTCAGAAGTGATAAAATAATTCCATAAGCCCCATATTTTTTTTATATTTTTCTTGTTTATTTTTTGAAGTTGCAATTAAATATTCCATCCTCCTATTATCCTCCACCTTCCGTATCCAATCGGATACCGAGGGGGCCTGTGTTCTTTTCCAATAACCAAGGATGCAAGCCTTTGCGGCATTTAATAGATGAGGAATAATAGACCTCTCATAATTACTTACCGGGATATCAGACACATGGAGCAGGAACAGAGTCGGGTCATCTTCCATTTTATAATCTGTAAATTTCTGAGTTATGATTCTCACCCCTCGCCAAAAAATACTTTATACCAGGGCAGGTCCAGAAGATATGATAGAGTGTGCCTACCTCATCCTTACAATCACTGTTCAAATCTGTTCCCCACTTTCCCACCCAGGACAGTTCCGACTGATCAATCGGGTTAATCAACAGTCCATATGAGATCGATAAAGTCTGCGATAAACTCCCCGGCTCCACACATTCTGTTTTATGTAGATTTTACACAGCATCCCAGCTTTTTTTGAATTTGGGCTGTGCAAATCAGGAGAGTAGTCTGGTGTGACAATGCTGCTCCTCCCTAGATACAACGCTGCGAGTAAGCATTGTCACGCTAGGGCAGGATGTATGTGACTGGCAGGATCACCAAGTGAAAATAAAGAGAAAAAAATGAAATACAGTCACCACATTTAAAGTGGTTGTAAAGGCTGAAGGTTTTTTACCTTCATACATTCTATGCATGAAAGTAGAAAACCTTTAGTGTCCATCCCTCCCCTCCCCAGCCCCCTCCCCACCCCCCCTATACTTACCTAAGCCTGATCTCGATCCAGCAATGTGCACAAGACCTGAGACTATCCTGGGTCTCTCCCTCCTGATTGGCTGAAATTCAACCACAGCTAGTGAGGAGCAGGGGGCGGTGCTCAGCCACGCTCTCTGTGTCTTGTGGATACAGAGAGCGGGCTTGGGAGGGAACACGCACAAGTGCCCCCTCAACAAGCAGCTTGCTATGGGGGCACTCGGCAAGGGGGAGGGACCCAGAGCACTGGCGGGGGACCCGAAAAGAGGAGGATGGGGGCTGCTCTGTGCAAAACCACTGCACAGAGCAGGAAAGTTTGATATGTTTGTTATTATTTTTAAATAAATTTTTTCCTTTACAATCTCTTTAAGGATTGAGGAGATGCAATATATTATATTTTTGTTTCAGTGTTTAGATGAAATGGAAAAAAGTACTTCACAGTTTTAAAGTCCAACTCCAGTGATTAGACAAATTCTACTCTTGCGAGTAGGATCTATACCCACTTTGTATAGGAGTATGGTAAGCCTCAATATGAGTCAGAAGGGCAGGGAATTATTGCTACACGGGATCTTCAGAAGAGGTCACTTCTCGTACTTACAGATAGTCAGAAATATAACTTTAGTACATATCTGTACACGTGCATAATAAGACAAAATTGCTTTTGTTTTTTGTTTTTTTAATTAGTTTAGTACTTTGTAATTTACTAGACTCATTGCATTCCACTGCATTTTTAGACTATGTATTTAAAGACAATATTCCCAAGTGCAGGGTGCATGAATTAAAGCAGAACTTCACCCTAAACAGGAAGCTCTGCTTTAAAGAATCCTCCCCCCTCCTCTAACAATATTGGAGGTTGATATTTGTGGGCGAGGAGCGGGTACCTCGTTTTGTGGGCTACCCGCTCCCACTTCAGCTGAAATCTCCTAGATGATTCTGCCAGAAGTTGTCCCCCCTCCCCTCCGTGCCTTCAACCTCTTGGCTGAGGGACCTTTCACAAAGCGCGGGGCAACTCTCACACTAGAAATGCCGTCATTGGGGACCCAGAGATCAACGAACAACCAGCGCAGGTTAGAATGGCGCTGAATCTCTGGACAGGTAAGTGTTTGTAGCTGCTGACTTTTAATTTGTTTTCTACAGACTGAAGAACCTCTTTAAGTCTAATGAGGTGCATGCCATCTCCTGGACTTATTTATTTTATTTACATCTGACAGGTTTATGGCGCTCCAGGAAGAATAGCTTGATACTGGGCTCTCTGGTCTCATCATCTTCAAGTGTAGAGTCGATGCAGCTGCTATGCCCACCCGTCCCCTCCTCCTGCCCAATCACAGAAGCCTTGTATTATGTGAACTCATTACAAAATACAAATGCTTCTGTGAATGGGCAGCAAAAGGGAGAGACTGTTTCACAAATATAACACTGTACCACAATGGATATACATATAAAATGACATATCCGAGTGGTGGAAAGTGATAATGATGCACTTGTCTCCGTAGAACCCAAATATATTTGTGAAACTATTTTTTTTACATTTGTATGTACATGACATGTTTTCCATGTTTTTAATGTGATTTATTAAATGTTCTATTTTTCACAATACTGATGTTTTCATTGTTTTATTTGCCCCTAAAGTCCCATTAAATAAGAGGGGTCATTGTTGTTCTGTGTTAATACCGAAATTGTCAATAGGCGACACTTTAAAAGCCTATACAGGGTACCAATTTAGAACTAAACAAAAATGATGGTCCTACCTCCTGTGTGTGCAATAATGTGTGACACAATCCTCATTTGGGTTGGCAGAATAGGGGGCAGGGGCACTTAACTTTTTGGGGTGTTTGTTTTTCATAAACTTTAATTCTTTTGACCTGCTGTAGAAATGCATGGCCCTGCTCTATATGCTCTGTGTATAAACAGTGATCCCTCTGCTGCAGTCTGATACACTTGTTGAGTCAGAGTTAGATCTAGACAATCATTGGATAATAATGTAGAGCCTAAATTTAAACTTGCATTCCATATAGTTCCCATATAGTTGCTAGATTTTTTTCCTAGACTTATTTTTTCCTGATATCTAGCAACTTGGAACTATATGAACTATTTAAAGTGCAAGTTTTTTTGCCATATTATTTGTAGTTGATCAATATTTGTGGACTGTGTATCATCTTGTGTATGGTGGATGCTGTTTAGTATACATAATTGTTAGCACAGACTCTTCTTTAATTTTATTTCAGCGGAATAAGATTGTTTAGAACAATTGCAGAAATTGCCATATCATCCATGTTCTGTATGTGGTTATGGTTTGACTAGTTTCATTATCTGTATATGTGCAATATATTGTAATATATAGATAGTACAATTTTTTTCACCATCCTTTGAAATGGCATATTGTACTTGAAAATGTGAAAAGAATTAATGTGAGTGGTACTGGTTAAAATATAGCCTGAGTTGAATATGTAAATAGAATAGCCTTCTATGTTATATGCCTTTTAAATTGTAATGAAAGAGATGCTCAGTGCTTGATTGCTAAATTGCAAATAAGAGGATGTCTTTTGGTACACTGTCTTTTCTTTTTTATGGCAGTAGCACACTTGTCTCTTCAGATGGAAGGCCTGTTAATGACAGCTTAATATAGGATCGTAAAATGTGTCTTCTGCAACATTTAGATTTATGACTCTATAGAACAGTGTTAATGTCTTTAATGTTCTGCCTTTATAGTATTTAAACAGCAAGTAAATCCACCACATGATCTAAATATGAACCTTATGAAGAACATTCACAAGTAAACAGTTTTGGGTCACTGCAATACTCTTTTGTACTAAGAGCAATACAAAAATTACACAGCACACTTTCCAGCTAGTATCACAAAATACTTTACTAAACATTTTCACCATTAGAGGTCAAAACATCTTTGAACTTGAGGCGCTGAAACAGATTTGTTAGGTATTTTGTGCTGACCATTATTCTTGATCTTTAAGGATAGTCTACTGACAGGTATGGTGCCAGATGATTGGAAAAAAGCCAGCGTGATACCAATATTTAAAAAATGGCCGAGATATATCCCGGGTAACTATAGGCCGGTTAGCCTAACATCAGTAGTCTGCAAGATTTTGGAAGGGATGCTAAGGGACCACATATAAGACTTTAGTAATGAAAACGGTATTATTAGTAGTAATCAGCATGGTTTCATGAAAAATCGTTCTTGCCAAACCAATCTATTAACCTTCTACGATGAAGTGAGCTGCCACCTAGATAAAGGTAAGCCTGTGGATGTGGTGTATCTGGACTTTGCAAAGGCTTTTGACACCGTTCCCCACAAATGCTTACTGTACAAACTAAGGAATGTAGGTATGGACCATAAGGTGAGTACCTGGATAGAGAACTGGCTCCAGGGGAGAGTCCAGAGGGTGGTGATTAATGGGGAGTACTCGGATTTGGTGGGTGTGGAAAGTGGGGTGCCCCAAGGTTCTGTCCTGGGGCCAATCCTGTTTAATTTATTCATAAATGATCTAGAGGAGGGGATGTCGAGTACAATCTCAGTATTTGCAGATAATACTAAACTAAGAATGCCAATATATTCTATGCAGGATGTGGAAACAAGCGGATCTGAACATAATAATGGGGTGGGCAACTACATGGCAGATGAGGTTTATGTCGAAAAATGTAAAGTAATGCACTTGGGTGTCAGAAGCATGAAAGCAAGCTACTCACTGGGGGGGAAACCCTTTGGGTGAGTCTAGGATGGAAAAGGACCTGGGGGTACTGGTAGACAACAGGCTTGGCAGTGGCATGCAATGCCAAGCCGCTGCAAGCAAAGCCAACAGAATACTAGCATGTATAAAAGGGGATTCACTCCAGAAATAAAGAGATAATTCTCCCACTCTACAAGACTCTAGTCTGTCCACATCTGGAGTATGCTGTCCAGTTTTGGGCACCGGTCCTCAGGAAGGATGTGCTGGAACTGGAGAGAGTCCAGAGAAGGGCAACAAAAATAATTAGGGGAATAATCAGGGGAAAGACTACAAGCACTGAACGTATTCTCTCTGGAGAAGAGACGATTGAGGGGGGATATGATATCAATGTACAAATACTGTACTGGCGACCCTAGCATAAGGAACAAACTTTTCAGAGAAAGGGAATACAATAAGACACGTGGCCACTCACTAAAACTAGAGGAAAAACGGTTTAACCTTAAAATATGTAAGGTGTTCTTTACTGTCAGAGCAGTAAGGATGTGGAATTCTCTTCCACAAGCAGTGGTATCAGCAGGGAGCATCGATAGTTTCAAAAAACTATTAGATGGGCACCTTAAAGACCACAACATACAGGAGTATACAATGTACGGTTAACAGCAAACACAAGCACATCATAGGTTGAACTGGATGGACTGATATCTTTTTTCAACCTCACAAACTATGTAACTAGCTGGAAAGCATGCTGGATAATTTTTGTATTGTTCTGTATAGTGTGAAATTGACCGGAGCATTTGCCATTGTTCCTCTGTTGTAATATAATGTTCTGTTGCTTGACCACCTAGAATCCCCAGCAACCAGGCTTCTTGGCATTTTGCTGTTTGCTTTCTTTACTATTGTTTTCTCTTATGGGGATCATTCTTTGCTTTGGTACACTTGGAAGAACTCAGGCTACAAGAAGTTGTATTTTTATATAGTTTATTTCAGTATAATGAACCATATGGAGTGAGTCTATGGAAATATCATAAAAGAAAAATTTAAAAAAATGCCATGAAACACGTTTTTGATAAACCAGTCAATATGCCTTGATGCTATGAACAAACACTTTTTTAAATATAAACCAAAAGAAAAGCTGCACAACTGTTACCTGCCAGCAAGCTTCAGCACATGGTCTTGCCCCCCAGCAGCACCCCTCTGACATGTTTCAACTGATGGGATTAATCATAGATCCCATCAGTTGATCACAAATTAGTGAAGGGGTCCTTGGTGCAGGACCATGTGTTGAAGCTTGTTAGCTAATTAAAGTTTTGCCTGTGAAGACATCATCAATGTGCGGCTTTTCATTTGGGTCATACTGTGCCAAGTGTGGAGGAATAAACAAGAAATATATATGCGATTGAGGATACATAAATAAAAAAAAGTCCAATAAAACAAGGCTGCTAGCACCAATGGATATGACTGTAACCCATGGAAATAACAAACAAAAAAGAGGTAAAGCACCAAAAAGGCAGTAAATCTTTAAAAATCAGTCCAATAGGAAAGTTCTTAGCAAGGGAAAAATAGGAATAATCCCCACACCAGGTGCCGTGATTGCTGAAGAGCACGCTTCACCACTGCGTTTAAATAAATTGCCTGCTTACCAGAAGAAAATGACTCTCAAATTATAGAGTGGTCAAATGAGTGTATGGCTCATGGATCATAACCAGCTGCATCAGGAGCGATGGTCGAGCAGTTACAGGCACCTTTTCCTAGTACCAGGTGGGTAGATCCAGGCAGATGAACAGGCAGACCTCCAAAATAAAGGAACTCATATGGTGTAGTAGTTCCAAAACATTTATTTAAGAAAAAAGCTCCAATACACTCATATGCAAATAGATCAATGTAAACATCGAAGGTGTACAAAGATGGCCGCGGTGCATCGTGCTTGCGTCGTATCCGTGCATGTTACACATTTCGTCATCAGTAAGACGTCATCAGAGGCCTTTGATGACGAAACACGTACACCTGCGATGTTTATTGGAGCTTTTTTCTTAGATAAATGTTTTGGAACTACTACACCATATGAGTTCCCTTATTTCGGAGGTCTGCCTGTTCATCTGCCTGGATCTATCCACCTGGTACTAGGAGAAGGTGCCTGTAACAGTTCGACCATTGCTTCTGATGCAATCACGGCACCTGGTGTGGGGATCATTCCTATTTTTCCCTCTCTAAGAACTTTCCTATTGGACTGATTTTTAAAGATTTACTGCCTTTTTGTCCCTGCACCCCTTTTTTGTTTAAGTGTGGAGGAATGATGGGCTGCAAGCCAGCACTTGATGAGGGAAGAACTTAGAATGATGGAGAGGTGCATTTTTCCTTGTTGCTACATTTCTTTTTAATTCTTTGTTTATCACCTGTACTCTTTATAAAATATTTTAACAATAACCACACTTTCCTTGATCCGGAATCACTCTGGGACCAATAAAATGAAGTCATGTATCAGATACAAACCTAGTGGTTAGAGAACATACAGAGCTATTGATTCCTTCACTGCCCCATGACTGTTCTGGGTAAAACATGGGTCACCTAGTGCTGTCACGTGGATGAAAAGCAGGAATAGGTTTAGAGCAATGTGAGTGATCCTTGAATCTCATATGTAATCTCATTAAATGAGCAAATCTAATAACTGGGGGGTGTATATGTAGTCCTAAATTGAAATTGAAAGGCTCATCCCAGCCTGCATGGATAGAAATATTTCTACTTTACTTAACTGTTTTTTAAGGTACAAGCTGGGGAGTTTTCGTTTAGGCCTTTGCCTTACCACCTAAAAAGTCACGGACCAAAACAGGTATGCGGCTAGTGAACTCTGAAAAGCATGAACTGCAGTCCTGCATGATTTTTTAAATCTGGGACTTACTAGGTGCTGAATACAGCATCAGAATTACAGCACCAAATCACCGATTAGATATACTGCTTTTTCCCCAGAGGATAAAACTTAGGGCTCTTTCACACGAACGATCCGATCAGATCCGCCTGTCAGTTTTTTAGGCGGACCTGATTGGATCCTCCATGCATCCCTATGGGGCAGTGGATGTCAGTGGAGACATGTCCGCTGACACCCGCTGCGATCCGCATCCGATCCTGTCCGTGAAATCCGGACGGATGGAAACCCTATTTTCCATCCGTCCAGGGGATCGGATCAGATGAGAGCGGACAGACGGTCCGCTCTCATCCGATTCCCCCATAGAGAGCAGCGGGGCTCTTACACCTCTCTCCCCGCACACATTTCGGAGACCGAGCTGTCATCCACCTGCTCAGCGGGGATCAGCGGATCGATCCCCGCTGAGCAGAGAACGGTCCGCAAAGGAGCCTTACCCCCAAAAATAAGACCTATCATGATTTTCTAGGATGCCTGAAATATAAGCCCTACCCTGAAAATAAGCCCTAGTTAACCACTTAAGCCCCGGAAGATTTTACCCCCTTCCTGACCAGGGGTTTTTTGCGATTTTCTACTGCGTGACTTTAACGGACAATTGCGCGGTCGTGCGACACTGTACCTAAACGAATTTGACGTCCTTTTTTTCCCACAAACAGAGCCTTCTTTTGGTGGTATTTGATCACCTGTGCGATTTTTACTTTTTGCGCTATAAACAAAAAAAGAGCGCAAATTTTGCAAAAATAACAATATTTTTCACATTTTTTTATATGAAATTCCCCCCCAAAAAAATGTAAAAAATCAAAATTTTTTAACATTTTTGGCCAATTTGTTTTCTGCTACATATGTTTGGTAAAAAAAATCGTAAAAGCGTATTTTGATTGGTTTGCGCAAAAGTTATTGCGTTTACTAACTAAGGGAAAGATTTCTGTCATTTTTGTTGTTTTTTTTTTAACGCATAATGGCGGCGATCTGCGATTTTTTTGCGGTACTGCGACATTGCGGTGGACAGATTGGACCCTTGACTGACATTTTTGACACTTTTGGGGTTACCAGTGACATTACTGCAGTAATCAGTTCTATACATATGCACTGTTACTGCAAAATGACACTGGCGGGGAAGGGGTTAACTTTATTGGGGAGGGAGGGGTTAAGTGTGTCCTTAGGGGTGTGCTTTCTACTGTGATTGGCGGTGGCTACTAGTGTAGGAACAGTGATCAACGGTCCTACATAGTAGAACCGTCTGATCACTGTTTCTACACAGGGGAGAATGACAAGCGGCTTGTTTACATCAGCCGCCTGACTTTCTCCCTCTGTACTGACGATCGGCGAGTGACCGGCGGACATCGGGTCCGCAGGTCACACGCACTAACTTCCCTGTGAACGAGCTGCGGCGGGCGCGCGCCCGCTATTGGCTCACAAGGATGTGACAGGCAAGTGACGTACCGGTACGTCACTCTGCCTGGCCGGGGCTGACCGCCGCAGTATATAGCCATGCGGCGGTCGGCAACCGGTTAAAGTCCTTGTAAAATCATGTATTCTGTGCTGTAAAAGGATTATATAATGTCCGGTGTTTGCCTTTATGTAACATTATTTAGGAAAATACCTTATTTACAGCGCCACTGGGCACTCACGTAACCCACTGCAGGTCCCGTCCCGGTTAAGATCTCGGCTCCTTCCTCTGCAATGCCTGAGCAGGGAAGGGGACTCCGGCGGGTCTCATGAGCACCCAGCTGTGCTGTAAATAAGGTATTTTCCACAATGATGTTACACATAGACACATACTGGACATTATATAATCCTTTTACAGCGCGGATTACATGATTTTACAAGGACTTTAACTAGGGTTTATTTTTGAGATTACAGGATTTTTATAATGCCGACTCCTGAGCTGACAGAGAGGGAGGGGGAGAGGGGAGAGAAGACAGGGGACACAGGATCTTTTTTACATACTGTTTTTACAAAGTACATGCAGTATTATGTACATATCATAAATAAATAAGACACCCCCTGAAGATAAGCCCTAATGTGTTTTCTGTAGCTAAATTTAATATAAGACCTGGTCTTATTTTTGGGGAAACAGGATATATGCTAATTGCATCTTAAATTTTAATGCTGATCAAATCAAGCACTGCACTGAGAAGTAACTGTTTTTTTTAATGAAGATTCTTCTTGCTTGTCATATAATTTAAGATATTCTGTGTAACAGTTTTGGTAACAATACTAAAAATAAGACCTTATTTCCCAGTCTAATAAAGGAAAAGCATGTTCTTAAAGAGGAAGTAAACTTCCCTTGTCTGTACCTATAGGTAAGCCTATAACAAGGCATACCTATAGGTACTGTAAATATCCCCTAAACTTGCACCTTTTAGGAGATATTTACTGTATACTGTGCCGATTACATCATTGGCGCATGCGCTCTGAAGGAACGGCCGCCTGTGACATTTCTTCAGGGCCTGTGCCATGACCTGGGCTCCATATGCTTTTGTGTTGCAGGTTTTGTTTTGTTTTTTGTTTACTTCATAGGGGTTTACAACCTCTTAAGAACTGTTGCTGTATGCCAGTATTCTTCTGAATAAATACATTTCTTAAAATTACCATTTAGCATGATCTTATAATTTTACAACACTTTCTGTGGATATTTTCCTTTTAATTACCCCCTGTTCTTTTAGGATGTCTGTAGTGAGGTTTGGATTTTTCCCGGTGTGTGTACTTTTGCAGTTCAGAAGAGAACAGTGGTTGTAAAATAATGAGGTATAGGGGTCTTAACTGTTGCCCCAGGCATCGCCGAAGGGTAGCACAAACTTTTCAGTAACAGGGGACCTGTTACAAGAGGTTAGTAGAGATCACAGCTACTACCTTTTTACAAAGGAATGTGCCAAATCCCACTACAAACTGCTTGAGTCCCAGGCCTTTACAGGTGACAAAGAATTCCATGTGGCCCTCAGGCTGCAGGTTAGGTAGCAGGGGCCTAAAAGTACCTGTCCCTCTATAGGCAATGAAAGTTTTTATTGCTTTGCTATAATCAAACTGCATTTCCAACTTTATTGTTTCGACAAGCAGCTCATACACATTCTATTTACCTAATTTAAACTTTTTTCACATAATTTAATTTATTTATCATGCGACACTAAAATGAATTGATCATAACTATATCCTGTGCGCATCTGCTCAAGTGTCTATACATTTAATTCTATATTTCCAAGTTTCAAACTGCAAGATACCTTGTTCATAAAAGGTTCTCTTTAGTTGTCTTCTGTTGAAACTTGCAAACTTGCAAGTAAATAGCCAAGTGTGTATGTGTGTTTTTTTACATTTAGTAACGACACACTCGATGGCAAGCAAACATGTTTTGATTCAAAACAGGATAACTCTGTGGAAGGATAACGGCTAAGATGCATATGAACAATTAGCAGTATTGCTAATGTACGTCTAGGTCTAGTTGTTGTTCTGTAGTGACTGAAATTGTTTGGAGTATTTTCTAGTATGTTCTTTCCTGGTCAACAGATGATTGCTGCTTGTTCATGTATGGTTCATTATTGCCAACAGTAAAGGTTTATCAGCCAATGGACCAGCTACTTGGCCCAAGCCTTGAGCCAACCACATCAGCCAAATTATTCATCCGCATGTATGGCTGTGTGCCTGCATTTGTCATTCAACACTAATGGCAGGGGGCCAGACTTTGAGTACAATATTATGCCAACCTTGAACAAAACAGTTATCCATATTCTATTCTGAAATGCATCATTCTGTTATAAAGTTGCTTCACATTGGCATTGGAAAATTGGATATAGTGTATATGAGATGAGCAACCACCAGAGTGTGACAATATTTAATCATAATTAGATGCTTAGTTATTTAGTTAATAAAAAAAAATGAACTTCAGCTGATTCAACCCTGTTTTTTACTTAAAGGATTAAAAAGATATATATGAGCTATATGATGATAATGACAATTCCCAGGAGGTATGTTGGGGTATTTTAGTATTTTCATGTGGTTCAAAGCTAATCTTACAAAACCTGTTCCCTTCAGGGGATTATTTTCATGAAAAGTTATAAGGATTTTTGCAACTAACATATAAAATAAATGACCAGAAAACTGAAACTAGTTCTTAGATTAAAAAATAAACCTACGTCTTCAATTTTAAGAAACATTTAAGACTAAATTCTAGTATTAGGATATGTAGATAATGGTCTTTCAAAGCATTTTAGAATTCATGTGTAAAAGCGTTAAGCAGCCAGAATTTTACTAGACCCAGAAATTAGACGAGGGGCCAAATCCTGCAATCACTAACTATCCTCAGGCATAAAATAAGCACAGGTGGAGTCCCTTAGGTAGGATTTATACAGGGTAAATGACAGTGGCACTAAAATCCTTGTGTATGTTATTAATGAGTCCCCAGTGAGTCTGTGCTTAAGACTCTGGCTTAATAAGCATTCCACAACTGTGTAGGTGTTTGCAGAATGCCTAATTACTTCAGCTTAAACTCCCAAATTATTCCAAGTGCTATATTTGGGATAAATGGCTGAACTGAACACCAAGTTACAATTATGCTATGATTAATTTGCTAAAAGGATTGGCTGGTCTGGCTGCAATTGACAGGCAAATAGGCTAATCATTGCATAATAGACAGTTGTGGACGACTTGTCAAGGGGTCCCTATGAAGAAATTCAGTTTGAACTCCCCTCCACACACCCTGTTATTCAATGAAAACCATAATACTGTGAAGGAAACAATGAAAAAATAAAATTTAAATAAATGCAGGGTAAAATAAAAGTAGAAAAAAAACAAAGCGTTGTTAGCTGTACATAATAATCTCCGTAGAATGCAGTATACATACAAATAGCAAGAATATATTTCACAAAAGAGTTCCACATGTGATATATTCAATATATTCTTTTATATGTATTTTATTTACTAAAACCAATACAGGAGGATTAAACAAATGTAATACATTACCATAATACTGGCATAATATATTGGCTGTGCATACTTTGATTGAAGTAACCTTGATACTTTTGTAATGTGCAGTATAACAAAGCACAGTCTACAAATTGCATTATCTTACATTGCCATTCATTTCAATGGCACTCTAATTTCCAAACACGGACAAAATAACAAAGCTGAGGCAGTTGGATTTTTGGGGCCCATGGACGCGATGGAAATTATACCATCTGCATAAATGTAAATGGGTCTTTATTAATTCTTTAAAATGGAATTCCAGCCACAAATATCAAGATAAGAATTATTAGCCCAAAAAAAGTTAAAATAACAAAACCAGCTTTTGCTTCAAAGTTCACCTTCAATCTAGAGATTTCCCCCTGCAGCATTGATAAACTAAAACTCCTAACAACATGGGCAGCACAGTGGCTTAGCACTTCCACCTAGCAGCAATAGGGTCGTCGGTTCAAATTGCAACCATGGCACTACCTGCATGGAGTTTGCATGTTCTCCCTGTGCCTGTGTGGGTTTCCTCCGGGTTACTCTGGTTTCCCCCCACACTCCAAAGACATGCCGGTAGGTTGACTCCTGTCTAAATTGGCCGTAGTATGTGTATGTATGAATTTGAGTTGGGACCTTGAGTTGTAAACTCATTGAGGGCAGGGACTGATGTTCATGTACAATATATAATCTGTAAAATGATTTAACACTGCTACTGCAGTATTAGAAGTTTTCAGTAAAGACATTTGTTTTAAACTCATTTTTGTAGTAGTAAGAAAGCATTCCCTCCTTATTCCTCCTAAAACCATATATTGTTGCTTATGGCAGGCTGTAATGTTTTTCTATGTTGTGTGAGCTTCTCCATATTTTCAAGCTGATAGATGTACTCCTAGGCATTAAAAGACACAAATGAAAGATGAATTCATACAAAGGTCACATTGGCATAGGTATGCAGTCTTATATGCCAAGTTTAATGCTTTTATTGTCCATACACAATACAGCTGTTCACTGGATAGATCTGTTGCTAATTGGGCTCAGTCGATAATAAGGAGGCTCTAGTGGCATAGCCTTTTGGTGTATGACCAAGGCTCCTTATTATCTAAATAGGGATGGAACTTGAGATTTTACCCCAAAAACGAATACTTTGCATAGAAAACCCCTTTGAATATAAATATACAGTGCAAGTCTACAGTTGTTTTTTGAAACATCAAAATAAATAATTCTGAAGCACTCATCTTTGTTATGTAACAGATTTGAATAAAGCCTTTTCTACCTAAAATTACTTGGGAAGTGCAAGACTACCGAAAGTTTTTACTTATGTGATTGCATTTCTCTATTTTAGTACACAATATACTGTATACTAACAATATTAAAAAATATTAAAAAATTGCGATCTTGATTCACCGCCTCCCACGATCTTAAAACGGAATTTCCTCAATTCATACAGAGCTGTTTTCTTCTCACTCACAGCTGTCAAAAAAAAAAAAAGCGCCTCCAAATGTTTATCAACATTGTCAAGGCTGGTAGATAACTGTAAACACAATGTGTTACAATGTATCGTTTCGTTCTTTGACAGCCCATTCAGACTGACGCGACAGGATTTTGTGGGGCGACCTGTGAAGTCGCGGTGCACAGTGCACCGCGACCTCGGCGCGACTTGCACGGACTTCATATAATTTAAGTCAATGCAAGTCGCCTCCAGGTCGCTCCAAAGTAGTACAGGACCCTTTTTCTAAGTCGGAGCGACTTGTGTCGCTCCTATTAGAACGGGTCCTGTGCTAATCAATGGCGAGCGAGTGACCGCGACTTGTCAGGCGACCAAGTCGCCTGACAAGTCGCGCTAGTGTGAATGGACCCTTAGATCAAAGGAATGAACTTCCGTCTGTTAACCTCCCTGGCGGTATGATTCTGTCAGGAATTCTGTACCAAAAGCGGTACAATTCTTTTCATGGAAATTTGGCGTTATGTATTATAGGCCTACAATTCTTAGTAATTACTGACTTAAACCTGACCAAAACAAGACTCTAGTAGACATTCCAGATAAATTTGAAACACAAACGCGTGAATTATAATCAAATCAATAATATAATTTTATTATATAATATATAATATATATAATAAAATTATATTATTGATTAGATTATAATTCATGCGTTATATATTATATATATATGTGTGTATATATATATATATATATGTGTGTGTGTGTGTGTGTGTGTATATATATATATATATATATAACGCATGAATTATAATCGAATCAATAATATAATTTTATATATTATGTGTGTGTGTATATAGGTGTATATATATATATATATATATATATATATATATATATATATATATATATATATATACATACATATATATATATATATACACACATATATATATATATATATATATATATATGCATATATATATATATATATGCATATATATATATATATATATATATATATATATGTGCATATATATAATATAAAATGTGTTTTGTGCAACGTTTTTTTTTTTTTTTTTTGAATTTTCCTCCCTAGTTCCGCTCCCATGCAGCATTGCTGCTGCAGGGAACGGAACTAGGAAGTCCTCCTACCGACAGACGAGCGGCGGAGATCTCGGCTGGCGGTCACAGCAATGAGAGCTCATCGCTGGATCGCCAGGATAAGGTAAGAGACGCTCCGCTGCGCTGTCTGCATAGCTCTGCCATTCACCCCGAGCGTGACTCGGGGATACCGATAATAGCAGAAAATTCCTACCCCGAGTCACGTTCGGGTTTACCGCTAAGGCTCCATTCACACCTGAGCGTATCATTTTCAGGCCTTTTTTTTGGGGGCTTTTTTTCAGGTGTTTTTTTCTGGCTTTTTTCAGGTGTTTGGAAGTAGGCATTGACATCTAACAAAAACACCTGTAATCTGCCAAAAAAGAAGCTCATGTACTTTTTTCAGCTTCAGGCTTGTGCTTCAGGTGACAAAATGCTAATACGTGAACCTGGGCCATTGAAATTAATGGGATTTTGCTTGTTGGGCATTTTGAGACTTCAGAGATGAGCGTTTTATGAGCTGAAATACGCTCAGGTGTTAACAGGGCCTAAGTGAGGGCAATTTAACCTCTTAAAGACTAAGGCCCCTTTCACACTCTCCGTCCGTCGGACGGATTCCGTTTTTCTCAGCGGGGGATCGAGCTGCAGATCCCCCGCTGAGCAGGAGGATGACAGCTGTGTCTCCGCACTGTGTGCGGAGACACAGCTGTCAGTTCCCCATGCATCTCTATGGGGGAAATCGTTGGTCCGTTCTCATCCGATCCGCTGGACGGATGGAAAATAGGGTTTTCATCCGTCCAGATTTGACGGATCAGATCGGATGTCAGTGGACATGTCTCTGCTGACATCCGATCCCCCATAGAGATGCATGGGGCGTCCGTTCAGATCCGCCAACAAACGGACAGGCGGATCTGAACGGTCCGCCTGTGTGAAAGGGGCCTAAGACTTTTTCTGACACTCGTTACTTACAAGTTAAAATCTGTATTTTTTGCTAGAAAATTACTTTGGACCCCCAAACATTATATATACATATTTTTTTAGCAGAGACCCTAGAGAAAAAAATGGCAATCGTTGCAATATTTTATGCCTCACTGTATTTACGCAGCGGTCTTTCACACACAATTTTTTGGGGAAAAATACACTTTAATAAATTTTATAAAAAAAATGAAATAGTAAAGTTAACCCATTTTTTTGTATAATGTGAAAGATGATGTTACGCCGAGAAAAGTGATCTTTATTCCAAGCAAAAAAATTGTGGTCCAAAATCATGCAGCTCTGCTGAATACCTAAATAAAATTATTTCCCTTCTATCCACACAATAATGCTTGCCTGTACATGCACTTAGATTGCTATTGTTAGATATTAATGCAAATTATAAATCATTTTAATGAAATGTGTGCATTAGGAACTGTAGCTATTTTATTGGTCATTCAACTGTATACACGGATGATGAGTGATGTGTATAGTTACACATGAAGCAGTCTTTTTTATTTTTGTAGTCTGTACATGAATTTCAGTGTGTGTGATCACATTTAGAAACCGTATTAAAAGGAAGAAAAGAAAAATGGTTTGGAAGTGTCATCAGAGGCTACATTAAAATGTGATTTTGAGAGTTTTTTTACCCCAACTCCCTTGGAGAATTTGAGACTTCGAGTCTGTGACTGCGAAATCCCATTGCAAAGTTCATCAGGAATCGTGTTCCAGCTGCTGGAGTGATAGATAGGTTTAATTACACTGAATTACTGCGGCAAGAGCCGCTCTGCTCTCCCCAATGTCATTAAAAAGAGAGGATTTTTCAGTGCCTAGTCACTAGCCAAGCCTGGAGCCTGGAGCTTGCGAATGAAAGTCTAGTGGTTAGTGGCATGCTTCAAGACCAGAGGTCAGAAGGGGCTCAAACCTATCATCTTCTGCTGATTTACCTTATAGGAAAGGGGCTGATCTGAATCAGCTCTCCACTGGTCGAATCACTGCCTTTGAGCTAACAAATTACCATTTTAATTTCATTTCTTCATGATCTTGTCCAAATTGTATTGATTCTCCTGTGCCCCTGAAAGGTAAAATTATATTGTACATTTTTGTTGTTTAGAAAAAGTATATTACAAAATGGCATGATTAATCTACATTAAACAAAGCAAATATATCATTTTGAACTATAGTGGGTGTTCTGCTAGATGATAACTATAGACAGTGAATATACTCTACCTTTGCAGTGTTGTGTTAGTTGTGTCTCATGCCAGAGGAATAATATAACCGACTCTAAGCAATGGGAAGCCTTGCCCAAATTCTGCCCTAATGCTCTCAGTTCTTCAGCATCTTGTGCAAAAGAAGATGGGATCATTATCTTTGAATGTTTGGATGGAATTTTGGTGAATGAAAGATGAACTCCAGTCTTCCTAAGGCTTGCTTAGTTGTACAGAATAGAAGGCTAGGGAACGTTCAGTATGACTGTTCATAACCCACCCATTTCTTTTATTTCAGTTCTTTCAAACATGGGGCCTCAGCATCACATATGAGTTTTGCCTAGGGCAGAATGCATGTCTAGCCTGCCTATGAGCTGTCAATCCTTCAGACCTACACCGACTCATTAAGGCATGTTGATACTTGCATACCTAACCCTTAGAGCCAGCCCATTGCTTGAATCAGGGCTGAGGACTCCTGATTTCAGTACTCAGGCAGGGTGCTGTAATGTTTACAGGAAGCTATGTACAGCACTCTGATGGCCCTTCCAGCCAGCCATGATCTACCTGCATTTGCAAAAAAGCACAGAGACTCAGTGATGACATTGTTATGTCTAAACTAATGTATGCAATAAAAACAGAAAATTTTCATTTAGAATTGTCATTAGTGTGTTAATGAGAGGGAGAGGAAGCAACCAGGAAAGGCAAATATAAACAGAGTAAGCTTCAGCTTTAAGGAAGGAGTATAGGGGAATAAAGGTAAAGGCTCGTTTATATGGGTTGTAGGGGGCTTTTAATAATAGGTGGTTGAGCTGCAGTTTTACCATGTGCACCATCCAGCTGCAAGCTAAAATGGCCACCATTGGTATTACCACACACCACCACTGCTGTGGTTGTGATGCACCACAAATCATACCACATATTGTGTTTGGCAGCCAAATACAACCCATTCATGTAGATTGGACCATGCCACAAAGGCCCTGCATCTAAGTGTAATGCACACGGCTGTGCTTTCAGTGGTTAAAACTGGTGTCTGGGAGGTGACATATCACCTCTGAGCTGCCAGTGAAATGCCTCTGCAAAGCAATTCACCATGAAACACTTTTCAGAGGGGAGGCAATGATGACAGCAATTGTGCAAAAAGGTAAATCAGCGCAATTAAATATAAAGTGGTATAGTGTTAAGACCCAATCATTTGGGACACATAAAGAAAATACAGCAGCTATATAGAACCTCCTTCACTAACGGGAGAAATGAACTATAGACAAATATGTATACAGCGCTATATAAAATCAAATAAAGTGACAATGTGCATCATATAAATCAATAAACTCGCTTACAGTGCAATATATATTCCTCTTAGGTGCAATATATAATGTCCATAAAGTGCATTCAAAGTAAAGTGCATAAGAGTCCACTAAAATATAAATATAACCGTGGTTTAAAATTCAATAAAGTGCGCACAATGGGCTTGTGCGGACTATACACGCCAAAAACAGTAGCTGTCGGGAGCCGTGCTGGTGGGTCGTCACTCGTCCGTCCAGGTCTCTGCCCCCTATACGCGTGGCGTCTTATGCTTTCGCATCACGACTTCCTCAGTAGGGGCTAAAATGGCCACCATTGGTATTACCACACACCACCACTGCTTTGGTTGTGATGCACCACAAATCATACCACATATTGTGTTTGTCAGCCAAATACAACCCATTCATGTAGATTGGACCATGCCACAAAGGCCCTGCATCTAAGTGTAATGCACACGGCTGTGCTTTCAGTGGTTAAAACTGGTGTCTGGGAGGTGACATATCACCTCTGAGCTGCCAGTGAAATGCCTCTGCAAAGCAATTCACCATGAAATACTTTTCAGAGGAGAGGCAATGATGAGAGCAAGTGTAAACAAGCCCCAGCTCCAAAACACTTGACTTGAGATGTCGCAGTCCTAGATGAGCGAAGATGGACAGCATGAAACTCTTCAACCTTTTCCAACTTTTTCAATGCTGACTGACTTGTTGGAGTAAAAATAGTGATACTAGACTATTTTCTCTCTAGGTTGAATGTTTGATCTGTACATTTTCTAGTAACATTTGATTTTGTCCCAGCAGAGGGCCAAGTCAGTCAGCATTGGAATAGTTAGAGAGTTTTATGCTGTCTACCTTGGCTCACCGGGACTGCAACATCTGAAGTATGTTTTGCCCCTATTCACAAAGAACATTAGACCCCAGATCTCTCTTCTGCTCTCAAAAGCATCTGATCAAACCAACATCTTTGTCACTTCTAGTTTCATATACCATAGAGATGATTGGGGAACAAATGTTCCTCCTTCTTCTCTATGGTAAGCTGGCCCAATCGCCCACATTGGCCCTGGGCTCCCTGGTAGAACAGGAGAGCCTGGGAAAGGTGACAGAGGGGAAACCTTTTCCACCCCCTGTAAAAGTGATTAGGTAGCTGTATAGTCAGTCTCTCTCTCTCTCTCTCTCTCATTAGTAAATGAATATCAATTTATAATACTGATAAGATGTTTACATAATCCTGATCTTTTATTTAGCATTTGTTGTTGTGCTCTGTTTCAGGTGTCCAGAGTTCCTGTAGAATTATGTGAGCAATATACAACATGCGGGGAGTGCTTGAGTTCTGGGGATCCTCATTGTGGATGGTGTGTTTTGAATAACATGTAAGTATGATTACTGTAAGGGATTACAGATATAGACACAAACAGTAAAACAAAAAGAAATCAATAAAACTAATGGGCCATACACACTATAAGATTTTCTGAAGACTTTTTCCTTTAGACTTACCAAAACCATATAATATGAGGTCAAAGCTAAACACTTTCAATTTGTATGCAATCTGGCAGGCCCTTGCACTACATAGAAAAGGTAAATCTGAAGGAAATCTAACCACAAAAGTTGGATAGTGTGTATCCAGCTTTAGCCTTGCCACTTGGTGTCTTACTAAAGCAAGTAAAACCTGGAACAACATTCTGCTGCCCAGGTGCCTTACAAAGTTCTTGCCACCAAAGTTGTGTCCCACATAATAAGATCAATCTTTCACCATACAGGTAGTTTAGTGCTTCCCAGCCAGACATCTACAGGAACTGGTTCCAGTATGGAGAAAAATCCCTGAGCAGGCTGATCATTTTATAGAGCTTGGAACAACCAGGCCTCTTTCATTTCAATAGTTTTTATTAAAGTTTTCATAAACAGAATAATAAATAAGTTATACAAAGCGTAGAAAGTCCATATTACAAACGAGAGGGATACATAGTCACTTCCAAACAAAAATAGATTCAGTAAAATGAAGAATTACGAAGTCATGTGTGTTAGAAGGACCCAAATCTTGTACCAGCGCAGTTTCCTGTGGAGGATACGACACCATGGACCCAGACACCCCTAATGGGAACATAATGTGTCCAGAAGCCCATGGTCAGCACCCCCACTTTTATTATAACATAAGTGATATAATCCAAGTACTATCTAGGAACAGTATAGGTATTTGGATGGACCTATGGCAGCTTAGACAGGAAACCAGACCTTTTTCATCTGGGATCCGTATCTAAATAACCAGTCAAAAATCCTCAGTGCCCTCTCTTAAATCAAAGAAAAATATTCAGCAAACTGCCCCAATCTGGGAAAAATATACTTCCAGTCCTGGACACACCAAGTAATTTTTATTGCCCTGCTTTCACAGTACGCTTACAAGTCACATGAATTAACAGTGTATATGTTTTACTATCAGCTAGTTTGTCATTATGTTTATTTCTACAGTCCTTTATTTTTGGGGAATTATTAATAATAAGTCCAGCTAAAAAAAATGGTATGGTTCTTTACCCATATGCCATGACTTAAGGCCCGTACACACACGCAGATCGTCGTCATACAAACGTCGGCGGACGAAAGATCTGCCGATTGTATGCGTGTTAGTATGGTGCCTCCGACAGATGTCTGCACACAATCTGCGGACAAGAGTCTTTCTTGCAAACATGAAAATTTTTGTCTGCAGACACCAGAACGGACAATTGTTTGCCTGTCAGTACAGAAATCAGCCGACAGACCGCAGATTTGCAAGACTGGGCATGCTCAGAAAATAAAAAACACAGGGAAAGTTAACCATTACATGACATCACTTCTGCAGTCAGCTGAAGTCTGCGGACAAAATTCTTGTGCTGTCCTTGTGCTGTCTTTGCACTTTTCAACAGACACCGACATCCCGGGGAGAAAAGACGAACATTTGTATGACGACGATCTGCGTGTGTGTATGGGGCTTTAGTCCATAAAAGGTCCACTATTGCTAAAAATAAGTCCTTTACATTTGTTAAATATCCAACGGAAATGTGTAAATCAAATTTCAAATCTTAACTGTGTTAACTGAATGTTTTTGGTGGGTATAATGTTTGGCGAATCATTCAATGAATCACTTCTGGACCAGAAGATTTCCCTCCTTAAAGCGGTAGTAAACTCTAATGACAAAAAAAAACCCCTGCAAGACAAAGGCATAATGAGCTAGTATGCATCGCATTAATTTTCCAGCAATTCCCAGTAAGGAACTCTGAAGGTCCGCCGGACCTTCAGAGCGCATGCGCCGCACTCGTCAGCGGCTGCATGCAGTGGTAATATCTCCTAAACCGTGACGGTTTAGGAGATATTAATTGTACCTATAGGTAAGCCTTATTATAGGCTTACCTGTAGTTAAAAGTAAAAAAAAAAGTGGTATACTACCGCTTTAATGACCAGGCCATACTTTGCGATTCTGCACTGTGTTACTTTAACGGACAATTGTGCGGTCGTGCGACGCTGTACCCAAATAAAATTGATGTCCTTTTTTCCCACAAATAGAGCTTTCTTTGGGTGGTATTTGATCACCTCTGCGATTTTTATTTTTTGGGCTATAAACAAAAAAATAGCGACAATTCTGCTAGAAAAAACAATATTTTTCACATTCTGCTATATAACATTCCCAAAAAAAATTTTGTTTTCTGCTACATATTTTTGGTAAAAAAAAAAAAAATTGCAACAAGCGTATTTTGATTGGTTAGCATAAAAGTTTTCGTGTCTACTAACTACGGGAAAGATTTATGTCATTTTTATTGTTTTTTTTTTTTTTACTAGTAATATTAACTAAATGTTTTTGGTGGGTATAATGTTTGGCGAAACATTCAATTAATAAAACTTGTTCACCATGGATCACATTATTCTTCACACATTGAACAAATACGTTTGCACGTATTTAAAGATAAACGTCAGGTAAACACACAAATAAAATTCTGTACATGTGATTTGACCTATCCTAAGCCCTCCATCACTCCAACCTTCCCTGCATTTCTAACACTTTCTTAGTAAGACAAAACCTCTGCATAAAAAGCCATCTTTCCTGCACCAAAAATATGCTAGTGCCAAATTCTTAGTGCGGTTATTTCTTTTTTTGTAATCCTATACACACATCAACCTGTAACGGGATACTGAAGTAATAACATTACACTGATCTCTGCACTTTCTACTCTTGTAAGTACATTCCCTGTGTTAGACTAACAGCTCTGTCCAAAGCAATGGAATCTTTATTGGCTCAGAGTACTGACTCTGTTAAAGCAGTTGTATCCCCAAAAAAACAAAAAAAAAACTATGCAGGACAATGGCATAATGTGCTAGTGTGCATCGCATACTAGCACATTATGAAATACTTACCTTAGAACGAAGCCCCCATACAGACACCGCTGAGGAAGCTGACATGTTCCCACGGCGTCTCTTCCGGGTTCGGCGGCTCTGGTGCTGTGAGTGGTTGGAGCCGCGATGACGTCACGTGCGGGAGTTCACTTTCCTGCGAGGAGCCAGCAAGGAGCTCTGAAGGGCAAGCAGAATACGCCGGAACTGTGTTTGGGCATCATCTGTAAAGTAATCAAAAATACACCTAACCAGGAAACATTAAATTTCACCAGATTCAAATTTTTATTTTTTAAGGCGGTATTAAACACAAAAGCAAACATTTATTATACTGCATAGACGTGATGGCTACAATAAATTCCTTTTGGAAGCTCTCTTTCCTTCAATTTCAGCTGTGATCTGGCCAGTAAGCCTGTTGTTTTTCAGAAGAACAAGCTCTCTTTGCAAATGTATTAATTACAGGAATTAGACAAACAATTTAACACTGGCAGGGGTGCTTACAATGAACAGCTTTTATTTACTTTTGTAAAACTTTATTCCAAAAAGAAAAAAAAAAGTGTTTGCTACTTAGAAAGTGTGAGCTTGAATTTAGCTTCAATTTGTAAGTGTATTTAAATCTGCAAGTTCATCTAACACTTTCTTCCCACCACGTTAATAATGCTGCTGTCCAAAGGTGCCCCTGTGCACCTTCATCCAGAATGGGGGCACTGTAATACAGGAGGGATGGTATTGGCCAGACCACCATGTGAAAACAGAGAGGAAAAATAATGCAGACATGACATCTATTGATTAGTAATCTGCAATATATTACATTTTACATTTTTGATTTTGGGTTTAATATCACTTTAAGTTGTAGTCTTGAATTACCTTAAATTATATAATAACGCACAGCATTAACCGCTTGCCGACTGCGCACAGTATATTTACTGCGGCAGTCAGCCCCGGCCAGGCAGAGTGACGTAGATCTACGTCGCTAGCCTGTCACCGGGTTTTGAGCCAATAGCGGGCGAGCGCGCGCCCGCCTCGGCTCGTTCACAGAGGAGTCCGGGTGTATGACCGGCGGACCCGATGTCCTCCGGTCACACTACGATCGTCGGTAGAGCGGGAGAAAGGCGGAGCGGCTTATGTAAAAATGGAGATCAGACGGTTCTACTATGTAGAACCGTTGATCTCTGTTTTTACAATAGGAGACCTGTCCCATCACAGTTAGAAACACGCCCCTAGGACACACTTAACCCCTCCCTCTCCAATACAGTTAACCCCTTCCCTGCCAGTGTCATTTTTACAGTAACAGTGCATATGTATAGCACTGATTACTGCAGTAATGTCACTGGTACCCCCAAAAGTGTCAAAAATGTCAGTCAAGGGTCCGATCTGTCCGCCGCAATATCAAGTACCGCAAAAAAAAAAAATCGCAGATCGCCGCCATTACTCGTTAAAAAAAAAAAACACCAAAAATGACAAAAATCTTTCCCTTTGTTAGTAAACACAGTAACTTTTGCGCAAACCAATCAAAATACGCTTTTTGTGATTTTTTTTACCAAAGATATGTAGGATAAAACAAATTGGCCGAAAATGTTAAAAAATTTTGATTTTTAAATTTTTTTGGGGGGAATTTCATATAAAAAAAAGGGAAAAATATTGTTATTTTTGCAAAATTTACGCTCTTTTTTTGTTTATAGCGCATGATCAAAAAATCGCACAGGTGATCAAATATCACCAAATGAAAGCTCTGTTTGTGGGAAAAAAAGGACGTGAAATTCGTTTAGGTACAGCGGCGCACGACTGCGCAATTGTCCGTTAAAGTCACGCAGTAAAAAAATCGCAAAAAACCCCCCGGTCAGGAAGGGGGTAAAATCTTCCGGGGCTTAAGTGGTTAAAAAAATATATATTCCTGCTCCTGAATCTTTTAGTTGTCAATTGTATTAGGTAGGGCACCAAGCCGCTTGGTGATCAGGCAGTTTTTAAAAAAAACTATAAATAAGAAAGAAAGGTGATAAAACCTAAAAAATGCTTTTATCGAGCTGGAGTAACAACCTTCACTTAGCATTTATACCCACAATAAAATGCACAATATTACAGGGACTTTCATGAGAACATTAGGTGCGCAGAGTTTGAACTAAACTATCTTTCAGTACAGAAATAAACCTATTGCAGTCATTTCTATTGCCTATAGTGCCCTTTCACATGCTGCTATTTTTTATTTTCACCAGCTTTGATTAAAATGAGCCATTTGCACAGCCTAAATGACTTCATACTATAAGTTTGTGCCTAAGGCATCAAAATGACATTTCTTTCCATGTTTGCTGGATCTTCTATGTATTACCTACATTAGTGCAATACAATACAGCATTGTATTCGGGTACACTTGTGTTAGTAATTATTAAATTAAAACATTAAAAAAGCAACATTATTTTTTTTTAACTACTATTTTTTAATATATTGCCCTTTTTTTTTTTTCTAAACAATCTCTGACCGCCTAAGGTACATGTACTGCAGCAGGTCGGCTCTATTGCGAGAAATCACGTACTTGTACATCATTTAGTGCAATAGTCACTAGGGGGCGCACACATGCTGCTGGAGGCACAATCATGCGCTGATTGGACAGAGGGGGGGGAGCCAATCAGCAGGCCTGGCGGACCCGATGTCTGCCGGCCACCTGCAATCGTTCCAGAGACAGGCAGAATGGCGATTTGCCTGTAAACAAGGCAGGTCACCATTCTGACACCGGAGAAGATAGAGATCTTGTGTTCCTGCTAAACAGAAATGCCGATCTCTGTCTTCCCCCAGTCAGAGCAACCCCCACACAGTTAGCAAGCACCCCCTAGGGACACATTTAACCCTTTTATCGCGACTGATGTTAACCCCTTTCCTGCCAGTGTTGTTACTACAGTAACAGTGCATATTTTTAGCACTAATCACTGTAATATTGTCACTGGTCCTCAAGAAAATGTCAAAAGTGTCAGGTGTCCGATTTGTCCGCCGCAATGTCGCAGTCCCGCTAAAAATCATTGATTGCCGCTATGACTAGTAAAAATTAAAAAAATAAATAAAAATGCCATACAAATATCCCATAGTTTGTAGATGCAGTAACTTTTGCCCAAACCAATCAATATACGCTTATTGGGATTTTTTTTACCAAATATATGTAGCAAAATACATATTGGCCTAAATTGATGAAGAAATTCGATTTTTAACATTTTTTTATTGGGAATGTTTTATAGCAGAAAGAAAAAAATATTGTTTTTTTTTTTTTGTTTTTAAAACTTTTCTTATTTATAGCGCAAAAAATAAAAACGGCAAAGGTAATGATCAAATACCACCAAAAGAAAGCTCTATTTGTGGGTAAAAAAGGACATCAATTTTGTTTGGGTACAGCGTCTTACGACCTCGCAGTCGTCAGTTAAAGTAACACCGTGCTGTAACGCAAACAATGGCCTGGTTATTAAGGGGGTAAAACCTTCCCGGGGTGAAGTGGTTCAATGGGTAATGGTAGTGCAATCGTTTTTTTTTTGTTATTTTTTTTTTTTTTTTAAATATGCTATAGTGGTGCAATTGTTTTTCATGCATGGCTATATTTTCTTTTTTAAATATGCTATAGTGGTGCAATCGTTTTTCATGCATGGCTATATTTTCTTTTTTAAATATGCTATAGTGGTGCAATCGTTTTTCATGCATGGATATATTTTCTTTTTTAAATATGCTATGGTGGTGCAATCGTTTTTCATGCATGGATATATTTTCTTTTTTAAATATGCTATAGTGGTGCAATCGTTTTTCATGCATGGCTGTATTTTCTTTTTTAAATATGCTATAGTGGTGCAATCGTTTTTCATGCATGGATATATTTTCTTTTTTAAATATGCTATAGTGGTGCAATCGTTTTTCATGCATGGATATATTTTCTTTTTTAAATATGCTATAGTGGTGCAATCGTTTTTCATGCATGGATATATTTTCTTTTTTAAATATGCTATAGTGGTGCAATCGTTTTTCATGCATGGATATATTTTCTTTTTTAAATATGCTATGGTGGTGCAATCGTTTTTCATGCATGGATATATTTTCTTTTTTAAATATGCTATGGTGGTGCAATCGTTTTTCATGCATGGCTGTATTTTCTTTTTTTAAATATGCTATTGTAGTGCAATCGTTTTTCATCCATGGCTATTATTATTTTTTTTTTAAATATGCTATGGTGGTGCAATCGCTTTTCATGCATGGCTGTTATTTTTTTTTTAAATATGCTATGGTGGTGCAATCGTTTTTCATGCTTGACTGTTGTACACGACATGAGGTATTTTGTCCATAGCCATAACAATAGATGTCTTTCATTTAGTATTTTCTGTTTCATATGACTCCAGAAATAAATGTAGAGACCCTACATTTTGGAGGAGCATTCACGTTAGGGATTGTTTGCTATTAACCTATTGTTCTTCCCTGACAGTGCTGAGGTAATAGCAGTGCTGGGGCTCTAATATAGTGCAGCGCTGGCACCAAAGCTTTAAAAAATGTCATTCTATCGTCTTGTGACATTTAAGATGACAGACCATCCTTCTTCCAAACATAAAGCACAAACTGAATACATGCAATCACATCTTGCAATTTATACAACTTGCACCTGACATACTTAATCATTAAATAAAAGGGGAAAAAAAACAATGCAACAAGCTGAGCTTGTTGACCTGTCATATAGAAGTGCAATTGTATATGGTATTAGGCAGAAATAACAATAAAGCCGGGTTTTAGCAGATCCAAACAGAGGGTGAAGATATACATGACACTTTTTGACACCATAAGGATTGTGCAGGGCTTGTACTCCAGAGTGAAGTTAAATGATCCCTCCTGCCTATGCCATCTGCTTATTACTTAATGTACTGACATTGATGATTAATAATGCAGATTATATTCATGCAGCATTGTGTGTTAGGTTGGCATGTGTTTAAAGGAAATATTTTTTCTTGATTGAAAAAATGAATGATATACGTTTCTTTTTTTTTTTTTTTTTTTGTTATTGTGAATATGTTCGAATTTACATAGCTCTAAAGCCAAATGATTACATAGTTCTATAGCTCAAGCTGAATAAAAATTGCAGCAGGGTTACACTGTATATTATCTGCTATGTATCAGAAAAGTTGGAAAATATGTCCACCCGAATGATTTGTCTTATGATAACACAATTACAAAACCACAGGAATCTGGCCAGCTACTGTTACTGCTACTAAGTACTGTTTGACACCCATGCTGGCGTTTTGATATATGTTTATATTTTGTTATGTTAGGATACCTGTAGCTTGGCAGTTTCTTCAAGAATAAGGCGCATGTGGGAGATCTGCCATCCTCCACTAAATGCTTCCAAGACTTATTCACAACTTTCTCTTTCAACCTGCTTACTTTAACCACTTTAAGACCAGAAGGATTTGCCCCCTTAATGACCAGGCCATGTTTTGGGATTCGGCACTGCGTTATTTTAACGGACAATTTCGCGGTCGTGTGATGCTGTACCTAAATAAAATTGATGTCCTTTTTTTCTCCACAAATAGAGATTTCTTTTGGTGGTATTTGATCACCTGTGCGATTTTAATTTTTTTGCGCTATATACAAAAAAAAGAGCGACAATTTTGAAAAAAAAAAAAAACAATATTTTTCACATTCTGCTATATAACATTCCAATTAAAAAAAAAATTTTAAAATCAAAATTTTTTAACATTTTAGGCCAATTTGTTTTCTGCTACATATTTCTGGTAAAAAAAAATCGCAATAAGAGTATTTTGATTGGTTTGCGCAAAAGTTATCGCATCTACTAACTACGGAAAAGATTTATGTCATTTTTATTGTTTTTTTTTTTTTTTACTAGCAATGGCGGCGATCTGCGATTTTTTTTGCGGGACTGCGACATTGCGGCGGACAGATCGGACCCCTAACTGACATATTTTACACTTTTGGGGATACCAGTGACATTACTACAGTAATCAATGCTAAAAAAATGCACTGTTACTGTTATAATGCCATTGGCAGGGAAGGGGTTAACCCTGTGGGTGATCAAGGGGTTAAATGTGAGCCTAGGGGAGTGATTCTAACTGTGGGGGGGTGTGACTTCTGAAATGACCATAGAGACATGTGATCCTATATAAAAGGATCACAGGGGCTCTATGATCATTCCAGGGAGAAGAACGGTCAGCTGTGTTTACAACAGCTAACCGTTCTCTCTCTGCAGGGAATGATCATGGGTGTCAGGCGGCAATCAGAGCCACCTGCCCGCTGCATCGGCTTCCCCGATGATGAGCGGGGCGGGAGCGCACCGCTGGCAGCGCGTGCTCGCCCCCTAGCCTCCTTCTCACAACCGACGTATAGCTACGTCGGTTTGCCCATGAGCGGTTTCCTGCCGCAGTATAACTGCGGCGGGCGGTCATAAAGCCATTAAGACGTGGGGCACTTGATAAAAAGAATATTCCTTTTTTGCACAGAATCATAATAGGCACTTTTAACATTACCAAATGCCTATTCTTGATTAAAAATTCTCCGTAAGATTTGCGCATACCAGTTTTTTGAAGTGAAATTAAAGTTTTTGTTTTTTGCTAAAATAAAAAAAGATGAGATACCTGCCATGCTGAACAATATTGTTCATAGCAGCCTGTACCATCTCTTGTGGAGTCCACCACTGCCTTCTTCTTCTTCCTCTGGGTACCCCCTTAGCAAGCCTTGTACTATGGGGGCACCTATGTAGGCATGCTCCTGAGTTGTGCTGTGTTCACCCATTGACACACACAGCATGGCTTGGCCAAGCCCTTCGCTCTTTCCTCACAGGATATGACTGACAGCCATAGGCTCCTGCTGCTCCTGGAATCCCATGTAAGGTGGAGTGGCCTCCTAGGACAGCACTGGAACTTAAGAGGACTTGGGTAAGTGTTTAGGGATGGGGGGGGGGGGCAGATATTGGAAGCTTTTTTACCTTAATACAGAGAATGCATCAAGGTAAAAAAAACTTTGCGTGTAGAACCACTTTAAGAATATAGGGCATTATGCGCATTGCCCATCATTCCTCTTATGTAATTGATCAAATTTTTTTCTATTGCATGGATATATGTTGCTTGCCTAATAAAAAATGCATATTATTTGGATTGGAATGAATTTTTGTTAACAAAATGTATTCATAAATCTGTAAAATATGCATTCTTTTTCTCATAGGTGTTCTCGGAAGGATAAATGTGAACGTGCAGAGGAACCTTCCCGGTTTGCAGCTAAAATAGAACAGTGTGTTAAGGTCACCGTGAACCCCAACAGCCTTCCAGTTTCCGAGCACAGCCTTCCGGTAAGAGAGTGGAGGGAATGAACAGGTTCCTTTAGTACAAATGAGTAAACATGTATTCTGAATAGATGCAGAGATTGATTTTCAAACATTATGAAAGTATTATTATAGTGCCCCTGAAAACTATTAGTGCATTATTATGTTTTTGTCCAGGTATGAACTGTGGTTATATGTGTGCAAGTTGGTAGTGCAAATTGCTCATTCAACATGCTGTTCTAGGACTTACTGCATTAACCCTTTCGCTGCCAGGCCCTGCGCTCCACTTTTAAACTTAGCTGGCCAGGCCATTTTTGCAATTTTCCTCTGCTTTTTAATTTTTCCCTTAAAGCTCTCAGAGTTTAATAAAGACCCCCCCCCCCCCCCCAAACCATATATTTTCTGAAAGCACATGACCAGTAGAATACAAATAAGGTGATACTGATTTTTAGGGCCCCATGATATTTGCTCAAATGTTTATCAAAACAATAATTTTGCTAAAAATACACTAAAAGCATTATTAGCAGAAAAAACACAGCCCATTTTACAAAATTCCTACTAAATATAAAAGCTAATCTGAACTGAGTTAATAAATAACCACTATTTGTAATTTTTAAATTACGCCTTTTTGCAAAATGGTGAAAATTGAACGTATGCAAAAGTGTAAATAACCAAATTTCTCTAAAAATCTGAAGGTATTCATTGTTCTCTTACAGCTTTCAGAGTTTGTTAAAGACTTACTGAAACTTACTGACTTACTGAAAATTTTACTTATGCAAAAATGGAAATAATAACATTTCTCTAAAAATCTGAAGGTTTTTATTTTTCTCTTACAGCTTTCAGAATTTGTTAAAGACACCCCCCCCCCCCCCCAAAAAAAAAAAAAAACATATATTTTGTGAAAGCATAGAACCAGTACAATAAAAGGAAGGTGCTACTGATTTTTAAGGCCCCACGATATTTGCACAAATGTTTACCAAAGCAATAAATTCCCATTAAATATAAAAGCTTAACCTGTATCGAGTTAGTAAATAACAAATATTTGTAAATTTTAAATTGCACCTTTTTGCGAAATGGTGAAAACTAAAGGTACGCAAATCTGGAGGTTTTCATCTTTCACTTTTTAGCTTTCAGAGTTTTTAAAAGAGACCCCAAACTTTACATTTTCTGAAAGCAAAGGGCCAGTAGAAGAAACGGAAGGTGCTACTGATTGTTAAGGCCCCACCATATTTGCGCAAATGTTTACCAAAACAATATTTTTGCTAAAAATACACTAAAATCATTAAGTGGATGGATTCATACATGGCAAAATGTACAAAATTCCTGCTAAATATAAAAGTTAACCCTTCGTATATTTAACCTATATTAAATAACTAATTTAATAATTATATTTAATAAATAACAAATATTTGTACATTTTAAATTGCACTTTTTGAACTGAAGGTACGCAAAACTGTAAATAAAACAATTTACTCTGGAGGTTACCATTTTTAACTTACAGTTTTCAGAATTTAAAAAGACCCCTCAAACCATACATTTTCTGAAAGCACATGGCCTGTGGAATAAAAAATGTGCTACTGATTTTTTGGGCCCCGCAATAATTGCGCAAATGTTCATCATATCACTATTTTCACTAAAAATACACTCAAATCATTAATAGTGCATATAAACACAACATAACTTACAAAATTCACGGAACTGTACAGGCAGTTCCAATTATGTCCATTGGGATGCAACGGCTGCTCAGGCATAGCTTCTGTTTCCAATCTGACATCCATGTGGGTGTGGGTGCACAACTTTGAACGCAGACAGTGTGAGCTCAGAGACATAGACATGGACCTACATGGATGTCAAATTGGGAGCAACGCCCCTGTTCGTGCAGTTGCTACATCCCAAATTACATCAACGGAACACCTGTGCATCCCTGTAAAGGTATGCTGTGTATGCTCTGTGTGAACAAGGCCTTAGGTCCCTTTCACACAAGCAGACCGATCGGGTCTGCCTATCCATTTTTCAGGCGGGCCCAAACGGACCACCCATTGTTTTCTTTTGAGAGGCTGATGTAAATGGACATGTTTCTGTTTACACCCACCTACAACCAATCTGATCCACCAAAAAAACAGATGTATGGGGATCACATTGTCCATCCATCTAGCAGATTGGACCGGATAGTATTGGATGGAAATGGACAGGTGGTTTGTTTCCATCTGACCACCCCATAGAGAACAGCGGCTGTGTCCATGTCCGTGTCCACTCTGCTTTTATTTTTTTTTTACTTTTTACATTTTTTTAGAATTATATTTTTTTATATTTATTTTTTTTATATATATTTTTTTTTTTTTTGGGGGGGGGTCTTTGGTGAGACATCAGAGATCTAAACATGCCCACATATCTCTTTTTTGAGACCTCTGCATCAGCTGGGCGGACACAGACCTGTTATCCGCCTGTGTGCTGATCCCCGCTGAGCAGGCGGGTCTGCTTGACAGAGTCCGCTCCATGTTTTGTTTTTTTATTATTTATTCTCTTTTACATTTTAGATTTTTTTTCAATTATATTTTTTATATTTTTTTTTGGGGGGGAGGGGGTCTTTGGTGAGATTTTAGAGGTCTAAACAGACCCCCATATCTCTTTTTTTGAGACAGAGAAAGGGACTTAAGAAAGTCCCTTTCTCTGCACCACTTACTTGAATGAATAAGAACATGCATTGTATCCCTACATCCAACTGTACCAGATGGAGGCAGTCTTAAGCTAATTTTGTATATCTTACGTGGTCCTGCCCAGTCATACATCAATACTGGCAACATGTGGTAATCTCTGCACAGTAATTACCACCCATGTCCTGCTAATCCCAAAGATAGGCCTACTAGACTTAGACAAGGAAGTGTGGCCTAGGTACACTATATTTTTAAGAGAAACCTTGTTTTTAGCCCAAAGATGATTGTGCTTAAATTGTTGCAACTATCTCATACGACAGTTCCTCAGTGGGTTAACTCAATTAGTGAAATCATCCCCTTTGAGAAAATACATTATGACAACAGAGGTTGTACCCGTAACCACCACAAGATTTAGGAGGCTTAGTGTAACTCCACTCATACATATAGACTACCACAGATTAATATTATTTTGCACAATATTGTACCTGTCTGTATTTTATCTGGGTCTGACAGACACGTTTACTAAATCCAGTTCTCACTGGATGTAAAAGGAACACAATTGTTTTAGTTTTGAATTGTTTATTGCTACACGCACTTAAGTGCCTATTAAAGTTACAGATGTCTATTTTTGGATGTAGCATTTGTCACATTGCAACGGGTTGTATAATTTATGTTGTATTTTGTACTCTCTGTTTGCAATAAACTGAGTTTAAAAAAATAGTCTTTACCATTAGAATAATTAAAAAATCAACTTTGTCTTAACACATACTGTACAAGAATGTCCAGAAAGAATTACAGGTCCCTTATAACTCCCATGGCAACCATATCATGGCTAACATCAATATATCAATATAAACAAATTAGCATATTGTCTCCCTGTGGTTGTCCCATGCATATATGTGCCCTCTACAAAGAATATAACAAAATAAATGAAATAAAAAATTCAGGGCTAATGATTGTATAGGGCACTTGAATATATGTATCCAGTAACAGCTTGCAAGTTGTTTCTAAATGCACAAATTAATTAATTCATAAATTTATTGAGCAGCTAGGTAAGGATAGAACCTACTATATTTAGGAAGTCCTCCAATCAAGTGGTTGTAGTGAATATAGGATATCAGATTTATGCAGCAGTTTCTAGGTAACAGCGGTGCAGCAGAGCTATAGAGCATTAGCGAAAGTAAGCCATGCAAGCAGAAATCAGACAAGTAAGCAGAAGCAGACAACTATTCCATTTAAATAACATGAAAGACCAATCTGAGTTACACCGCAGCTGTCCATTCAACACTGTTTAGAAATTCACTGCGGAATAGTGCCAACCTCTCTATTAACAAGCTTTCTTGTTACCACTGAAGATGTGGATTCCTAGGAGGTTTTTTGCGCTGCTATGTTTGTCTCCTTAGTGGTCATCGTTCTTATGTTTGCTAATATGTGTTCTGATGGCAATCCACTGAACTGGTCAGCAGCTCAGTAGTATTGTGCATTGTGCATGTTGAGGGCTTAGCCCATGTGACATCAGGATGCTCTGGCATCAACACATTTCACCAAATGGTGTAGCTGTCTTCGTCAGGTGATGGACTTTTTCTTCTTTTCCCCCTTCACTGAGAAAATTACCCTTAGAGAGCAATGACTGTCACCACTCTCTGCTCATAGCGGACTAAGGACTGAGCGATCAGCCATTATGTTCTCGGGCTTAGAGCCAACAGGGGACATGTGCAGCATCACACCAATGTAGCATGAAGCTGTAGCATGGCGTTAAATATGTATGTTTTTCTATTCCCCCAAAAGTTTAATTTTTGTAAGTATCCCATTCTTTAGCAAGCTGATTAATTTTGAATGGTTGCTAACCTGATTCCTGATTTCCTTTTACATCATTTGTTGTACAGTATTCTATATAGCTTTTAAATGCTGAAACTGTTCTTAAGTGTAATATTTTAGGAATGCAATTTACTTCTTGTTTTGGCTTTTTTAACTTTATAAGTAGCTGCATATGGGCTTTTTTTAGCCTTAAGCTTTTGTTAGGTGTATTAAAATGTGTAATATGTTAACAGAAAATCAGTTTAAAATACTGTTTATTAATGTTTTTACATAAAATTCACACTACTTTCAACCAGGATTCACACAATTTTCCAAATGAATCCCATTGGAAAAATACATGACTCTTGGGTGAAAGTTTTGTGAATCTTTTGTGAAAACTTTTATAATGGGACTCTGATATATGTTCTGTAACTTTTTCATGAAAAATACTGCCAATACTTGTGTTGGAGAAGTAGCCTTTAGCACTGTGAAAATAGCTGTCCCTAACCACCTCAATTCCGCCATATGTATATATACCACCTCGTATTGAGGTGGTTAAATTGGGAACATGGTTGAGGCTACAAGTATGATCCCTTTATCACTTTGTAGAGCATGTGATTCTGCACAATGTAAAAGTAATCTTAGCGGCTATACAGTCACTGGATCACTTTTACAGGTGGCTCAAGGGGGTAATCCCTTCCTCTGCCGCCACCTTTACCAAGCTCTCCCATCCCATCAAGGAGTCCGGTAAGGATGTGACTGGCGGTATTGGCTTCCACAAACACAGTAAGAATAACTGATGTTGTTCCTCCCACTGTGTGATATCAGACACAATGGTTCTAAAGGAAGAATGTTTTTCACCTTAATGCATTCTCTGCAATAAGGCAGCGGCATGTTAGTACCAGGTCTCCGTCCTCAGGATTTCCCCATCAGGAGATGAGCAAGCTGGGGTCTAGTAGCCGATAAGCAGGTAGAGATCAAACAGAAGCATAGGCAGTAAACAAGCCAAAGGTCGAACAGAAGTAGTTGCAGGTTGGGATCAGGCAGATGCATTGTCAAGGAACAAGCCAAGGGTTGATAAAGAGTGGTGGCAAAATATGGATGGCAGCAGGGAAGATAGGAGCGAGATACTGGCTGGAGAGAGCACAATAAACTTGCAAACAGGAAGTGCAGAGCCATGACTTAAATCAGGAAATTAATGGGAGGAGCTAAGAGTTCAGGGTTCAAGACAACTGTAAGACCATTTAAGGAATTGTCCAGCATTCCAGGTATCTCAGCAAGAAGAGACATTGCCTGACACAGCAGAAGTTCCGGTTTCAAATCCAGGCCCTGACAATTTATGAGTGAATAATGTAACAGCCATCATTCTTTTTATTCACATGGGTGCCACTGTCAATGTTGCTGCAACAAAGAGTATGCCCCAGCTGTAGATTTACAGCAGGGTCCCAAATATCACATAACTAGAGTAGGGTTTATCTGGTAGGGTTGCCCTGCGATTTTTTTTTTTTTTTTTGTGTGTACTTTAAAGGTTCCACACATTCTATAAACTTTTACATTACAAACAAAAATGTTAAAAAATAAATTGCACACAACAGAAGTCTAGCTTTCCTTCAGTAGCAAACATTGCTATCAGTGTCACAAATATAAACCTATTTCAAAGGCACAGCCATAATAGGTCCATTAACTAAAGTAAGCAGTTACTTTGTTCTCCCTCAATAATAACCCCTCCTGTACACAAACAAACTGATAACATCTGGTATGATTTCTAATAATAAGGGGGGAAAAATCTGAAAGTCTAAATGAATAAAATATACAATCCTATTCTTTTTTCCTAGCTCACTCTGGAAGTTACTGATGTCCCAGATCTTTCTGCTGGCGTACTTTGCTCATTTGGTAACATTACTCAGGTCGAGGGGCAAGTGTCTGGCAATAAAATTGTCTGTGTTTCACCATCCTCAAAAGATGTACCCATCATTCCTTCAGATCAAGGTATGACCTTTTTCCTTCAATTCTATTTAATTAATTTGACATCTATAGCTCACAATAGACTTGCAAGGAGTCTGTGTGCAACTGTAACAGGGGCAAGTGCATTACACTAAAAGGAATTTGTCTGGAAAGGAGTATGAGTGCTGCTATTGCTGACTTGCTTAGCACCTTATATGTATATTATTGTTCCTTGACTAAAGAAGAATTGTAGAGTAAAGAGGGCAGCCCTGAAATGTAAAGCTTCCAAAATGAAGCAATTACAGGTCACATTTCTATTCAGACATTTGTTTTTTGTTTGTTTTTTTCCAGACAGGTTGTTTTTTTTTTTTTTTTTTTATTTTTACTAACAATTTTAAGACATACAAAGTAGTAATATACAGTGTATTCTTTGAACCATAGCAGTAATAAGTTTGAACATAAAGAACTTGTATAGCAGTAACTGTTATAAACAGGTATATGTATGGGGTGGGGAGGTGTAGGAGGTTAATAGCCTCACATGGTATGTGGGGAGAACATCAACCTAAATTTGATGACTCTAAACTGGTCAATATAGAACTACTGCAACTAATTTCGTCAGATAAAGCCCAGACAGGTTTTTAATAATCCTCTTATGGGACTGGCTGAAATTATGATTTTAATTATCTAAAACTTCTGAATAGTAAATGCTGTGTAAATTGATAAAGAAATGTACCAAGAAAGAAAACTAGCAATGAAGATTTAGTACAAGTAGATAACGTGTGGTTCTTTACAAGAGATAATGGGAAAACTATAAAATATCATTTATAATCTGCACATTTTAAAATCTGATAATATAAAGAAAAGGAATATCTGCGCTGTATAAACAATAAACCAGCTGCTAACACTCAAAAGCAGTATATCAGTTCTTCAATATAAATATATCAATTTAATAGTGCAGCGCTTCACAAACAAATAAAACATAACTACATAAAAAAGCGATATACAGTAATAATGCCCAGACAGCAAAACTGGGATCTAAAATAAAGTGCAACTCAGAAACATTAAAGTCCAGATGATAAGTCTGAAATCATAATGAAAAGTCCAACGTGATGGAAAAGTGCAGAAAATTGCTAATAACACAATTATTCAGTGATCCAGTGATCTCCCACCATCTATGTACAAAATGCACACTCACCAAAGGGAGTAGCTGCCATTACAGCAGCATACGTCCCCATAACAGCATGTTGTTTAACCTCCTTGGCGGTAATCCCGAGCGTGACTCGGGGTTGATTTTTCATATCAGGAGCGGTAACCCCGAGTCACGCTCGGGGTAGATGTGCAGAGAGCGCAGCGGTGTTCTCTTACCTTATCCTGGCGATCCAGCGATGATCTCTCATTGCTGAGATCGCCAGCCGAGAGTCCCGCCGCTCCTCCGTCCCTCCGTCGGTCTGATCACTTCCTAGTTCCGTTCCCTGCAGCAGCAATGCTGCATGGGAGCGGAACTAGGGAGGGAAATTCAAAAAAAAAAAAAACGTTGCACAAAACACATTTTATATTATATATATATATATATATATATATATATATATATATATATATATATATATATATATATATATATGCATATATATATATATATATATATATGCATATATATATATATATATATATATATATATATATATATATATATGCGCATATATATATGTGTATATATATATATATATATATATATATATATATATATATATATATATATATATATATGCACACACACACATATATATATATATATATAAAATTATATTATTGATTCAATTATAATTCATGCGTTATATATTATATATATATATACACACATATATCTATATATAATATATAATGCATGAATTATAATCTAATCAATAATATAATTTTATTATATATATTATATATTAAATAATAAAATAATATTATTGTTTCGATTATAATTCACGTGTTTGTGTTTCAAATTTATCACATCTGGGATGTCTACTAGAGTCTTGTTTTGGTCAGGTTTAAGTCAGTAATTACTAAGAATTGTAGGCCTATAATACATAACGCCAAATTTCCATGAAAAGAATTGTACCGCTTTTGGTATGTAATTCCTGACATAATCATACCGCCAGGGAGGTTAAACAGGATCCATTGAAGCATAAGGACTCTCCAGACTTCTTCTTTACAAGCATTCCACTGTAGGTAAGTAAAGCCCACCAGGAGCCAGAGAAGAATCCAATAGTGTAATACTTTAATACATAGATATTAAGCATACATCAAAACGAGGACAATAATAAAGCATAAACTTACATCTAAAAGCCGCTGCCTACCCTTAATCGAACAATGGCGTGACGTCAGCACCAAATTCTAGCATGATTTTAAATCTAAAGGGTTGGGTAAGTGACAAAAAACTGTGTGGGGATAAATTGTTTGAGCAAGTAAAACTTAGTTGTTAGGTAAAGGCAGGATAGGCCTCCCTGATTAAATTAATTTTCAGTAATTGACTAAAGGACAGTGTAGGAGAAAGCAGGACAGATTTGAGTAGACAGTTCCAGAGGATGGGAGAGGCTCTGGAGAAGTCTTTGAGCTCAGTTTTTGAAAGTCTCGGTTTTAGAAAGTGGTTTGACATCCATACTGATATGTCAGTAAATTAGTAATGCGCAAGGGGATTGAAAGGGTGAACTGAGTATTAGAGAGATAGATTTCGGTGTCTACAGCATAGAAATGGTATTAAAGCCACAAAAGATTATCCACTGACCAAGGGAAGAGGTATTGATAGAAAAAATAAGGGGTTCAAGTACAGAGCTTTGGGGGACCTCTATGGAAATATGGAGTTGTAGGTAACACTGAATGAGCACATAGAATGAGAACCTGGAAGATAGTTGTGGGAGTGTAGTTGTTTGAAAGTTTTGCAGTTTTTGTGGAGTATTGTTGGGAGAAAGCCAGACTGTGAGGTCAAGGAAGTTGCTGCCAGTGAGGTAGCAGCTCAGACTGTTGTAGGTATTCTAAGAGTTTGGGGGTAAATTGGAACAATGAGTCGGGTTGTCCAGACTGGGAGGGTCCAGTGAGAACATTTTAAGTCTGATGAGGGGAGGGGGCAAGTGCATGAAGATCTGTGTAAGAAAGCATAGAGTATTGTAAGAAGGTGACCAGAGTAGCTGTGAGGATATGGGATACAGGGGGCAGGAGGTGGGTTAGGAGATAGAGAAAAGCTTAGCTACGTCCTTTGTAGTGACAGGGTCAAAAAGGAGAATGTTGAATGTGGTGGTAGAGATGGTTAATTGGGGGGAAATAACTGGACAGTGATGATCTCATCACTATTTGCAGATCTTTTTAAAAGTAGTAACAGTGTCCAGGGAAGGGAATGACTTACTGGGTGGCGCAGTGGGGAACAATGCGAGTTAAAGGTAGAAAAAAAGTCTTACAGAGACTTGGTTTTATGCCACATTTGCTAAAGAGCGTGGCTTTGTTGTTTGAGACTTCTGGTGTTATCTGTTTGCCAGGGTTGTAAGGATCAAGGCCTAATTTTATGTGTAATAAGGGGAACAAGTGTGTCCAAGGTGAAGAAAGAGAGTGAGTTGTTGTAGACAGAAGTGGTCAAGTCAGGGCAGGACGGAGTGAAATTTTGTTGTAGATTGTCTTCAGTAACAGAATAAAGAGAAGGGTTTCTATATATAACTGTTTGTTTGTTAAAGGAAAAGGAGGTTGAAGATAGGGTGAGCTTAAATTGGTAATGCGATGGTAGAGGAAAAAGGGGTGTTGGAGAGGCTGCAAGGAGTGCAGAGGTGGCAGCATAAAAGGTTGTTGCAGTCAGACTGAGTAGGAGTTAGATCAAAATATGAGGTTAGTTTGAGAGGTAGCCAGGGTGTTAGCACTAACAGGGATGTTGAGGTTACAAAGAATATTGGTGGGTATTTCAGAGGAGAGAAATTTAGGTACCCAGGCAGAGATGTCATTAAAGAAGCATGACCCTAGTCTTGGAGGCCAATAAATCACATCAATCCTAAGAGAAACTGGATAAAAACGGCAAATACAGTGAGTGGAACTTCCCTTGCAAAGTGAACAGTCTAGGTACCATTAGTAGATCAACATCACTGGCTTTTGATACACTTAAAGTCTGCAATCTCAGATACAGTACATTTTGTATTCCTTCAAGCGGCTTCACCTTTTTTTTCCCTATGCCCTTACAGGTTGGTAGATGTGTCTTAGATATGTGCCTCTATTAGTATTTCCATACCGTAGGTTAGCAGAATTCACTAACTTCATGATGTTCACAACCTTAACCCTAAACTATTAATACATCCTGAATGTGTATCTGTTTATACCTTTTTATGATGTGGGTGCCATTGTAATTGTAGTCAATTTATCTTTTTAGACTGGTATGGTGTGGAACTTCAACTTATCTCCAAGGAGACTGGAAAGATTTTTGTGAGCACAGACTTCAAATTCTACAACTGCAGTGGTCATCAACTGTAAGAAACCTCTGTTGTTCAAAAATTACAGTTTGCAATGATGCAATTCCGGCATCATTTTTAGCATTGTACTGCCAGTCAGCTGAGTGTAAAAATAAAAATAAAACTATTCTAAAAGAAAAATCTCAGCTTTCTGGTCAGCAGAATGATTAAACTTCATCATGTAATGCAATGCGTCATTTGAAGATATTTATATTTATTAGATTGTGCAGGGAGTACTTGGGCACTTCTAGTTCAAGAAAAAACTTTGCACACATAATGTGGGCTGTACTAATATAGGCACTATTTACACCTATGTCAACAATAGCATACATTGCAGAATGAGCCCTGAATATGATTTAACTCACAAAAATGTGCCTGCGCTTTTTTTGACCAACACAGCACAGTACAAAACACAATGTATTCACATTTATGCATTGTATTGCACTGAAGGCTAGGGCATATGTCAACACATAATGTGTGTGTTGGGTTGCCATTTTGAATGAATGGCAACACATAGTAATGCAGTTATACAACATGATGTGGTATAAGCATCATAACACACATCACATAATATGTCAATGCACGCATGAATAGGTGCCAAGGAAGCCTTTTACAGCAGCATGTTTGCTTTGTATGCATTAACTCCAGTTTTTTTTTTCATTTGTGTAAAAAGTTAAGTTTCACCTTTGGCAGCGACCATGTGGGCACAGAAGCCTGGCTCAAAGATTCACATCTTTGAATCACAAGAATCGGGACCCGAAACTCCTGGTTCCAAGTCACCTGATTTCTGTGATAGCCTCTGATTGGCTAGCATGGCGATGAGTCACTGTGAAGCCAGCGCTTGTGCTTCTCTCCCTGTGAATAGAGAGGAAAGATGCATTATGTCTCTCTCTCCTTGCAGTAAGAGATAAACAAACAACTGTGTGTAAGAATAAATAAATTAAAAAAAGGAAGGAAAAATAAAATAAAGAAAAAATAGCTAGATTAAGCTGTGATCTAGGTCAGTGCCAGGGTTGGTGTTTGGGTCAAAGGTCAACGTCAAAGGTCATGTTTAATATATTTTGGGCAGTTTTTTATTTTTTAATTAGTATCAGTGTTGGTTATTGCCATTTTAGTGTGTTTTAGATAGGAGAAAAAAAAATTGCACTATTGTTTTTGTGCTGTACTATAGGTACAAACAGAAAATAACATACACCTATGTGGTATCACTGCAAGCATTGGGAGCAGGAGAATTTATTTTGGGTTGCTCTTTGGTGGTAGGTTATGGCAGTAACAATATACAGCTAAATTTAAAAAAAAATTCACTATTTTGGACCAGTTTTCTTTTGTTAATAAAAATAAATAAATATCAGGAGATATCCAGTACCATTTACCACCAAATGAAAGTCCAATTTGTCCTGGAAAAAATACAAGGTATAATCCACCTGGATGCACAAAGTAGTTGTGGTGACATGTATGGTTTTACTAACACATGTCAAAATTGCAAAATTGTGCTTAGGCATTAACATTTGTTTTACCCTTGTGCGTGAATAGTTTAACCACTTCAATACAGAGCAGTTAGACCCCCTTCCTTCCCAGACCAATTTTCAGCTTTCAGCACTCTCACACTTTGAATGACAATTGCGCAGTCATGCTACACTGTAACCAAACAAAATTTTTATCATTTTTTTCACACAAATAGAGCTTTCTTTTGGTGGTATTTGATCACAACTGTTTTTTTTTTTCTTCGTGATATAAGCAAAAAAAAGAGAAAAAATTTTGAAAAAAAAAACACTTTTTTTTAGTTTCTATTATACAATTTTGCAAAAAATTAATTTTTCTTCATACATTTAGGCCAAAATTTATACTGCTACATATCTCTGGTAAAATTAACCCAAATTAGTGTATATTATTTAGTCTGTGTGAAAGTTATTGAGTCTAGAAGCTATGGTACCAATTACTGAAAATTGATCACACCAGATGTACTGATGGCCTATCTCCTTTCTTGAGGCCCTGAAATGTCAGGACAGTACAAATACCCCCCAAATGACCCCTTTTTGTAAAGTAGACAGTCCAAGGTATTTAGTAAGAGGCATGGTGAGTTTTTTGAAGTTATAATTTTTTCCCACAATTCTTGGGAAAATTAAGAAAATAATTTTTTTTTCTTTTTTTTCCTAAAACGTTGTCAATTTATAGGATATTCCTAACACATAGCATGTACACAGCAAAAATGACACCCCAAAATACATTCTGCCACTCCTCCTGAGTATGGCAATACCACATGTGTGAGACTTTTTCACAGCCTAGCCATATAGAGGGGCCCAACATCCAAGGAGCATCATCATGCATCCTAGCCACTTGCCTAGGCCTATTTTTGACATTTGGTGTTTACAAGCTAAAATCAGTTGTTTTGCTAGAAAACTGCTTAGAACCCCCAAACATTATATATTTTTTTTTAGCAGAGACCCTAGAGATTAAAATGGAGATTATTGCAATATTTTTTATCACACCGTATTTGCGCAGCGGTCTTCCAAACGCAATTTTTTTTGAAAAAATTCACTTTTTTTAATTAAAAAATAAGAAACCAGTAAAGTTAGCCCAATTTTTTTCCATAATGTGAAAGATAATGTTACGCCGAGTAAATAGATACCCAACATGTCATGTTTCAAAATTGCGCACGCTCACGGAATGGCGACAAACTTTGGTACTTAAAAATCCCCATAGGTGACAATTTAAAAATTTCTACAGGTTGCCATCTTTGAGTTACAGAGGAGGTCTAGGGCTCAAATTATTCCCCTTGCCCTAACGATCGCGGCGATACCTCACATTTGTGGTTTGAACACCCTTTACATATGTGGGCGGGGTTTCCGTATGCGTTGCTTCTGCGCGCGAGCTAACGGGGACAGGGCGCTTTAATTTTTTTTTTTATTTTTTTTTTACTATTTATTTTATTTATTATTTTTTATTTTTACACTGTTTAACAAAAAAAAAAAAAAATTATCATTTTTATTTCTATTACAAGAAATGTAAACATTACTTGTAATAGAAAAAGGCACGACAGGACCTCTTTTTTGTGAGATCTGGGGTCAAAAAGTCCTCAGATCTCACAAGTACACTAAAAGATAGAAAAAAAAAAAATTATTATATAAAATGAAAAAAAAAAAAAATAAAGGACCTTTAAACCGGTTGCTAGGCAACAACATTTTCCGTAGCTCCGGTCCTCCAAGACCATAGAGTCAAGTGAGGGCAAGCTTGCCCTCACTCAACATCCTGTCTGTGAGGATCCGGGACCGGATCATTTTCCCCGCTGCCGGCGGGTCCGGTAAGCGGGGAAAAGGACCGGACGCGGCGGGAGGGGGGGCACCTCTTCCGCCATCCCGGAAGGGTGATCCCACGGCGAATCCGCCGCTGGGACCACCCTTATCGGAAAGCCAACCGTCCACCGTTTAAAAAAATACCAGGGTTATGGCAGCTATCTGCTGCCATAACCCCGGTATTTAGGTTTAAACGGAGGACGTATATAAACCTTTTTGGACTTGGACATGGTGGCTGTATGAAGGGTGACAGGTACTCGGGTACTTTGTTGGGCAGGTGACAGGCAGGTGACAGGTACTCTGGTACTGATGAGCAGGTGGCAGGTACTCGGGTACTCCGATAGGCAGGTGACAGGTACTCGGGTACTCTGATGGGCAGGTGACAGGCAGGTGATAGGTACTGATGAGTAGTACTGATACTGATAGGTGATACTGTACTGATGGGTACTGATGATCAGTACTGATACGTGATAGGTACTGATGAGTACTGATGAGTAGTGATGGGTACTGATGAGCAGGCGGCAAGTACTCGGGTACTTCAGGCGTCAGGTACTCTGATGAGCAGGTGGAAGGTACTCGGGTACTCTGATGGGTAGGTGACAGGTACTCGGGTACTCTGATGGGTAGGTGACAGGTACTCAGGTACTCTGATGACGGGTACTCCATTGACATCAGAGTACCCGAGTATCCGTCATCAGAGTACCCGAGTACCTGTCATCAGAGTACCCGAGTACCCGTCATCAGAGTACCCGAGTACCCGTCATCAGAGTACCTGAGTACCTGTCATCAGAGTACCCGTCATCAGAGTACCCGAGTACCTGTCATCAGAGTACCCGAGTACCTGTCATCAGAGTACCCGAGTACCTGTCATCAGAGTACCCATCATCAGAGTACCCGAGTACCTGTCATCAGCCCATCAGAGTACCCGAGTACCTGTCATCAGAGTACCTGATGGGCTAGTGATAGGTACTCGGGTACTTTGATGGGCTAGTGACAGGTGCTCTTTATTGGGGGGGGGGCAATCAGTGTGTTTGGGGTGCACTGTATTTGGTAACTAGCTGTTACCACACTCTCTTCCTCACACAGGATCAGTGTGTGAGGAGGAGAACACGGTGACAGCTAGTTACCGTGTTCTCTGTTGACATTTGTGACCGGCTGTGATTGGACACAGCCGGTCACGTGGTAAAGAGCCAATTTCATTGGCTCTTTACCTAGATCGGGGATCAACTCTGTCCGAGGGACGAGCCTCGTCCCCGATCGCTGCTCTGCGCGCCCCCGGGGCGCGCATGGCAGAGAGAACGAGCGGCTCGTGCTGGAGCCGCTCATGTGATCGGCTGTGATTGACACAGCCGATCACATGGTAAACAGCCAATTTCTATTGGCTGTTTACCTTGATCAGGGATGGGCTATGTCCGAGGGACGAGCCTCATCCCTGATCGCTGCGATGCGCGCCCCCGGGGGCGCGCAGTAGCAGCTAGAGCGGGCGGACGTCATATGACGGCTGTCCGGAACGGTAAAGCCATCCTGCCGGCGTCATATTACTATGCGCCGGTATGGATGTGGTTAATATGAATGGTATTATTACAGTAGCAAAAGCCAGTTTTTCAGCTGAACAAATGTGTTCACTCTCAGAAAGTGTTTTTCCTTTTTTAATAAAACAGAATTACAAAAAAAGTGTAGATTATGTGAAATATTATATATAAAAAAAAAAAAAATATATATATATATATATAACTATCATGGTAGTTTTACTAAAACTGTATAATTTAATGAAAGAGAATCTCAATGTATATCAGCATTGAAGCTATCAAATGAAACCTTAAAATATTCTGTATAATCTGCCTTTGCATTGGGTTTGACCTAAAAAAGCGAGAAGCGAAGTGGATTAAAAACAACATACACATTCATTCATGTGTATATATATTGAAAAAAAATAGAGTATCTCTTAGTCTTCAATTGGATTTTTGAAGTAAACTAAGTTAATTCACTGCACTTAACCTCATTTCACAGTTTAGTAAATCAGGCTTACTTTGTTTACTGTTATCTGGCCATTTCAAAATGACCAAATTATGCATCTTTCTGCAATAATCAGGATCAAGCTCTTCCTTCTCTTGGTTTTTCATAGAGCCACCAAATTACAAGATGTATGCTGTGGGTAACTGTACTGTTTAGGCCTAACCCCCCCCCCCCCCCAACCTTTACATATACCCCTTTGTGCTTACCTCAGATCAGCAGACAGACCTGATTGGGGAGTTATGACCTATGCTGACTATGCTCTTGTCCTGATGTAAACCAGTGGGGCGGTGAAGTACAACATATATGTGGCTTTTCTCCAGAGGCCCTAAAGTGGTTGTAAACCTCAGTAATGGAATTTGAACAAAGCACGTATATCTGCAGCTTTTACCTATTTCTCCCCAAAGTGTCGTTTCTCTCTGGTGCTTCGTTCCTCTGTTATCAGCATGTCTTACTTCTGAGAAGTTTACCTGACACGTGAGAGTAATTTGTGTTGGGGAGGAGGGGGCGGGGCTCAGAACAGAGCTTGTCTATTCACAACACAGTTCTTCTGCTGTGTGGAGGGGGGTGTGTTAATTTCCTCCAATCAGCACTCTCACAGTCTAACTGCAGTCTCTCCACCATCTCCTCTGTGTTGCTGACAGATAAAGAAACATTTTGACCATGATCTGTAGAGAGAAGACTGCAGATAAACAATTAAAACCTTTGTAGGAAGTTTTGTTGTGTCTAGGTGTATCATCCAAGGCTGTTCACTTCATTGGATATATTTAAGGGTTTACAACCACTTTAATGAACAATCCTTCTGGAGATTAGACAGCACAAATGTACTACTGTGGGGCTTCACTGTATTTCGAGAAGAATTGGAACAGATCCCGGGCCAGTTCGCCCACTCATTTAAGTACAAGGGGTATAAGTAGGTTGTGGGGAAAGGAGATGTGAAGTTCTTTAACTTGGGTTGCTTAAAAGTACAGTTTTCCTTTTGCAGCTAAATATGTGCTGTATAAATCACAGAAATGACGTGGTTATTGTGAGTTGAGTCTTAATTGTGTTGTGTTTAACATTATGTGCTACTGAAAGTGTGCCCATAGGCTGAACAGGATGAAATTCTGGATCCTAAAAAAATATTCTAGTGGTATGCATGTATAGAGTTTAGGCTCGGGAATGTAGAGTAACCTATAGCACATGATACAAAGAGCAGCTATTTGAGGTGCAGAGTGTGTGCACGGTGTATTTTACAGTAATCCACAGGATCACTACAATGTAAAGCAAATGTAAGATAAAGCAAAAAATGCAGACCACAATTATCTTCCTATGTGAGGTACAAATTGTGCTATGGTTTGCAATATGCAGTGTTCCATAGTATGTAACATACAGTGCAGCATACAGTTCAACATATGTCACATTCAGCATAGCATACAAATTGCAGTGATCCAGGGTATGCAATATGCAGCATTAGGTACAGAATGCAGCTGAGATCATTGATGTCACTGGTCACTTACTGGTGAGATAACAAAAGACTATCTCTTGGTCCCATGGCACTGGCTCAGTTGAGTGCTGTATGAGCTTTAACTATGCAAGCACCAATCCACTATGGCTACAAATCAATTGACCTGCAAGCCTGGTTTCTCTGACTGGGGGCACAAAGCTGGCATGGCCCTATTACCATCCATGGTCTTCAGCAATATGGTGCAGACATGTGAAGTTGGTAGTTTTTCATGCAGACTGCATTCCATTGCTGTTGCATACAAAATCTATCCTAGCTAAAGATAAGTGCCTCTGTAATGCATGCTTTCTTCAGGTTTAAATATAGTTACATAGTTAGTTAGGTTGAAAAAAGACACAAGTCCATCTGGCTTAACCAATAAAAAAACAGTAATTAAAACCCAACCATACAATCCCATATACAGGTCCTTCTCAAACAATTAGCATATTGTGATAAAGTTCATTATTTTCTGTAATGTACTGATAAACATTAAACTTTCATATATTTTAGATTCATTACACATAACTGAAGTAGTGCAAGCCTTTTATTGTTTTAATAATGATGATTTTGGCATACAGCTCATGAAAAACCAAAATTCCTATCTCAAAAAATTAGCATATTTCATCCGACCAATAAAAAAAAAAGTGTTTTTAATACAAAAAAAGTCAACCTTCAAATAATTATGTTCAGTTATGCACTCAATACTTGGTTGGGAATCCTTTTGCAGAAATGACTGCTTCAATGCGGCGTGGCATGGAGGCAATCAGCCTGTGGCACTGCTGAGGTGTTATGGAGGCCCAGGATGCTTCGATAGCGGCCTTGAGCTCATCCAGAGTGTTGGGTCTTGCGTCTCTCAACTTTCTCTTCACAACATCCCACAGATTCTCTATGGGGTTCAGGTCAGGAGAGTTGGCAGGCCATTTGAGCACAGTAATACCATGGTCAGTAAACCATTTACCAGTGGTTTTGGCACTGTGAGCAGGTGCCAGGTCGGGCTGAAAAATGAAATCTTCATCTCCATAAAGCTTTTCAGCAGATGGAAGCATGAAGTGCTCCAAAATCTCCTGATAGCTAGCTGCATTGACCCTGCCCTTGATAAAACACAGTGGACCAACACCAGCAGCTGACATGGCACCCCAGACCATCACTGACTGTGGGTACTTGACACTGGACTTCAGGCATTTTGGCATTTCCCTCTCCCCAGTCTTCCTCCAGACTCTGGCATCTTGATTTCCGAATGACATGCAAAATTTGCTTTCATCCGAAAAAAGTACTTTGGACCACTGAGCAAAAGTCCAGTGCTGCTTCTCTGTAGCCCAGGTCAGGCGCTTCTGCCGCTGTTTCTGGTTCAAAAGTGGCTTGACCTGGGGAATGCGGCACCTGTAGCCCATTTCCTGCACACGCCTGTACACGGTGGCTCTAGATGTTTCTACTCCAGACTCAGTCCACTGCTTCCGCAGGTCCCCCAAGGTCTGGAATCGGTCCTTCTCCACAATCTTCCTCAGGGTCCGGTCACCTCTTTTCGTTGTGCAGCGTTTTCTGCCACACTTTTTCCTTCCCACAGACTTCCCACTGAGGTGCCTTGATACAGCACTCTGGGAACAGCCTATTCGTTCAGAAATTTATTTCTGTGTCTTACCCTCTTGCTTGAGGGTGTCAATTATGGCCTTCTGGACAGCAGTCAGGTCGGCAGTCTTACCCATGATTGCGGTTTTGAGTAATGAACCAGGCTGGGAGTTTTTAAAAGCCTCAGGAATCTTTTGCAGGTGTTTAGAGTTAATTAGTTGATTCAGATGATTAGGTTAATAGCTCGTTTAGAGAACCTTTTCATGATATGCTAATTTTTTGAGATAGGAATTTTGGTTTTTCATGAGCTGTATGCCAAAATCATCAATATTAAAACAATAAAAGGCTTGCACTACTTCAGTTGTGTGTAATGAATCTAAAATATATGAAAGTCTAATGTTTATCAGTACATTACAGAAAATAATTAACTTTAACACAATATGCTAATTTTTTGAGAGGGACCTGTACACAATCCTATACCTGCAGTTGATCCAGAGGAAGGCGAGAAAACCCAAGCAAAGCATGATCCAATTTGCTACAGCAAAATATCTCAAATTTTTCTGAAGGTTCATACCTGCAGAAGATTTTGTATAATTTAACGATTGCAGGTTCAGGGCCAGAGAAGAGACTGATATGTAATATGATGCATTTAAATCTGGTCTTTTGATATGGTTTGGTATAAATATTGAGGTTGTATTGACAGATGATACTTACTACAAGTGTGTAACTGGATATATTTAAAGCAAATATATGTATGTTTAATGTATGTCAGCGTGATGCAGTGTTTATGCTGTGGGAGTCCTTCTTGGTTACAGGAAACCTGTAGTGTTTATGCTCAGCCATGTTCAGTGTATATACAGAGGAAGTCACTGTTTATACTAGTTGGCTGGTTCTAGAGATATTCTTTGCTTTTTTACTACAAACGTTTATGCCTTGAATGAAGTGCTAAATCTAGATGGTTAAATATAAAAATCACGGTAAAAGGAGGAGTCCAGACTTTGTCTTAGACCATAGAGTGTTTTTTTTGGCATTTGCTGCTAAATGTTTAGATGGACTTGTCACAGAAATCTAAACATATTCCCTTGTCATCCAGTCACGGGTGGTCTCTTTGTATACTGAATCATCTGTCTGTCTTTCAGTGTATGTATCTGTCATTTACACCTCTCAAAAAAAATCCATTTTATTTCCTGCTGTATGCTTTGTCACTGACTTTGTGAATAATTGTAAAGGGTTAAAAGAAAAGTATAGTGTATTTTTAGGCTAGATGTATTTTGAGACATTCATTTTTGTGTGATTTTATATTTGTTCCCGTTTGCCATTCCATATTTTTATTACTTTATTACATGTAGAGATGTGTTGTATTTAAATGTAGATTAAACATTAGCAGTAGGGTAGGGTAACAACCACAAACTGCCTAACTGCTAAAAATGTTGAAACAAGATATTGGCTGCACGGGGAAATTATTGTTTTTATGAAGTCAGACCTTTAACCAGCTCTGAGAGATGTTTTCTTTGTTCTCTACAAGGTGTTTGTCCTGTGTGAATAGTGCATTTCGCTGCCACTGGTGCAAATACCGCAACCTCTGCACTCATGATCCGACTACATGCTCCTTTCAGGAAGGCCGCGTCAACGTCTCTGAGGTATTATACTGTACTGTTTTGTTTCTTTTTCAATAGGAAGATCTATTGGCTTGTATGCACATATATTGGTCTCCTTAAAAAAAACCTGCCAATCTTTTTCACAGTAACAGAAAAATGTCCCCTATCCACTTACCAACAACAATAGCAATAAGGATTGGTTTAGTTGTGTAGTCACTCGAGGCCTTTGTTGATGTTGGTGTTCTGTCAGGTGCTCATGCATTCCATTTCAGATAGTGATACCAAGTGGCGACAGACCTCTCCACCATTACATTGCAAGAATGATGTTATGGTCACAGTTAGGAACTCTTCACCTACACTTTAAGTGTTTGTAACCCTTAAAAACAAATGGATCTTGTTCCTTGAAAGCATGAACATCAGCACAGTGCTTGTGCTGTGTCATTGGGCCCCCTGTATCACATAAAATACCTGGTTGATTTTGCCTGATTCTGCCATCCCCCCTGTAAACTGACCACGGTTTATCATGGCTGCTGAGCCCTGCCACTGTGGTCAGTTTATGTGCCTCCGTCACCTGCAGCTCTCATCTACCCTCCTCTCCCCCCCCCCTCCCTGCCTGTTATCTCTGATCCGCTCCCCTCCTGCTGGTGAAATAACTGAGTCTTCTTTCTACATTCCCCTCTGTTACATTAAATGATGTGCCTTAGTGTCTGTATTTTTTAAAAAATAAGCCAATGTGTACCTTATTTTCTAGTGCCACTCTGCGCTCACGTGACCGGCCGCCTCTCTCCTTCTCCTGGCTGACATCAGCAGGGGTTTATCGGCTCCTCTTGCTGTAGCTGTCAGATTAAGAGAGGAGAGAGGCAGCCAGTCACGTCAGCGCCAACAGCGCTATAAAATAAGGTATACATCGGCTTATTTTTTTAGAAACTACATACACTGAGGCCCATCATTTAATGTAACAGAGGGGATTGTAGAAAGAAGACTCAGTGGCTTAACAACCACTTTAAGCTTGCAGATTTTCATTACCATAAAGGTGATTGACACTGCTGTGGACTGATCCTTGAATTTTTCTCCTTACAAATGTTGGCATGGTGCCATCACTGCCAAGTTTGTTGACTGTACCTTATAAATTGTTTAAGAGTGTATTAGCAGCCAGCTGCCCTTGTCCACATATCAAGCAGTCAGGCAGCTACTCTATATGCATATTTAGTGCCTGAACTTGCACATTAAACAGGGAAAATCAAAACAATCATACACTAGTCTTACAAATTGTCAGATGCACATAATACAATTTTTCTATAGTGGTATTTTTCTTGCAGTAACCAGATACATATTAAAAGGTCTTTAAAAGTAAATAATAATCCTCCAAAAAACTTGACTTTATCCACAATAAATAAATAATATTAGCAGGGAATTGTCCACCACTTACAATAGCATTAAGAAAACATATTAGAATTCAAAGTTGGAAACTGTTTGTAATGCTCCTATTTTAATATGAACAATATAAAGTAAAGTTGTAATCCAAAACAGGTTTTGTAATAAAAATATTCACAGAAATTGTTCTTTTTCACAATAGTATAGCATCACTGCATATAGTGAATACCTTTACCAAGTGGTGTTTGTTCAGTTGTCTGTGAACTATGGCTTTGTGGATCATATACCTAATTTATTGCTGTGACTAGTGGTTAGGATTGTACTTCCATTTGAATATTGCCCCATTAACCATATGATGATAAATATTGGTTTTCAATTAGCATGATATTAATCAGCTACTTATACAATGAAAAGCTACATTGCAATGATTACTGCAGGATCGATATACTTTCCCAAGGCAAAAGCACAAGAAAAACCCAATGAAACATATTATAGACATATCAGAGCTTAATCACTAGTCTTCATGGCCATTTTTTTAAATTTTACACAGAAATCTGCATTTTGTGCTAGAAATGTAATTTAAACCCCAAACAATTATATATATATATCTATATATGCACATATATGCATATATATATATATATATATATATATATATATATATATATACAGCATCTCACAAAAGTGAGAAAAGTTAGTTAGTACACCCCTTACATTTTTATAAATATTTTATTATATCTTTTCATGTGACAACACTGAAGAAATGACACTTTGCTACAATGTAAAGTAGTGAGCGTACAGCTTGTATTACAGTGTAAATTTGCTGTCTCCTCAAAATAACTCATCACACAGCCATTAATGTCTAAATTGCTGGCAACAAAAGTGAGCACATCCCTAAGTAAGAATGTCCTAATTGGGCCCAATTAGCCATTTTCTCTCCCAGGAGTCATGTGACTCATTAGTGTTACAAGGTTGCAGGTGTGAATGGGGAGCAGGTGTGTTAAGCTTGGTGTTATCGCTCTCACTCTCTCATACTGGTCACTGGAAGTTCAAAATGGCACCTCATGGCAAAGAACTCTCTGGGAATCTGAAAAAAAGAATTGTTGCTCTACATAAAGATGGCCTAGGCTATAAGAAGATTGCCAAGACCCTGAGCTGCAGCACGGTGGCCAAGACCATACAGCGGTTTAACAGGACAGGTTCCACTCAGAACAGGCCTCACCATGGTTGACCAAAGAGACAAGCGGACTAAGGACATGGATTGCTGGAACCATTTCCTGTGGTCTGATGAGATCAAGATATACTTATTTGGTGCAGATGATGTCAAGTGTGTGTGGCATCAACCAGGTGAGGAGTACAAAGACAAGTGTGTGTGGTGGCAACCAGGTGAGGAGTACAAAGACAAGTGTGTCTTGCCCTAATGTCAAGCATGGTGGTGGAAGTGTCATGGTCTGGGGCTGCATGAGTGCTGCCGGCACTGAGGAGCTACAGTTCATTGAGGGGACCATGAATGCCAACATGTACTGTGACATAATGAAACAGAGCATGATCCCCTCCCTTCAGAGACTGGGCCGCAGGGCAGTATTCCCAACATGATAACCCCAAACACACCTACAAGTTGACCACTGCATTGCTAAAGAAGCTGAGGGTAAAGGTGATGGGCTGGCCAAGCATGTCTCCAGACCTAAACCCTATTGAGCATCTGTGGGGCATCCTCCAATTGAAGGTGGAGGAGCGCAAGGTCTCTAACATCCACCAGCTTCGTCATGGAGGAGTGGAAGAGGACTCCAGTGGCAACCTGTGAGGCTCTGGTAAACTCCATGCCCAAGGCAGTGCTGGAAAATATTGGTGGCCACACAAAATATTGACACTTTGGGCCCAATTTGGACCTTTTCACTAAGGGGTGTAATCACTTTTGTTGCCAGTGGTTTAAACATGTATGGCTGTGTGTTGAGTTATTTTGACGGTACAGCAAATTTACACTGTTATACAAGCTGTGCACTGACTACTTTACATTGTAGCAAAGTGTCATTTCTTCAGTGTTGTCACATAAAAAGATATAGTAAAATATTTACAAAAATGTGGAGAACACTGCATGTGCAGATGGACTTATAATTAAGTGCTGAAACACATAAAGTCATAATTCCACTTTAATATGCATTTGAAGTGCATTTCTATAAATATGTATTGCTTATTGTTGACATATGTAAAATGCAGAAAAATATATATTCTGTGTAAAAAAAAGAAATACATAAAATGCAATTATGATCTGAGGCAGTTTAAATGCAGGTATGTACTGTTTCATTTAAAACCTGTAAGAAACCTGTCAAGAAGGAAATCTGGGAACCATTGCTATACTTCTACTTCTGGAAAAACTAGTTTCAAAAGTGTCACGCTGAGTTCCTTAATTCAAAGTAGCCACGGAAAATTATGCAGAAAAAGAAATCTGCCTCTTCTCTGATTTTTTTCTTTTTTTAATGTGCATACTTGTTCTGGGTCAGTAACTCCAAAACTATTGAGCCAGTGGCTCAGCCTATCGACCAGACAGCAAGACTTTTTTTTGAAGGAGGTCAGCAATTTCAGCCCTTGCATTTCACTGATCACTGGTTTACTGTAAATAATCAATATGTATGCAAACATTTTATTTGTTGGATTTTTTTTTATTATCTGAGAGGATCTAACAGAAAAGCATTAGCCATGTACAGCAGCAGAACTTGGCTTACCAGTGCTTCGATATTTATGTTTGTATGGGTGTTGCAGTTGCAAGCATTCACCAAAATAAATAGATGGAAATTCCCCCAGAAATCTATCCATGGTTCTCGCCTCACTGCTTTCCAAAATGTTATACTCTTTTGATTAAAAACATTCACCCCTTTTCCTGGTTTATTGTGATAGAACCTTGTGTCAGAATTGTCTTAATTATGAGTTTTAATAGCACTGTAGTGGTTAAGGGGTATGTTTTTTATTTTTACTTTTTTTTAACTCTTTCTGTTTATGTAAAGGCATCTGTATCCCTTACATTTGAGCAGAGGTGGCAAGGACTTAGGAGGAATGCTGGCCTTGATATGGGTTCCTTCCTGTCTTTTAGGCTGCAGTAGTGGCAAACAGTAGTGAGAATAATTACATGCTCATTACACACATTATGATATGGCCTCAAAAGCAGACAGCAAGTATATGCATACAGTATCTCACAAAAATGAGTACACCCCCCACATTTCTGTAAATATTTTTTTATATCTTTTCATGTGACAACACTGAAGAAATGACACTTTGCTACAATGTGAAATAGGGAGTGTACAGCTTGTATAAGAGTCGGTTCACACTGGGGCAGCACGACTCTGTCCTACTTCGGGGGCGACTTGTGCATTCCCATGCACCATGACTTCGGAGCGACTTGCATGGACTTCACATAATGGAAGTCTATGCAAGTCACTCCGAGGTCGCCCCGAAGTAGTACAGGACCCTTTTTCTAAGTCGGAGTGACTTGTGTCGCTCCTATTAGAACAGGTCCTGTAGCGGTCAATGGACAGCGAGGGAGCGCGACTTGTCAGGCTGACAAGTCGCCTGACAAGTCGTGCTAGTGTGGATCGACTCAAACAGTGTAAATTTGCTGTCCCCTCAAAATAACTCAGCACACAGCCATTAATGTCTAAACCGCTGGCAACAAAAGTGAGTACAACCCTAAGTGAAAATGTCCAATTGGGCCCAATTAGCCATTTTCCCTCCCCGGTGTCATGTGACTCGTTAGTGTTACAAGGTCTCAGGTGTGAACGGGGAGCAGGTGTGTTACATTTGGTGTTATCGCTCTCACTCTCTCATACTGGTCATTGGATGTTCAGCATGGCACCTCGTGGCAAAGAACTCTCTGAGGATCTGAAAAAAAAATATTTTTGCTCTACATAGAGATGGGGTAGGCTATAAGAAGATTTCCAGGTCCCTGAAACTAAGGTGCAGCATGGTGGCCAAGGCCATACAGCAGTTTAACAGGACAGGTTCCACTCAGAACAGGCCTCGCCATGGTTGACCAAAGAAGTGGAGTGCATGTACTCAGCCTCATATCCAGAGGTTGTCTTTGGGAAATAGACGTATGAGTGCTGCCAGCCTTGCTGCAGAGGTTGAAGGAGTGGAGGGTCAGCCTGTCAGTGCTCAAAATGGTCTGCATGGCTGTCATCCCAGAAGGAAGCCTCCTCCAAAGATGATGCACAAGAAAGCCCACAAACAGTTTGCTGACTAAGGACATGTATTACTGGAGCCATGTCCTGTGGTCTGATGAGACCAAGATAAACTTATTTGGTTCAGATGGTGTCAAGCGTGTGTGGTGGCAACCAGGTTAGGAGTACAGAGATAAGTGTGTCTTGCCTTTAGTCAAGCATGGTGGTGGGAGTGTCATGGTCTGGGGCTGCATGAGTGCTATAGGCACTAGAGAGCTACAGTTCATTAAGGGAACCATGAATGCCAACATGTACTGTGACATACTGAAGCAGAGCATGATCCCCTCCCTTCAGAGACTGGGCCACAGGGCAGTATTCCCACATAATGACCCTATACACACCTCCAAGATGACCGCTGCCCTTCTAAAGAAGCTAAAGTAAAGGTGATTGACTGGCCAAGCATGTCTTCAGACCTAAACCCTATTGAGCATCTGTGGGGCATCTTCAAACAAAAGATGGAGGAGCGCAAAGCTCAAACATCCACCAGCTCCGTGATGTCGTCATGGAGGAGTGGAAGAGGGCTCCAGTGGCAACCTGTGAAGCTCTGGTGAACTCCATGCCCAAGTGGGTTAAGACAGTGTTGGAAAATAATGGTGGTCACACAAAATATTGACACGTTGGGCCCAATTTGGACTAGCTGTACACTTACTACTTTACATTGTAGCAAAGTGTCATTTCTTCAGTGTTGTCACATGAAAAGATATAATAAAATATTTACAAAAATGTGAGGGGGTACTGTATATGTTGTTGTGTTTTGTGAACTTTTTACTTCAAATTTACTTAAAATTATTTACGCTCCATGTATAATTTATGAAAATGCACAAACAAGGTATTTAATTATGGAAACTAATATAATAGTTATTTACATACTTCTATAGTAGAGCCAACACAGTTAAAAAAAAAACAGATTGTATGTGTTTGTTATCCTAGGGCTGTTATTTAACTTACTAGAAGTTAGTGGCAAAAGCTATGATGGATTGGTCCAGTTCCCTGGGGTTGCTCGGCATATGAATAGCACTCTAGCAGAATAAGTAATGAAATTTGTTTAAACACGCAGTGTATGTATCCGCAACTCTCTGTGGGAGCATAGACCTTTAGAATGTCAGTTACCAGTACTGCTGTGGAATAGAAACAGGGATAATGCATGCTTGTAAAGCTAGAAACACACACAATTTGGAGATTAATGAAATATGCACAAAGGTGAATGGATGAAAAAAACATCAGTATTTAACCCTTTTGGGCTAAAAAGGGTTAAATACTGGGGGGGGGGGGGGGGTATAAGGTTTAAATAAGTGAAGAATCAATGAACGCATGGACTGGAAGAAATGGAGTATTTCACTTTCTCATTAAAAAACTCAACCTGTATGGTCTAACCTACACCATAAAAAATTACAGCCTCTGTATACTTGGTTCCTGCTGATACCATTTATTTTATTTTTTTTGCCTACTTTTCCTATCACTTTTGTTTTTGTATTTTAATAGTAACCCATATTATTTTATACATCTGTAATTTGTCTCTTTGATAGCTTAAATATTACATATAGTACTTAGTACTTCCTATGAGAAAGGTAAAGCTTATCCATTTATAAACTCAAAGTAATAGAATAATATGTAAAATCCAAAAAGTAGATTTTAACCGCTTGCCGACCGCCGCAAGTAGATTTACTGCGGCGGTCAGCCCCTGCCAGGCAGAGTGACGTTAATTAACGTCACTAGCCTGGGAGGGCCTGGGGAGCGAGCGCGCGCCCGCGGAGCCCCCCCCCCGCAGACCTCCCCGCGCGTGTGACCAGCGGACCCGATGTCCGCCGGTCACTCGGCGATCGTCGGGGGAGAGGGAGAATGTCAGGCAGCTTGTGTAAACAAGCCACCTGTCATTCTCCTCGGTGTAAAGACACTGATCACACGGATCTACTATGTAGATCCGTTGATCAGTGTCCTTACAGCTCAGGCCACAGCCAATCACAGTAGAAAGCACGCCCCTAGGGACACACACAGCCCCTCCCTCCCAAATAAAGTTAACCCCTTCACTACCAGTGTATTTTTACAGTAACAGTGCATATGTATAGCACTGATTACTGTAGAAATGTCACTGGTAACCCCAAAAGTGTCAAAAATGTCAGTCAAGGGTCCGATCTGTCCGCCGCAATGTCGCAGTACCGCAAAAAAAATCGCAGATCGCCGCCATTACGCGTTAAAAAAAAAACAACAAAAATTACAAAAATCTTTCCCTTTGTTAGTAAACGCGATAACTTTTGCGCAAACCAATAAAAATACGCTTTTTGCGATTTTTTTTACCAAACATAGGTAGGATAAAACAAATTGGCCGAAAATGTTAAAAAATTTTGATTTTTACATTTTTTTTTTGGGGAATTTCATATAAAAAAATGTGAAAAATATTGCTATTTTTGCAAAATTGTCGCTCTTTTTTGTTTATAGCGCGTGATCAAAAAATCACACAGGTTATCAAACACCACCAAAAGAAAGCTCTGTTTGTGGGAAAAAAAGGACATCAAATTCGTTTAGGTACAGCGTCGCACGACCGCGCAATTGTCCGTTAAAGTCACGCAGTGCCGAATCGCAAAATACCCCCTGGTCTTTTAGCAGGAAAATCCTCCGGGGCTTAAGTGGTTAAACCAATATTTCATTAAGATTGTATCATTTTTAGCAGTAGGATTGTCTATTGAGAAGTCTTAAGTCCATTAAGAGCAATGTTTTATTTTAACCATTCGTGTCTGTACCTTGGGCGTATTGCATACACCCAAAAATATCTTGCCAAGGTACACATGGCATTCATAACACCCCTTGTCACTCTCCTTGACACTTTAGCCTGCAATTCCTGGCTTTGAAAATTACAACCGACATATGAATAAATACAGCAGGCAGCTCTATCCACTGATGTAAGGCTCCGTTCACATGTAGGCGTTTTTGGGGAGTTTTTCTGCTCTAGGATCAGCTCTCAAAACGCCCAACAAGACAAATCCTATTCATTTCAATGGCCCCTGTTCACATCTGAGCGTTTTGACGCTGTAAGCAAAACCCCCAACGCTCAAAAAAGTACATGAGCTTCTTTTTGGGCAGATTACAGGCGTTTTGTATTGGTTTCTATTCAATCTAAAAACGCCTGCACAAAAAACGCCTGTAAAAACGCCTGTAAATCGCGGTAAAAATCGCGGTAAAATCGCGGTAAAAACGCGCGAAAACGCTACGCTCAGGTGTGAATGTAGCCTAAAAAACAGAGGGTCTGAGCAGTGTTTGTAAACACTGTTCCGTAGGGTGATTTTGGTAACATTGGTACGTTTGATCAGCATACAGTGGTCAGATTTAATTAATTAATTTTTTTAATATAAAATATTTTTTTAACCTCTTATTATTCTGTTAACTCAGCGCTAATAAGCCCTAAAGAACTCCTCCCTTCTTTCTCCCTTTAGCTTTTTTAAACCTTTAATACTTTTGTAGTTTGTATTCCTTTAGTTCATTAATTTACGTAAAAAAGTGTTTTTTTTTTTTACATAATGGCGGGGATTTACTAGAACTAGTGCACATAGAATTTGGTGCCGCTGTGCACAGTAACCAATCAGTTTCTAATTCAGCTTGTTTAATCAAGTTTTGACAATAAAACCTAGAAACTGATTGGTTACTATGCACAGCTGCACCAGATTCTGTGTGCACCGTTTTAGTAAACCGTACCCATAGTGTCAATAGATTGCATTGAAAATCTTTTTTTTTTTACAAGACAAGATCACCAGAAAAAAAGCCTTGTTTGTGCTGAAAAAACAATATATGTATAAAATATATAGCTATAAATCACTGGTGTGACATGATCATCAGTATATAAACTGGATAATATGATTACTCATTGAATTTGGTAGTTCTATAGTCAGCTCCAATATGTGATATAAAGTCAGTTACTCAGCAACTTAACAAAAATATTGCAGGTACACTAATTGCTCATGTAATAATGCCCTTAGTCCTCAAAGAAAACTTGTACAACAGCCGCAGTTGGGGAGCTGCTTATTCTGCAGGTGAGAACATGTGGATGTTTCTACACTGATTGACAATGGAGCTGTCTCTTATACAGCAGTATGCTTGTGTGAGAAACTTAGATGAAAAATTACATTGTGTGGCTCTGTTACTTTGCACAATAAATCCCTTGTTTTTCTGATCCAGTGCATTTTTTTTCCAGGACTGCCCACAGCTTGTACCCACAGAAGAGATCTTGATCCCAGTTGGGGAAGTGAAGCCAATCACACTTAAGGCCAAAAACCTGCCCCAGCCACAGTCAGGCCAGAGGGGATATGAGTGTGTTCTAAACATTCAGGGTGTGCTGCACAGAATGCCTGCTCTGCGCTTCAACAGCTCCAGTGTCCAGTGCCAGAATAGTTCTGTGAGTATTTTTATGGAGGATATCAGCTATAGTTGGCTGCAACATGGCAATAATTTGGTTATATGTAAATACTGACAAAAATTAAAGTGATAAGAAAGTCTTCTTTATTTTTTTTCTGTTCAAAAATAACAAACATGTCATACTTACCTGCTCTATGAAGTGGTTTTGCAGAGCAGCCTGGACCTCTTCTTGGGTCCCTCACCGGAGCCCCTGGCCCCTCCCTCCTGATGAGTGTCCCCACAGCAAGCAGCTTGCTGTGGGGGCACCCGAGCAGAGCCGCTGCTCTGTGTGTCCTTTAAGACACTGAGCTGAAGCTCAGCCCCACCCTTTCTCTGTCCTCATTGGCTCACTAACTTTGATTGACAGCAGCTGAAGCTAATGGAGTCAGCTGCTGTCTCAGCCAATCAGGAGGGAGAGTCCCAGACAGCTGAGACTCTCATGCAACATCGCTTGATCAAGGTGTGGCAATGGTAAGTATTGGGGGGCTTAGGGGGGGGTTGCTGCATGCAGAAGGTTTTTTTTATCTTAATGCATGAAATGCATTAAAGCTTAGTGCCATGTTCTCTTTCATTCATCGAAGGACACAGCGCTCCATAAATCATAACTACTGGATTATATTGCCTGCTCCAGGAGCAGAACTAGGCAGAACAAAAACACTTGGCTACGCCCATGGGCCATCCTCAGCTAGCATATAACCCCCCTCTCTGCTCTAGGTAATCAGGTTTTAATCTGTCTTGTCAGGAGTAAGGACCTAGGCTCCCTGCTGGGATCTCTTAGGCCTAGCAATTTTTCTCCTTCCTTGACCTACAGTCAACTGCAGGGCTGGATAATCTAGATCCAGTAATCCCCCCAGCCCAGCCAGCGAGCCCATGCAGACTTCAGCTACGCGCTAGGTGGACCGCAACGTAGCCTCACGGACAAAGGCTGGCCTGCGAGTTAAACGTCTCACAGGGTTGCATACAACCGGACACTGGTCTGGGTAGCATTGGTCCCTTGGCTGACAGCTCCCCTACTTCAGTGGATAAGTACAGTCCCCCCTCTCCCCTTTGGGTGGTTTTGGGGTTATTGGGATGGCTGCATCCTCCTTCCATCCTAAAGGCACTCGGTTAAGTGGGATCCCCCCCCATGGATTGGTAGGGGTCCCAGGGCAGGTGGCCCCGCCATTTCCCTTTTGTTGAGGCGGTGCATGTCCTGCCCTGATGGTATGGGGGTTCCAGTGCAGAGGGCGCAGCGGACACCCCTAGGAGCATGTCCTACTGTGTGTGGGTATGGTGCAGTTTAGGGGTCCCCACTGCAGAGGGCGCAAAAGTGCAGAGCGCACAGCGGAGTTCCCCTAAATGTTGTTCCTGCCTGGGGTGTACAGTACCTTTAGTGGGGGGGGGGGGTCCCCTTGCAGAGGGCGCAGTGGTTTGGAAGTGTTCCTGGGCAGCATGCTTTTGGCAGCCGGTGGCCATGTTTGGGAAGTTTGATGATGTCATGGCCGCCATCTTCCCTTGGTTTGTGAAGCCCAGTGACGTCAGAACCCGAGCTTCCCAGAAACCCGGCTGACAGGAAAGCGGAGGCTGTGGCACACAGCATGTTTACTATGGCTGGTTCAGCATTGCGTCCAGTCTTTGCCTCAGCCCTGGTGTCTCAGACCCTAACTGAATGGACCAAGCTTTTGTGCCAAGGCCTGGGGTTTGAGCAGGTCCCCACTGCTTATGTTGATTTAGCAGACCATTTGGTCTATGGGCTGCAGTTTATTTGTGATGCATCTTTGAAAACAGCTCCTGTGCTGTCCAAACTTTTTTTTTCAGAGGTGGTGACTAGGCACGTGCTGTGACTTAAGAATTGGTCTACAGACCAAGCCTCTAAGAAAGCTCTCATTGATCTGCCCTTTCAAGGCAATCATCTGTTTCGGGCTACTCAGGATGACATCATTAAGGGTCTCTTGGGGGGTGGGGGGAGTACCTTCCTGCCACAGTCTAGGAAAGGTAAGGAGCCTCATCGTAGACGGGGGGCTCTCCTTCTCAGCTCATAGAAAATGTATTTGCACTTCCTTGACTGAGAATAAAGGAAATACATCCTTCAAGTCTTCTCCAGGAGGTTCCAAGCAACCTTGGTCTTGTAAGCCTGGAGCTAGCTTCTCCGGTCCCGCAGACAAGACCCCTTCAGAATTAAGGTCTGCCCTCACCCATTATTGGGGTGAGGGGACATCTTTGCTGTTTTCCGGCCCTGTGGATCTCTTTCATGTGCGTCAAGGAGGTCTGCAAAATGTTTCCTTTGGGGTACCCAGAAAGGGGAGCAAAGTTTGTCCTTTTCAGGTTTTTTAGGTCCTGAGTCTCCTTGTGGGGATTTAATTACTGCAAAGGTTCAGGTAACGTCCGAACTACCAAAGATCCTATCCCTGTCCAGGAAATGTAATCACCTAGGTCTGATTTTAATTCTGACCAGGGTGGTCCTTCCTTTGGACAAACTTCAGGAACCACAGGCCGTGATACACTGGCTGCTGTCACATAGACAGTTCTCTCTCCTGACTTGCATACATGTCCTGGATCTGGTGGTATCCACCTTCAAGACAGTTCTGTTTGCATGGTCCTGCATGCAGCTCCTTCAGCAGGTTCGGCTCCAGAGGAGGTTCGTGGCGAGGTCACGGGTTCCTCTGTTAGATGCTGCAGACATCCTAGGGGCACATTAAGGCCAGTATCATCCACGGCTTAAGCTTCTTCAGCAATTCCTGTGAGCATTTAAGGGCGAGGGTCTTCCAATCAGTCTGCTGGCCGTAAACGTCCCTTGGGGGCTACCTCTCAGAGAAGAGCAGTTGTCCCAAGGGCGGATCTACCATCTTACTTTACAGTCACTGGTTTTAATGGTTTAGCTATTGAAAGCCAAGTACTGAGGGATACAGGTTTGTCTGGATCAGTGATCCCTACTATGGTGAAGGCGAGGAAGTTGTCTTCCAGCAAGATATACCATTGTACGTGGAAAGCTTACATTTCTTGGTGTGAGTCGATTTGCGATCATCCTCCATCCCTTTCTGTGGCTTGGATCTTAGCCTGTCTTCAGTGGAGCGTTCATCAGAAGTTGGTTTTGAGTACCATCAAGGGCCAGGTGTCTGCCTTGGCAATCTTTTTTCAGCGACCCCTAGCCCCTCATTCATAAGTTCGTACCTTCATTCAGGGTGTGCGAAACGTGGAAGCTTTGTTGCAGATTCCTACCTTTTGTTATTCTGAAGAAATCCCAGTTTGTTTTTCTGTGCTTCTGTGCTGAGCGGGTCTAGTGGGAGTTGTTTGATAATTATCAATCAGCTGTGCAGCTGCAGAGCACTAATGAGGGAATCTGCTGGGCCTGCATCCCTTTAGACGTGTTCCCATTGGGGGTATCTCACCAAAAATTACATTTTTGTTCCAGGGGATGCCTGAAATCTGACTTGTATCTAGTGCAGACTTCTAGCACAATCAGTGAGCCAATACAACGAGCAGGAAATTGTTTTTGGGGGGTGTTCAGTACACATTCCTTGTACAGAACAACTCCAGGTAGCCATATTGCATTGCATTTAATTAGTGTGTCGCAATTGCATACACGATATTATTTGTTCTTTATTTGCTAATTTTTTTCCCCACGAAAATGGAGTTACCCTTTAAGTTTAAAACCTTCTGTCATTAGAACCACTTTACAATAAGGCCTCATGCTCACTGGACATTTTTACAGCTGCTACTAGGGGCTCTAAATGCCCCTGCATGTTAGCTTATGTGTCCATGCACACACAGACTTTTAGCAGCATTTAGTGACAGGAGAGTACAGAGGCAAGGAAAAAAAAAAAACCCTCTGCCAGCGCATCCAGGAACAGCAGAGTTTTGGCAGAAAAAAAATTGAAGCTGCCAAACACGTCTTAACGCGCCTAAACTCTAGGCTCTTTTAGCACTGGGCGTTTATTCATTTCAATAGTCAGAATAAATTAAAATTCTGGCTAATAAAAAAAAAAAAACAAACGCTGCTAAACTCTGCTAAACTGGTTTGAAAAAAATGCAGCTTAGGGGCTTTAGGAGAAGCAGCGTTTTACAATAAACCAGTGTGCATGAGGCATTAGCACTTTCTAAGAAAGCAGCTCTAATCTACCCCGTTTGCAGTAAAATTAAACTGCCGTTGCCTTCCTAACCTTTAGCATCGTAAATTATAAAGATGTTTGAAAGAATTGCCAAGTTTTTCTGCTCTTTCCGTGCTGCAGCCTGGGGGATGGTCACTTTGAGGAAAAAGACAGCAACCCGACGAAAGGGTTGCATGCAACCTAATGCTAATTCGCAGCAGACTGATAAAACAGTGGGAAAATCTTATCTATCTTTGTGAATCCCTGTTCATTTCAGCAGAATTCCTTATACAGTTGCTCCTGGCAGTGCAGCATATGGTCTGCAGGAGACCGAAGCAGACAGCAAAAAGAGTAAATAAACACTTTCACTGAACAAACAGCTGCAGGAAGTATTTCCAATGTATGAAGTGTAGAAGCATGAATATGTGTAAATGAGTCTTCATCGTGTATCATTATACCAACCACTATATTTATGGAGGTGCCAAGAGTTTTATACGTTTGATCAAAGTATAATATGCCATATTTAACCACGACATGGCTATGGATTGATATTATAGATTGTTTTACTTATTTTTTTTTTAATTCAAGTTCATGCATACTTAGCAGGCTTTCTCTTTGAGATAAAATTCTGTATGAAAAACACGATTTTGTCTGATGTTTGCCATACAATGCTAGATGTTACTTACTGACAGCTACATTTGGAAACACGTAGAAACATGCAGGTGTTCTTAAAGTTTCTAGAATAATTTAAATTTAATCATTTGGTACAGCGCAACATGAAGAACATTTTAAGATCATCTATACACTGCCCATTTGGGACAGTAGACACAACCTCTAAATAAAATAAAACACTTAAAAGTGATATTAAATATAATAAAAGAAACACAACCAATAATTGGATTACGGAAAAAATTCAAATAAGCGCTAATACCAAAGTGTAAGCAGCCAGCACAAAACAACTGATATGTAAGTTATAAAAATACAAAAAAGGAAAATAAGTGCAGCGCTAAAAAAATTAAATATAGGCATTAACATAACAATACCAACTTGTGATAACATGGTAAAAAAAGAACAAATAATAATTCAAAAGTCCCATGTCAAAAAAGTCATACAAAAAGAAAAAAAGTCCCACAGAAGAGATGAATCTTGACGGTGAACACAGTATATCTTTAAAGTGAAGAAAGGTATCCCTTCACCAGATATAACAAATGAATTGGGTGCTCACCAGATCAATTGGGTCCACATTTCCATATAGCAAGCAGACCAAATGGGCTTTAAAAGGTGATCCAAATTCCTCCTATGAATACAACCATGGATGTAATTTCAGGCTCATGAATTGGTTTGTAGAGGGATGTAGATCTCTCATAGCCAGGTTACATAAAAGCCAGAAAGAAGAGTGCACATAGCGTAATATTGCTGAAAAAACCTTTTAATAAAAAAAGACTTGCACTTACAATGTTCGCATGGTAACAGGCAATAAAACATATGAATAGAAGTTCTTAAGGCGAGCTCCTGACCCGTATCGTCTGCATAGACATCATCAGAGGATATTGCTCGTTGCATAGGAGGATAGTAACAGTATATATAGTCTCATAATTGCTGGTGTAATCGTCTGCAGCTGAATTTAAGGAGGTATATATCACCACTTCTGCCAAAATGGCGGTGGCGTGAGTTCCAAACCTCATTTTGGATCCGCAATTTGATTGGCTTATAGATCATACATCATTGTTGATGTAGAGGGTAAGCGCGACATCACTTCCAGAAGTGAGGTACGCGGAAGTCCGGTGCAATCCTAGCCTCATTCTGAGTGGAAACCAAACTGGAAGAAGGAGCGAACCAACAGTGTGTACACTAAAACACGCCATATACCCTGGAAATGACTTTAATTTAAACCCAGAGATGGGCACACATTACTACACCAGCAAATAAGGAGACTAAATCAAGAAAATTCTTGAAAAATATCGCTATATGGTAATGACTAAAAACATATTGGCAGAAGCAATAGATAATAATGCCTAGATACCAGTCATAATACAAAGCCAGCAATATGGTAAAAAGTCTACTAAACAGACTAAGTATAATTGCATACACAGTATGAGCAAATATGCGTATTGCAATATAAGTAACATACAATGGATAATAAAATCACAAAAGATGCTATAGCCAGAGAAAAACAAAATAAAATAAATGAAGGAGACCAATCTACAGAAAAATGTATATCTATAAAAATATATATATCTAGAACTATATCTAGAGATCAGAAGATCAGAGGAAAAAAGAAAAGGATATTTAGGAAGTATTTATGAAGGAATTAATATCCCACTCTATATTCAAACCGTAGGGTGAGTAACATTGGAGGGTATAAATCCAATACGTTTCCTGTCGAGATACCCCAATTTTAGTGGAACCCCCTCTCTATGGAGCAACATATTTGTCAATGATCTGGAAGGATGTTCCCTTGGGATCTCCATTGTGATAAAGGGTATAATGTTTTGATACATTGTACGTACTTTTCTTAGTCAAGATGTTAGTAATATGTTCGTTTAGGCGAACATAGTACTGTATAGTAGTACGTCCAACATATTGCTTCCTGCATGGACAGGTCATCAGGTATACAACATGTGTTGTGGTGCAGGTGGAAAAGAATTGGATGTCATAAGAAACATTTGTCACTGTCGATTTGAAAGAAACAAACTTTCTCCTTTTATCACAATTAAGGGAACATACCCTACACCTATGACATGGGTAGAATCCAATCAAATCAGTAAATAACTGTGGTTTCTTGGGGGGATCTAATATATTTGGTGCCAGTTTCCCTCTCAGTGAGGGAGCCCCTCTAAACGTAATAGCAGGTCTATCTGGGATCAGAGGACCCAAGATTTTATTACTTTTCAGGATGCCCCAGTGTTTTGAAAAAATCAGTTTTAGGATTTTATGGTGAACGGAGTATTCTGTAAAGAATGACCATCTTACAAAATTGGAGTTATTATTAGCTCTAGCTGGTGGCCCGGCCCGTAGCTGAGTCCTATCTTTAGAGGCTACCTCCGCGATAGTGGCATCAAGATCTGTACCATTATATCCTTTCGAAATGAACCTTTCCTTTAGAATTGAAGATTGTCTTCCCTCAAAGAGCAATTCCTCCTAAGGTGAGTGAATTGGCTCTTAGGGATGCCTCTTAACCAGGGGAAATAGTGGCAACTGTCTGTAGGTAAGTATGAGTTCCGATCTGTTGCCTTAAAGTATGTACTGGTAATGTGGCCACTATCACATCTCTTGATCTCCATATCCAAAAAATTAATACTTGTTTCACTATATTCATATGAGAGATGTATTCCACGTTCATTGGAGTTCAAGATGGACATAAATGAATCAAGGGATCCTGAGTCACCTTTCCATAGGAGGAGGATGTCGTCTATATACCTAACCCACAGGGCCAATTCTGGTTTCTGTAGGGGATAGACGACATCCTCCTCCCATTTAGCCATAAACAGATTGGCTAGGCTGGGGGCAAATTTTGCCCCCATAGCCACGCCTCTCTGTTGTAAATAATAGCAATCATTATGCCAAAAATAATTCCTACTAGTGGCAAAAAGAACCAATTCCAGAATGAACTTCTGTTGGGAAGCTGGCATACAAGGATACAAACGTAAATCATGTTCTACAGCTTCCAAACCCAGATTGTGAGGGATGCAAGTATAAAGCGAATTTACATCCGTAGTCACCATCAGACAATTCCCTTCTAATTGGATTTGACCTAACACATTAATGGTATCCTTGGTGTCCTTAATATAAGACAGGTTTTTAGAGACAAGTGGCTGTAAATAAAAATCAATGTACTTGCCTATCCGAGACGTAAGGGAATTGATCCCACTTACGATCGGACGATTAAACTGGCTGCGGACCTTTATTGGCATTAATATTAAATCCAAAATTGTATGTAACATACACACACAATATTTATTAAAACGTAAATAAATACCATCTCATACCATAAAATAACCATTTTAACTCAGCTATAACAGCTCAAGTTAATACCATTTAACAACAACTGTCCTCTCTCAAAGAAAGGGACTTTAACACCACATAAAAGGACCGTGACATGGGAGGGAGGGCGGGACAATCTTCTTCTGCTGTCCCCGCCGACTGCTGAACTAGTGACGCAGTTATTGTCTTATAAACTCTTCCAGCTCCTGCAAAAAACAATTTTTAACCAATTACAAATCTTATGAAAATTAGCAGTACCTAATTATTAATAAGCACTATCTTTTACGGTCTGTCACTGTCCCATAGGTGTAGGTAGTGCAAGATATTTGTCCTCCCTCACCTTATATTCCTTGTTAACATTAGCAATATGTGCCTGTTGCTAATGCAAGTCTCAAGTAAGAGTTCCATTTTTGAATGTGTCCTTCGTATACTTCATGTAATTTTTAGAAATCGTTGTAACATTAAAAACATTTTAATAAAAGCACATACCTGTGAAGAAGAGTTTACATATTTACCTTTGCTGCCAGCCGCTCATTGCTGAGAAGTGGTCCCCAAAGTTTGCTGGGAAACTGACACTTCTAGGACCCTCAATCTCCTAGGATCCCACAGCTTTCACTGATTCCTCCCTCTGACTTGTAGAAAGCAGTAGTGAGAGGTTTTGTCTTTCATAGGATTTGTATTCCCCTCTATCCCTGATGTTTACCCTGGCATTTCATTGAGATCTCACTTAAAGCAAATAGGGATACTTGATAAGAATAAGGATTCTAAACCAACTCCCTATGATTTCTCAAGACCAGACCATACACACCTACCCCAGAAATTATGCTAGGCACAAGAATAAAGTATTTTAAAAGCTCTTACATATTAATATTTTTTTTAATAAATAAGGCCAATTTGTTAATCCATAATAAGAATGATAGCATTTGGGCAGTTCAATATTGAGGCATATTTGTCTGATACAGTACAAAATACCTTTTAAATACCCTGTCTATCTATACAAATATCTTTATGTGGGCAGTGGTATATGTAGAGAGAAGTCACATCAGAAAACCCGAGTATTCATAGGTTAAAGAGTAGTTAGTCCTGAGCAAATAGGTTCTCCAGTATACTTCACCTGGACTGACCCAGACCAGGCACACATTGTCCAGTTTTATTTTAATTAATTTGAATTTTTAGACAGTGACAGAAGAATGCCCTGCCTTTCTTATTCCACTAATCTGAGGGCCCATTCACACTATGTGCAGTTACCTGTGTTTTTCTTCATGGGTAAACACAGGTAACTGCAATGATACACAGAAAACAATCGTTTTTTATGTGTCATATTCACACAAAAACATGGTTCTTCTCTGTGTTGCAGACCTGTGGGATGTTATGTTAGAAATAGGAGGACATGGAGGAGGAGGGAGGGAGGGAGGGGAGTGCTACTTACCACTGTGTATATGCCCCCATGTGTAAATATATAGTCATGTGTGCTGCACAGATAAGAAAAATTAGGAAATTAAGGGCTTAAAAAGGAACTAAAATTGAGCGTGCTCCATAGAGGACATCAGCTGGTCTACATAATCTCAACCTGGAGTAGGAACACAGAAAATATGGGAAGGACAGCTTAAGGCAGGATCAATCAGGTATATTTCACTCTACACAAAGCAAATCCTTTTGGGGCTTTGTGAGTATGAACACTGTTATATAGCATGTAATGAGAATTTTTCATAGTCATAGTTTAATGACACTTTAACTGCAGCCCAAAACCCAAAATAACTGCTGTCCACAAACTAAAGTTCTCTGGTTTAATGTGCGAGCAAGTTTAAACAGGCTCAAGGTCTGTCAGACATATCTTCCAGAATACATCATCCCTTACTTTTAGGAGATGCCAGTTCCTCACTAGGAAAAACCATTAGGCAGCATTGTATGATTTTATGAGGAAGGTCTTTTTTAATTTCAGTTTTTTTATTTGCTGGCATTTGATGCCCAGTTGAAATCACAGATATGCAGCCAGATAGATATTGTAACCTTCATTTTTATGGTTTTACCTCTACTGTTCCTTCCAGGGTGTCTAAATATGATTGAACAGTCCAATAGGCTCCAGAAAAGACCCCAGTAGTCTTTGTAATTTACACCGGCTTGGTTAGATTCACCCCCTATCCTTCTCTGCAATTACATTTTCTGTGAGAAAGCTTAGAGTAGGGTTTTGGTTTAAATTAAGATTTGGTTCAAATGAGATCTATAGTCATAGCCTATACTGTTATTTTATAACATCAGCATTGTAATAGCAATACACACAACAGTTATTTTTGACACTCCAATGTAAGCTTTTTTAAAAAAAAATCTCCATTCATATTGTGAGTGCAGTCTATCAGCTGCATAACACTTATCACAACTACCTGAATTCCCTGAATAAGTTTCACCTTATCCTCTGAACATTCCTTTGGTATACTTTAGATTTGCATATCCTAGATTACTTTGCTGCCTGCAGACAGTGATGATTTGGTATGTTTCCTGTACTGCCTACCAAAAAGCCTCCTCTCAGCACCTCTGTAGTTCAGAAGGCAGGCCCTGTGAAATGTGTAATAGGGCGTAGTGAATATTTGTCATAGAATTTAAAAAAGTAAATGTGTGCAGCCTCACAGTCATCTTCCCTCTGCTCATGTGCGAGCCGTGCTGCGCTTTATGAATGGTCCCAGCACCCTTCTGTGACAAGTCCCAGAAGGGTGCTGAGAAAGGTGGGGGGCCAAACTTACACTCAGATTGCCCTGGCGATCTGACCGGAAGTGGGAGCGGGTACCTGTCAAACCAGGTACTCACCCCCCCAAAAAAATAAAGTGTAGACACTTAAGGGGGAGAGGGGGAGGCAGTTGGGTGAAGTTCCACTTTATGTTTGCAGACAGTTTTTCATGTAACGTTGTTGAGAGATAATCGCAGGGCTTTTTTTCAGCGGGTATGCTGGGGAAATGCAATTCTAGCACCTCCAGTACTGAATGTATGTAATGGCAAGAAGTGCTGGGCTGTTTTGGAGGGTCTATTAATGCTGGCTGCTGGGGGATCCATTGTTGCTGCAAGTCTTTTTGGGTATGTCTCTACCAGCTTTGCACATCTAAAGAGTGACATTTTTGCCCATTCTTCTTTGCAAAATAGCTCAAGCTCTGTCAGATTGGATGGAAAGTGTCTGTGAACAGCAATTTTCAAGTCTTGCCAGGTATTCCCAGTTTAATTTAGGTCTGGACTTTGACAAGGCCATTCTAACAAATAAATATGCTTGGATCCAAACCATTCCATTGTAGCTCTGGCTTTATGTTTAGGGTCATTGTCCTGCTGGAAGGTGAACCTCCGCCCCAGTCTCAAGACGTTTGCAGGTTTTCTTCTAAGATTGTCCTATATTTGGCTCCATCCATCTTCCCATCAACACTGACCAGGTTCACTGTATCTGCTGAGGAAAAGCATCCCCCACAACATGATGCTGCCACCACCATGTTTCATGGTGGGGATGGTGCGTTCAGGGTGATGTGCAGTGCAGTGTCATCACACATAGGGTTTTGCTTTTAGGCCAAAAAGTTCAATTTTGGTTTCATCTGACCAAAGCACCTTCTTCCACATGTTTGCTGTGTCCCCCACATGGCTTCTCGCAAACTGCAAACAGGACTTCTTATGGCTTTCTTTCAACAATGGCTTTCTTCTTGCCACTCTTCCATAAAGACCAGATTTGTAGAGTGCATGGCTAATAGTTGTCCTGTGGACAGATTCTCCCACCTGACATGTGGATCTCTGCAGCTCCTCCAGATTTACCATTGGTCTCTTTGCTGTGTCTCTAATCAATGCTTTCCTTGCCCAGCCCATCAATTTAGGTGGGGGCCATGTCTTGGTAGGTTTGCAATTGTGCTCTATCCTATTCCATTTTTGGATGATAGATTGAACAGTGCTCCGTGAAATATTCAAAGCTTGGGATATTTTTAATATAACTTAACCCTGCTTTAAACTTCACAACTTTATCCGTGACCTGTCTGGTGTGTTTCTTGGCCTTCATGATGCTGTTTGTTCACTAATGTTCTCTAACAAACCTCTAAAGGCTTCACAGAACAGCTGTATTTATACTGAGATTAAATTACACAAAGGTGGACTCTATATACCAATTTGGTGACTTCTAAAGGCAATTGGTTCCACTAGATTTTAGTTAGAGGTATCAGAGTAAAGGGGGCTGAATACAAATGCACGCCTCACTTTTCAGATTTTATTTGTAAAAAAGTTTGAAAACCATTTATCATTTTCCTTCCACTTTACAATTATGTACCACTGTGTGTTGGTCTATCACATAAAATCACAATGAAATACATTTACGTTTTTGGTCGTAACAATTTCAAGGGGTATGAATATTTTTTTATGCACTGTATATAGCAAACAAAGACTATATAGTGTAGACCCAAGGAGAATTGGCATAGATCCAAACACTGCACAAGGCACTTTGCATAGCTGGATCTGGGCAAGCTGTATTTTTTCTTATAAATGTCACAGCTTCTATCTCTAGGTAGTCAGGCTGAAAGTTCAGTTCACCGTAGTATCAGTTAGCGTTTAATTCTGCACATATATTTCCCTTACAGCGGTTCTAACTTCATGTACACTTTGTTTTCAGTATTTTTATGAGGGAATGGACATAAGTGACCTGCCTGTGGTTTTCTCAGTCGTCTGGAATGGAAATTTCATCATTGACAATCCACAAGATATCAAAGGTAAAAAAAAAAAAAAGAAAAAGAAAAGCAAATATTCTCATGTCACACTGATTTTAAATAGCAAACTAACAGTATAGCTTGGGAATCTAATGTACTACATAAATAAACCAGGTAAACAGGTTCCCTAGAAACATTATGCTGTTAACGCTATGAATAGTACTAGTTTTCAAGTAAAAAAAGTTCTGGGAGAAATAAAAAGAAAAAAAATATATTGCTTACTTTTTTCTATAAGTGCTAACTGCCTAGCTACCCCTAATTATTAGTACAATCCATTCTGAGTCAATGCCCAGAACAAGCAAGCATCTTTTTTTTTTATATCGAAAGAAAAAAAAGGATTAAAAAACTATTTACCATGGAAGTTCAAACACAGATTTAGTACTCTCTATAGATTATCATTATCTTTGTAGTAGAAAATGCAATGATTTAACACCTTAAACCATGTTGATTTTGAAATAGATTAGGGAATAATGTATTAAAATGCACATCACATAAGCCCACTTGCTTATGGCATATTACAGCATTTAACGTGCTAAGATGTTATTTTTTTTTTTCTCCCTATAGTTCATCTGTACAAATGTTCGGCTCAAAGAGAAAGCTGTGGTCTCTGCCTGAAAGCCGATCATAAATATGAGTGTGGATGGTGCAGTGGGGAAGGGCGGTGTACCCTACAACATCACTGTATATCTAACCAAAACCGATGGCTGGACTGGTCCAGTAGGAATGTCAAGTGCACCAACCCACGCATCACTGAGGTTTGTAATAGGCTAATTATTTTTTTATGAATATGTAATAGATACAATTTGCTTTGTATCTGCTCATAAGTCAGCCTGTGTGATTGTATAAACATTCTGATTTCTGTAATCTTTTCACATCTGTATTTTTTCATGACTATTATCTTAAAAGCATTTCCACATATCCTGTGTACTGATTGCTCCTGTTTTAACAGTTTAACTTCAAGTGATATTAAAGTCTTGTTCTTATTTTGTTTTAAAATAACACATATGTTACACTTACCTGCTCTGTGTAATGGTTTTGCACAGAGCAACCCAGATCCTCCTCTTCTAGGGTCCCTCGCCAGCGCTCCTGGCCCCTTGCCGAGTGCCCCCACAGCAAACAACCACTGCTCTTTGTGTCCATTCAGACACAGAGCCGCAGCTCGGCCCTACCCCCTCTCTCTCTTTAGTGGCTCACTGACTTTGATTGACGACAGTGGGAGCCAATGTCTCCTCCTGCTGTGTCTCAGCCAATAAGGAGGGAGAGTCTCTCTGGCTATGCATTATGCAATCTTATTGTACAATTTTCCTTTATATTTAACAAAACCATATAATATGAGGTCAAACCTTAAAAATACTTTCAATTTGTATCCAATCAGGTAGGCCCTTGTCCTACATAGTTGAGTGCAAATCTAAAGGAGATTGTACAGAAATTGTACAAGAAAATTGTATAATGTATGGCAAGCTTTACACACAATATCCACAAGCTCACAACTAATAAATAAAGAAAAGTGATGTACTGAGTAAGGCTTTGATAGGCTGAAACGCGTTTGTGTTGGCTCTGTTTTGAGCATGTGTACTTCTTGGATGAAATAAAGAGACCTTTATTAATCCCCACCTGTATGCTGACTTTATCTACATAGAAGGACCATTGTGTGAGTGGAAACAGAGAGATCTTGCTGGCCCTGATTGCAGGATTAAGTTGCAGTGCCATTATCTTGTATGTGTGTTTTAAAAGAATAACTTGAATTAATTAAATAACCCTAGGGCCCTGAAATCCTCCAATGTCACTATTATTGGTAAGTCCTAACCAGACAGTTTGCACTTGAAGACCAGGCCTTCTTACACTTTTTGTTTACAAGTAATAATCATTATTATTTTTTTTTTTTTAATAGAAAATTACTTATAACACCCAAACATTATATATATTTTTTAGCAGAGGCCATAGTAAATACAATTGAGGGTTTTGCAGTTTTTTGTCACACAAACACAATATAATAACCATTATTTTTGTAAAATTAAAAAGATGGTTTTACATTGAGTAAATAGATACCTAACATGTCACGCTTTAAAATTGCGCACACTCGTGAAATGGCGACAAACTACATCACCATAGGTGACGTTTAAAAGCCTCTACAGCTTACGAGCTTAGAGTTACAGAGAATATCTCACTCTGGCGTTTATGGCAATACCTCACATGTGTGGTGCGATCGCTATTTATATATATGTGTGCGAGATTTTTTTTCCCACTATATCTTTAAAACGTTTTTTAACACTTTTATTGCTGTTATAAGAAATGTAAAGAACCCTTAGGTTGCACAGCAATAGGCAGTGGCAGGTACTTTGTATGAAGAGATGTGGGGTCTTTTAAACCCCAAACCTCTCCTCTGCCCTAAAGCATCTGATCACGCCAAGATTGGTGTGTTAAAATGCTTTACCCATTTAAAAATGGAACTGTTTACATTCGGGAAACCTGACATGACGTCACTTCCTGTTTCCTGTACTACAGAGATCATCACGGATCTTCCAGTTCCCCATGCCATCTGTGGTAAGCCAGCTTTCATTCCAGGCTTGAAGCCAGGACGGGAGCTCCTGGAGAGGCACCGGCGGGTGGTGGGAGGGGGGTGTCTGTTGTGCCATGTACAGAAGTTGCGTTAAAAAGTATGGCCTGATGAAGGAGCACGCATTCACCGAATGCGCGCACCGCCCTCTTTACCTGGATGTGACATCAGCGGCTTCCTCTGAGTGAACCCGTGTCCCCAGAGACGTCTGAAGCCACCGGCACAGCCGAGACCAGCGGTGTCCTCTCTGGATACTACCACACGTCCTCCCCTGAAGTGGATGAACCTCATTACAATACAAGCGTTCACCCCCTTTGTCATCTTGTGAGTTATTCATGTTAATACTTGCAATAAATGTTCAAACTTTGCTGCACTTAGATGGCACTACTCTTTTTATTTTTCACTTGTCCACAGAGTTCCTTCTAGTTCTAACCTGAGCCTGCAGCCGTCTATTACCAGTGTTTTACTCCAAGGCATCCATTACCATTTGTTTGCTCTTTCCTTTGGTGTGTTAAAAAGTATTCTGTTCTCTGTGTATTTCTTCCTTTGTGTGAAATACCTGGTGATCCTGCCAGTTCCCTCTGCTTTCCTGTTTCAAACGGACCACGCTAGGCATGAGAGCACATCCCAATGTGGTCAGTTTTCTGGCTGTGCTGGGAGCACAGCCTACATGTCCCCCAATGGCCAAGATTTATGCTGACATCCCCCTTGCACAGCTCTTCATTAGGAAGATCAGTGTATTGCTCTATCTGCCTCTTGCTGACATGCCCCCTGCAATCTTCATCCCCCCCCCTCCCTCCAAGCCACTTGTGCAGCTGAGAACAGAGGTTATGCGATAACTTTTTAAAAAGGAAAAAAAATAGGTATTTATAATGTTTTATAAATACGGTGTGTACACAAATGTTTTGCTTTGCATTTCTATATTAAATGTAATGTGTTGTTTTATAAGGTAAAGTTTCACATATACTTTAAATGTTTAAATGAGAGAAGTATTGAGTGCACGGGGATACATGGAATGCTAGGTGGGGTATATATCTGTACAGTGGAGATCTCCCCATGAATTGTATTAATCCTATGAATCCTTTGAAAAATCCCCTAAAATACAGCACATATTCATTGGCTAGATAGGTCTCCATCAGCATTGCATGCCTTGAAATCTGAACTGTTTTGGTAATTTCAAGAAATGAACATTAATGTTTTTAGGAAGTTTGTGTAGTTTTGGCATTAAACGTGGGTTTATTGTCTTGCTGGAAGACAAATCTTGTCCTTGGGGTCAGATTTCTTGCAGACTGCATCAGGTTTTCTTCCATGATTTTACCCCCTATTTCTTACAAGCCTTACAAGCTTGCTGCATAGAAAAATCTCCATTGTATAATTATATAAAAATATATTAGTGTTTACCCCTGTTGGCACCACTGTGCCCAAAATACTTACATAAAAATCAAAGAAGGAAGGCTGAAAATATATCCTTACTTTAAAAACATTTATTTATTCCTAAACAATATATATATATATATATATATATATATATATATATATATATATATATATATATATATATATAACACTAAAACTATGTGATTCGTAAAGTGATTTCTTTATACAACCTTTTTTTTGCCCTAATGTCATACTATGTGCCTAATTTTTCATTCACAAGGCTAATCTTATTCAATTAATATCCTTCCATTTAAAATAAAAAAAAGCTTTCCAGTTTTGTTAAGCGTGTTTAATTTTGATTTTGCCTGGTATTAACTGTAATTCCACTTTATCTCATTGTTGATGATAGCATTGTTATTTGTATAAAGTGAAACAGTGGGGAGTAGAGTGTGAATATGACTTTAAATGTATTCATTGACAAAAGAGTTATGTAACAAATGTGTAACAATTTAACGCAACTGTTAGATTATTTGGTTTTAGGAAGCTATTTGCTTAAAAGAAACATTTTAATGGAAGGAATTCTGGTCTGACCTTTTAGTAAACTGAATTTCATTTTTAGATATGTAGAACAAACTTTTTTTTTTTTAACAGGTGAGACACCTCTATTTGCTCAGCCATTAAAAAGCTGAAGGTACCTTTTGAGATCCACCTTTACAGATCCTATTT